>NC_133145.1:8423954-8791833 GCF_048418815.1 Hemitrygon akajei | reverse complement strand
TCAAAAGATAAAAGCAGGGCACATGCAAGACATTAATAACTTCCAATTAGCTGACACTGACATGAGGGAACTATGTAGTAATTTTATAATGGCAGGGTTGTGTCTGGTGATGTGTACTTACAGCCTTTTTAAATCTGCCCGATGGAAGGGGGGAGAGAGAGAATGTCTAGGGTGAGTGAACTCTTTGCTTAAGCTGGCAGCTTTATTAAGACCAGAAGATAAAGCCACGTGCTAGCGAGTGCAAGAATAGCATGATCAGGCATGATAATGCACGGCTGAGAGACTGGTGTAGGCGCAGGGCTTCAGGTTCCCGGATTATTGGGGCCTCTTCTAGGGGAGGTACAAAAAGGATGGGTTACACCTGAACCCAAAGGGACCCAATATCCTAGTAAGCAGGTTGAATACAGCTGTTAGGGAGGGTTTAAACTAATCTGACAGGGGATAGGAACCGGAGTGATAGGGCTGAGGAAGGGGAAAACAGAAATAAATCAAAGATAGTGTGCAACAGAGATGATACTAAGGATAGGCAAGAGATGAGGCATAATCACAGCCAGTGGGATGAATTACGGGCAATAGAGGCCTGGTGCAGTTAAAACAGAAAGCAATAAATACTGGACTGAAAATGTTATATCTGAATGCCCACAGCATAAGAAATAAAATGGACGATCTTGAAATTCAGCTACAGATTGGCAAGTATGACGTTGTGGCCATCTCTGAAACTTGGATAAAGGACGGCTGCCATTGGCAGCTGATTGTCCAAGGATATACGGTGTATCAGAAAGATAGGTTAGTAGGCAGAGGGGGTGGTGTGGCCCTGTGTATAAGAAATAATATTAAATCATTAGAAAGGGATGACATAGGATCAGAAGTCTCTATGGGTTGAGTTAAGAAATGATGAGGGTAAAAGGACCCTAATGACAGTTGTACACATTGTTCATTTTCCTCCACAGATGCTGCCTGATCCATTAAGTTTCTTCAACATTTTGTGCATGGCGTTCCAATATCTGCAATCTCTCTTGTGCCCTCAAGAGAGAAAACAAGTCATATTTAAGAAGAAGAGAAGGTGGGGAAGAGAGGGATAGGACGGGGGAATATTTCTGCTAGGGTCAGTCCAGGGTTACCATGGAGATAAGTTGTAGAGATCATAAATTGATAAGGGTAGTCTGAGAGAGAGTAAATGAACTGAAGCTATTACTAGAAATTGTGAAACACTGTGTGTTTGGATTTTCCCAAGAAGTCAGGCATTGCTGATGGAGGCTGTATCACAGATGGAGAAGTTATAGTGGAAATGACCAGTTCTTACTCTAGATCTGTTCTAGGATTGTTTGCGGTACAGCGTGAAGCAGGTTTAACTCTAACCAGTGCTGCATCTGCCAAGACAATGTAGAGAAGTTTTGCTCTGTATTGAACCTGTGCTGTACTACATAGAGTGTTGGTGCGACTGTACAGGGACAGCTGTACTCAGCACTGAGTCTTTACAAAAAACCTTTATCTATTACTTGTATGCATGGCTCTCATGTTGTGTGTTTTACTGTTTTATGTTTTTAAATAACTTTTTTTGATTCAACAGCAAAACTTAAATTAAAATGTTGTCCTTCACCTCCAGGATATGTTCCAGCTCTGTCAGTGCCTCCAGGGAACCAGCAGATGCCACGTGCTCCCTCCCCAAGGACAACTGGGCATGAAGGTAATTGTGCTGAGCTGGTACTGTACTTGTCTTAGGAATGGATTTGGCTTGATGGCATGAGCTTTATTCTATATCTAACCTTTTTTTTAAACTTAGCTTTATCCTAACCTCTGTTGTCCCTGCCCCAGGAGTGTTTGTCATGGTGGTGTATAGGAAATGCTACCCTTTTTATTCCTTGCTCTATCTACACTAGATGTACTTGTGAGATAATATACATGGAACTTTTCTCTGTTTCTAACCTCTACTGTACCTGCCAGTGTATAAACCCCAGCAAAGGCTCTCAAGTCCTTTTGTCCTCCAGTCCTTTGTACAGGGTCCATTAGACCTGGTTCAATGTTCTATTTTGTTTTGGGTCAATGTTCCATTTTGTACTCTAGATTTCAATTTAGCCCCAAAATATGAAAAATAAAACATGCTAAGATGTGTGAATATATTTCTGTCTTTTATGCAGACCATGATATCTCCAACTCCATTAACCCATCAGATACCTGCCTCATGGAAACAAAGCCAGACCCCACCTCCAAGAAGAGAGCAGATTATTTACACCGTATGTTTGCATCTCTTATTATTTTCTATCCAAGGATGTGCGATGGCAACTATCACACTGGGAAATCAATCACGGGTCCCTGGGGTACTCTGTCACTTGGTAGCTGGTCACAGTCTGTAATTCATTTTAGATGTTGCAATTTGCCTCATTAACTGTGGCTTAGCAGAAGCCAAAGGGTTGCAGTATTATGTGCTGGCAACATCTTCCTCTGCTGGGAGGTCTTTTTGCAGGAAGAAATGGAAGAGAAGCCTCTTGCTTTTGATTGACCCGTGAGAACTCAATGTCAACATTCATGCATCTCTGCTGGCTACATGGAGAAAAATGGAGGGTTGTGGGCAATACAGGAGAGAGGGGGTTAGTTTGATTCTGGACTAGGTTTAAATAGGTTGGCACAACATCATACTGTGTCATACTGTTGTATCATAAAGCTGACCAGTCTGAAGTGGTAATTGGATCAAATGTTCCCTACAATCCAGGACATCTTTGACTTTATTGCTTGTCATTTCTGTTGCCAGTTCAAATTTCTCTGTTTTTAATGAAGGTGGATGCAAAATACTTACTTAGTTCATCTGCCATTTCCTTGTCCACCATTACTACCTCTACAGTGCCATTTCCCAACAGACTGATATCTACTCTCACCTCTCTCTTACTCTTTATATATCTGCAAAAACTTTTGGTATCCTCTTTTGGTACTGCTGACAGTTTACCTTCATATTTAATCTTTTCCCTCCTTATGACTTTTTAGCTGCCGTTTATTGATTTCTCAGAGCTTCTAAATCCTCTACCTTCCCACTATTTTTTTTGCTCTTTTGCTTAGATGTTGTTTTTGACTTCACTTGTCAGCCATGGTTATGTCATCCTACCTTCAGAATACATCTTCTTCTTTGAAATGCATCTATCCTGTGCCTTCCAAATTTCTCCCTGAAACTCCAGCTGTTGTACTCTGTCAACATCCCTGCTAGTGTCCCCTTCCAATCAAATTTGGCCAGCTTCTCTCTCGTGCCTTTCTCTACTGTAATACTGATAGATCTCACTTCAGCTTCTCCTTCTTAAATTGCAGGGTGAAGTCTATCATATTATGAACACGGTCTCCTTAGGGTTCCTTTACCTTAAGCTCCCTACTCAAATCCGATTCATTGCACAATACCCAATCCAGAATAGCCTTTCCCCTAGTGGGCTCAACAAAGGTGTTCTACAAATTCACCCTCTTGGAATCCAGCACCAACCTGACTTTCCCAATCTACCTGCATATGGAAATCCCCCATGACTATTGTAACATGTAGATAGGCACATGGACAGGAAATGTTTAAAGGGCCAAACATAGTGAAATAGTTCTGGCTGAACTTGTTCGGCATTGATGACTATTTTACCCTATGTCAATGACTCTGGTCTACAACTATGACTACAACCTAAGCAACTGTGTAACACTTGTGCTTGGCTGGACTATATCCTAGTTGTCCTATGACCTTAATAGGAGTGTGCATTAATTATTATCTTCTGTGTCTGCAGATGCTCGTCATTTGATGTTTGATCCCAACACAGCTCACAAGCATCTCCTTCTCTCAGATGACAACCGAACGGTGACAGATGTTGACCCTGAATGCGTCCCCTATCCAGAACACCAGGACAGATTCAACAGCTTCCCTCAAGTGTTGTGCACTCAGAGCATATCAGAAGGCTGCTGCTATTGGGAGGTGGAAATGAATGGACACTGGGCAGGAATCGGGCTCACCTACCAAGGGATCAAGAGGAAAGGGTCAAATATGAGCAGCCTGATTGGGAGGAACAATCTCTCCTGGTGTCTCTTGTACAGCAACAGCAAATTTTCTGCCCTCCACAATAAACAAGAGGTCACTCTCCAGTCAGGAAGGCAGCAACGGATCGGAATCTACCTCGACTATTCTGAAGGAGCACTGGAATTCTATGGTGTTGGGAACACGATGAGTCTCATCCACAGATTCAAGGCAGTGTTTACAGAGCCTGTCTATCCTGCTTTTTTTGTTTTTCTGGGAACATCCCTCAGTCTCTGCCAGTTGAGTTAGGGGAAACTTCTTTCAGGGGATAAAAGACTGCATGTTATTTCAGGATGGATCTTTTGCGAGAAAGGAAACTAACGGGTGATACCATACCTGGGAAATGTCATCCCAGAGAGTAGGAAGAATGTGGATTAGCACTGTTAAGTGCAATGGAAATTGGGAAGTTAGATAAGAATGAGGGAGAATGGAACTGCTAATAGGTTGAACTGAGGCAGAGAGGGAGGAAACTCTGGAGAGTCTAACAGTGAGCAGTTGGGCTGAGTTCTTTATTTCCTTTGAAGGAAACATTTCCAACCCGAACATGTATTACCGTTCTTTCAATGATCCTGGATCAAAGCCAACTAACAAACATCATGGGTGTGTGGGGGGACGCAGTCAGGATGTGATAATGCACACCTTTCCCATCTTGCTCCAGCAATGAAACATTGCCAAAAGGGGGCAGTGGGCCAAGAAGAGGTGGTTAGAAATGACAGGGTTGGAAGATGGAGTATAGAGGATTTGAGAACAGTCATGGATAATTTCAACTTCTGCTTTGCTAACAAATCAAAGGGTAAAAATGTAAGTTTTGGGGAAGTATTTCTTGTGTGCTTTGTAGTATAATTATTTAATCTCACCCTCTCCATCCCTGGTCTAAAAACACCCAGAGGTTAAAACCCAGCAGAACAAGTCATCCAGATCACTTTGACTGTTCCATTCAGCACCTCCCACACTACTATCAGAGAACATGATGGGAAGACCAACATTCTGCCTTTGATAAATTGTGTACCCTGCATATTTTTGTTGTCTTGCCACTAGATCAATGCCTCAGAATTTCTCCTCTTTACGTATACAGTTAAAATCTCCTGCCCCTCTCCTATGGTACTGCCTTCTCCCTTAAACACATTGTTAAGGATTGAGCAGTAGATGTAGTGTATATGGATTTCAGCAAGGCATTTGATAAGGTACCCCGTGCAAGGCTTATTGAGAAAGCAAGGAGGCATGGAATCCAAGAGGACATTGCTTTGTGGATCCAGAATTTGCTTGCCCACAGAAGGCAAGATTGTAGATGGGTCATATTCTGCATGCAGGTCAATGACCAGTGGTGTGCCTCAGGGATCTGTTCTGGGACCCTTACTCTTTGTGATTTTTATAAATGACAGATTAAGGAAGTGGAAGAATGGGCTCGTAAGTTTGCTGATGACACAAAGGTTGGAGGTGTTGTGGTTAGTGTGGAGGGTTGTCAGAGGTTACAGCGGGACATCAATAGGATGCAAAACTGAGCTGAGAAGTGGCAGATGGAGTTCAACACAGAAAAGTGTGAAGTGGTTCATTTTGGTAGGTCAAATATAGTATTAATTGTAAGACACTTGGCAGTGTGGAGGATCAGAGGGATCTTGGGGTCCGAGTCCATAGGACACACAAAACTGTTCCGCAGGTTGACTGTGTGGTTAAAAAGGCATATGATGCATTGGCTTTCATCAATTGTGGGATTGAGTTTAGGAGGTGAGAGGTAATGTTGCAGCTATATAGGGCCCTGGTCAGACCCCACTTGGAGGACTGTGCTCAGTTCTGGTTGCCTCACTATAGGAAGGATGTGGAAACCATAGGAAGAGTGCAGAGGAGATTTACAAGGGTGTTGCCTGGATTGGGAAGCATGCCTTATGAGAATAGGTTGAGTGAACTCGGCATTTTCTCCTTGGAGCGACGGAGGATGAGAGGTGAACCTATAGAGATATATAAGATGATGAAAGGCATTGATCGTATGGCTAGTCAGAGGCTTTTCCCCAGGGCTGAAATGGTAACACGAGAGGGCACAGTTTTAAGGTTTTTGGAAGTAGATACAGAGGAGATGTCGGGTAAGTTTTTTTTACGCAGATAGTGGTGAGTGCGTGGAATGGGCCGCCAGCAACGGTGGTGGAGGCAGAAATGATAGGGACTTTTAAGAGACTCCTGGATAGGTACATGAAGCTTAGTAAAATAGAGGGCTATATCTTATAAAGGCTCAGCATTATCTCCTTGCTTTTATATTCTATTCCCCTTGAATAAATGCCAACGTTGCATTTGCCACCTTTACCACAGACTCAGCCTATGAATTAACCCTCTGGAAGTCTTGCACAAGAATTCCCAAATCCCTCTGCACCTCTGAGGTTTGAACCTTCTCCCCATTTAGATAATAGTCTGCAATATTGTTCCTTTTACCAAAATGTATTATCATACATTACCCAACATTGTATTCCATCTGCCATTTTTTTTGCCCACTCTTCCAATTTTTCAAAGTCGTACTCAATCACATTGCTTTCCCAGCACTGCCTACCCCTCCATCTATCTTTGTATCATCCGCAAACTTTTCCACAAAGCTATCAATTCCATCATCCAAATCATGGACAAACAGAGGAGAACACCACTAGTCACTGGCAGTCAACCAGAAAAGGCCACCTTTATTCCCACTCGCTGCTTCCTGCCTGTCAGCCATTCCTCTATCCATGCCAGTATCTTTCCTGTAATGGATTTTATCTTGTTAAGCAGTCTCATGTGTGGCACCTTATCAAATGCCTTCTGAAAATCCAAATAAATGACATCCAGTGACTCTCCTTTGTCCTCCCTGCTGGTTATTTCCTCAAAGAACACTAACAAATTTGTCAGGCAAGATTTCCCTTCACATGCTGACTTTGACTTATTTTATCATTAGTTTCCAAGTATGCCAAAACCTCATCCTTAATAATGGACTCCAACACTTCCCCAACCACTGAGGTTAGGCTCACTGGCCTGTAATTTCCTTTTGCCTTCCTCCCTTCTTAAAAAGTGGAGTGACATTTGCAATCTTCCAGTCCTCTGGTACCATGCCAGAATCAAGTGATTCTTGAAAGATCATGACCAATGCACCCATTAACTTTCAACAACCTCTCTCCAGATTCTGGGATGTAGTCCATCTGGTCTAGGTGACTTACCCATTTTAAGACCTTTGAGTTTGCCTAGCACTTTTTCCTTTGTAATAGCAATGGCACTCAATCCTGCTCCCTAACACTCATGGACCTCTGACACACTGCTATATGTTCCACAGTGAAGATTCATTTGCCATCTCTTTGGCCCCCATTACTAACTCACTGGCATCTTTTTCCGGTGGTCCAAAATCAACTCTCACCTCCCTTTTACTCTTTATATAACTGAATAATTCCTAACCACTGTCTCTATTCCCTTTCCTTCCTGAAACTGAGCTAGTCTGCTTTGTCTCAGTGAGATGCAGATCACCCATCCAAAGCAATAGTAACTACATAATCCCACCTATGTAACACCCATTGATGTTTCTGCTAAACTCAAACACAACAACTCTAAAGCATTCTTTGGTGGCCTCCATCAGCTTCCATACAAATCTAAGCTGTCATACAAATGCCTGCTGACTGTACCCCAACTCCCACAAGACCAGGGCATTCTGCATGCCATAGATCACTAGGAACTGTTAGATTGATTGCACATAGCGGGAGTGAAACTTGAAAAGAAGCAAGCGGGAGCAGTCAGGACATTCTGTGCACTGCATATTGTGGGGTAATTAGGCACTTGTCAAGGGTCAATAAAAAGAAGTTAGATTTAAACAGAGCAGCATTATGTGAGTGGGACAGGGTTGAGTCTTTGGCTCATGGAGGTTTCAGCAAGGAGAGTTATGTAGATTTTCTTTCTTATTGCATGGTTAGAGCAGTGGGAATGCCAGAGAGGTTGGTGGAATGCTCCTCTTGAGGGATGTGGAAAGGCAGGGAGACCACCAGTGTCCCTGACGACTATACCTGCAAGATATGTGGCCAGCTGACTGTTATGGAATTGAAGATGGAGCTGGATCAACTCTGGATCATTTGCTAGGCTGAAGGGTAGACAGGTGATACAGGGAGGTAGTTACACTTGAGATGCAGAACACTGGTAACTGAGCAACCATCAGGAAGGGGAAAGAGGATAGGCAGTGAGTGAAGGGTACCCATGTGGCCATTCCCTTCAATAACAGCTTTTGGATAGTGTTGTGAGATGGTCCAGAGGAGGTTTACAAGAATGATTCTGGGCATTAAAGTGCTAATGCATGAGGAGTGTTTGATGGCTTTGGGCCAGTATTCACTGGAAATTAGAAGAATGGGGGGTGGGAATCTCACTGAAACATACTGAATATTGAAAGGCCAAGATACAGTGGATGTGGAGAGGATTTTTTCTAAGGTGGCTGAGTCTAGGACTAGTGGGCACAGTCTAAGAATAGAGGGGCATCCACTTAGAACAGAGATGAGGTGTGTGGAGGCCAAGCCATTGAGTATTTTGAAAGGTTGTTAGGTTCTTGATTAGTCGAGGCATCAAAAGTTACAGGGAGAATGGGGTTGGGAGGGATAATAAATCAGCCTTGATAGAATGGCAGAGCAGACTCAGTGGGCTGAGTGGCCTAATTCTTATGTCTATGTCTTACAGTCTTTATTTCGAACACTAATTATTTTTTGTAATGTTACATTCAGCTGGATTGACATGAATATACTTTGATCTAAACTTGTACAAAATAAAGTGTGCTTTTGGAATGACATTAGCAGCATGAGTAATAAAGTAATTGAGATATGGGACACCACAGCCTCTGAGGCTGTCTCTGGTTTACTCACTGGCACTTCCTCTGTTACTGTCAACAAATAACCATATAACAATTACAGCACGGAAACAGGCCATCTCAGCCCTTTTAGTCCGTGCCGAATGCTTACTCTCACCTAGTCCCACCAACCAAATAGATTTCTGATATCCTACGGTATGTCAGCTACCATTATCCGATAATAGATCCACTAATGTAGAACAATCGGATCTACATTAAATAGACTCAACTTAGATCCTGAATTTTTGACTAAGTGTGTTGCATTTGTCAACTGTTTTGATCCAGACCTTGTAAAAATTATAAGGAAAGATAGGGATATTTATCGTAATTTTCCCTTCGTGGATAACTCATGATAGCTCAACAACAGTTCATTGTAAAAGAAAGAGAATCCCAGAAATGAGGTAATTTGTAGTAGATGTCAAATCAGCCACTATAGGAAAGGGCACAGTTTGTATCACAACTTTGTGTCCACATCATTGCACACTGCTTTGGCAATATTCAGTCATGAAGCACCTATTCTGCATTTTCTGCAGAAGTACAACCAGTTAAATTGCATGCTAAAGCACTTTATCTGCTTTCTCAATTCCAGCTAGAGTGAGAATCCACAGACTGTTTGGGTAAAACAGTCTAATGAGATTCAACCAAATCTTAATTTCATATATAATATTTGGCTGTGTGACATGGGTATCTACTGATGGCCCTTTTTGTTGAAGAAGCTCTAAGTTACAACAGGCATGCCACTTTTAATTTTAGCAAGGTGGAATTATTCACATTTACTTAATTTGGGCCCTAAATTATACTCTGGAAGAAAGTGATGTTTAAAACGTTGTCTTTCCTGGCCTCCTGCAACTGTCTGCCGTCCTTTGGCATCCACTGGCTGAGCACCCACATGAAAGAATTCTCACAGACGGTATAACTGGAAGCATGTTTAATCACTGTTTTCAGTGCTAAATAAAGACTGAAAAGTTTGTATATGATTAAATTTAAAGCTTAAATACTGACTCAGATATTTTCCAAATTGAACCAAATCCATATATTCTTGCAAACAATTTCAGTCTTCAATGGTTTTTGTCATTTTCACCTTCTTTCCTTAAACCTGCTTTTCCTCTTCATAACTAATAATATATTTAATTTAAATTGTTAGCATAAAAAGGTAATATTGTTCCTTTCCACTTTACTTTTGAGTTGTCCCCCTTTTATAGAAAATATCAATGCAGGTATGATAGGGTCCCTTAAGAGACTCCTGGACAGGTACATGGAGCTTAGAAAAATAGAGGACTCTGGGTAACCCTAGGCAGGGGTCACCAACCTATTTTGCACCACGGACCGGTTTAATATTGACAATATTCTTGCGGACCGGCCGACGGGGCGTGGGGGGGGGGGGGTGTTAATCACGACCGGAATATAGGTGATAAGTCAACTATAAGTCACTTATAAGTGGCTAATACACTCAATTTTGTTTCTAAAAGGGTTTATCTAACGAATTTAATATTAAGCACACTGCACATATTTTCCTCGCGTGAATATAGTGATAAATCAATTATAACTCACTTATAAGTCAATAGCATCATAACATTTTAAGTAACGTTTGGATATTAAACACACACCCCCCTTGTAGGTAGGTAGGATCTATCAACCGACAGAAGTTTGGCTTGAGGGATGACTTTCAATAGATCACAGCAAGGTAGCTGCTCTGCTACTTACGAAACCCTGAGCCCAAATTAGGTTGTCTGCAAATATTTTAGCACTGGGTTCCCCATAAATGTTCGGTGTGTTAAACAGGTTCAGGGGCAACGCCCATCTGTCTGCGCTCCAGGCCAGTGCAATGGCACTTCTTGCCTGCCGCGTGAGGTGGCTGGTTACCCGAGGCCAACCAGTGATCCCTGGCGCGAGGGTGTCACTGTGTTTAGGTGACTGATGACCTTGTGTGGGTAATGACCTCGCGTGTGTTCAAGTTCAACAGTGGGCGTGACAGGGAATGAGGAAAGGTGCAGCTGACTCGTATCGTTTCCTTGCGGCCCGGTGTTTGGGGACCACCGTTCTAAGGTAAGGACATGTTCGGCACAGCTTTGTGGGCCGAAGAGCCTGTATTGTGCTGTAGGTTTTCTATGTTTATATGATGTTTCATTCACTGAACAAACTTCCCTTCAGTTCTGCTTTCAATTATTTCCCACATCCAATGAAATATCTTGTAACTAGGTTTCACGTAATTCCAGGCTATCTGATTTTCTGGGGGGTGTGGGAGGGGGGAACACTTTGGTTTTATTCCTTCACAGACCATCCACAATGCTTTGAGCAGCGAACTCCCTTTCTCAAGAGGTAGGGATCAAGTTATTTTGATTATGTGTGATCCACCACCCACATTGCCTGGGAAATGAAATCACAGTGGTGAAGTTACTAGACTAGCAGCAGGAGTTCTACCCTACTGATGCTGCAATGTGAGTCAAATCCCAGCAGACTCTCAGCTTTCTCCCCACGGGATCATTCCCTGTGGCCACAGCGAATCTCTGGTGCCTCTTGCAAAGCTCTGAGTGAGGAAATGGAATTCAGGGAAGAACAGACACTGGGATTTGAGAGTGTGGTTGGCTTCCCCAGGATGCAGGCTGCTGCTGACTGCAATGGTGCCTATTAACAACCCAAATCATTTGATGAGGAAAAGTTCATGTTCTTTCAGTGTACACCTTGTGGTGGATCACTATTACAGCCAGTGTTATGTTTCCTTGAAGCACACACCCTGTCGGTTCATCCTGAGAGAACCTGTACTGCTGAGCATTTTCATAGTACACACAACAGGACAGCAGCAGACCCTTTGGCCCACAATGTCTGTGTCAAACATTATGCTGAATTACACTAAATCCCTTCTACTTATACATGATCCATACCCCTCCTTTCTCTATGTGTTCATGTATTTATCTAACAGCCTCCTGAATGCCACTATTGTATCTGCTTTCACTATTGTCCCAGCAACTCATTGCAGGCACCCACTACTCTCTGTAAAACAGTTGCCCCACACATCACCTTTAAACCTTAAACTCTTTTCACCTTAAATGCATGTCCTCTGGTACTTGACGTTTTTACCCTGGGGAAATGATTCTGACTGTCTACCTTATCTATGTCTCTCATAATTTTATAAGCTTTGATCAGACCTCCCCTAAGCCTCCAATGCTTCAGAAAAACCAACTCAAGTTTCTCCAACCTCTCCTAATAGTGCATACTCTCTGATCCAGGCAGCATCTTGGTAAAACTCTCTTGCACCGTCTCCATGACCTGTACACAATACTCCAAATGTGCCCTACCAGAGTTTTATGCAGTTACATGACTTCCTGACTCTTGCATACTCAATGCCCTAACCAATGAAGGAAGCATGATATTTAATCAGTGGCCACTTAATTCGGTACCCTGCTTGTTGATTCAAATATCTAATCAGTCAATGATGTGGCAGCAACTCAATGCATAAAATCAACAGACTTGGTCAAGAGGTTCAGTTGTTGTTCCAACCAAACATCAGAAAGGGGAAGAAATGTGATCTAAGTGACTTTGGTTGGTGCCAGACAGGGTGGTTTGCATATTTCAGAAACAGTGATCTCCTGGGATTTTCACACACAACAGTCTCTAGAGTGGGGGCTTCCCAACCTTTTTTTTATGCCATGGATCAATACCATTAAGTGAGGGGTCTGTGGACCCCAGAGTTGGGAACTCCTGCTCTAGAATTTACAGAAAATGGTGTGAAGAACAGAAAACATCCAGTAAGTGGCAGTTCTGTGGGCATAAAAGCCTTGTTAATGAGAGAGATCACAGGAGAATGGCCAGACTGGTTTAAGCTGATAGAAGACAACAATAACTCATATAACCACACGTTACAACAGCAGTGTACAGAAGAGCAATTCTGAGCACACAGCATGTCATACCTTGAAGTGATTGGGCTTTACAGCAGAAGACCACCAACATACACTCAGTGGCCACTTAATTAGGTACAGGAGTTATCTAATATAGTGGCCACTGTGTGTAAACCTTCTTTACAACCTTATCTACTTGCACGGCCACTCTTCAGGAAGCTATTTGCTTGAACCACAACATCCCTTATACAGTCCCTTATATAAAACAGCACAGCACAGTCTCTTTGGCTCATGATGTTGTGCTGAGCTTTCAACCCACTCCAAGATCAACCTAACCCTTCCTTCCCATATAGCCCTCCATTTTTTCTTTCATCTATGTGCCTATTTAAGAATCTCTTAAATGTCCCTAATGTATCTGCCTCTACCATCACTTCTGGCAGTCTGTTACACCCACCCACCACTCTGTGTAATCTTACTTTTGATTTCTCTCACTGAAGTGCATCACTTTCCTACAATAACTTCATTTGCTAGTCGCTCATCCACTCATTGAGTCCATCTAAATCCCACTGCAGCATCACTCAAGTGAAATCAGTGGTTTATGGAGCCATCTGTTGTGGAAATGCTAAATAACAAGCAGATTGTAGAGTGATTCATTAAATTATTTAGATTCAGAGCCTGGGCTAGAATTTGGTACACTTTGCTGATATATTGAAGTACAGCTCCAAAGTCATTTTCAAGTTTGCTGATGGCACTACTGCTGTTGGCCAAGTCAAAGGTGGTCATGAATCAGCATGTAGGAGGGAAGATTGAAAATTTGACTCAGTAGTGCCACAGCAACTGCTTACTCAAGGTCAGCAAGACCAAAAAGATGATTATTGACTTCAAGAGTAGGAAACTAGAGGTCAGAGGATCAGAGGTTGAGAGAGTCAGCAACTTTAAATTTCTAGGTGTTACTATTTTGGAAGAGCTGTCCTGGGCCCAGCATGTAAGTGCAATTATGAAGGAAGCATGGCAGTGTTTCTACTTCATTTGGAGTTTACAGAGATTTGGCATGACATCTAAAATTTTGACAAACTTCTATAGATGTGTAGTGGAGAGTCTATTGACAGGCTGCATCACAGCCTGGTATGGAAATACCAATGCATTTGAACAAAAAAAAGTAGTGGATATGGCCCAGTTCATCACAGGTAAAGCCCTCCCAACCATAGATCACATCTACACGAAACACTGTCGCAGAAAAGCAGCATCCATCATCAGGAACCCCCACCACCCAAGACATGCTCTTTTCTCACTGCTGTCGTCAGGAAAAAAATATAAGAGCCTCAGAACTCACACCACTAGGTTCAGGAACAGTTACTACCCCTCAACCATCAGGCTCTTGAACCAAAGGGGTAATTTCACACAACTTCACTTGCCCCATCACTGAAATGTTCCCACAAGCAATGCACTCACTTTCCAAGACTCTTCATCTCATGTTCTTGATATTGATCATATGTTTATTATTTCATCTTTTTGCATTTGTACACGTTGTTGTCCTTGTTGTTCTTTGATACTGTTATGGTTACTATTCTAGAGATTTATTGAGTAAGCCCACAAGAAACTTGTGGTTGTATATGGTGACACACATGTACTTTGATAATAAAATTTATTCTGAACTTTTTTATTGTGATGGTCCAAGTCTTATTGTGTGGTTGGCTGAGGCATTAATTACTGGAGTTCTTTTCCTAGTGTTCCTGTACACATTTCCTCTTACAAAAAAAATCACAAAAATTTGCAGATACTAATTGGCTGAATGGTAGAAAGCAGAGTGTGTTAGCGCATGGCCAAGTGGTTAAGGCGTTCATCTAGTGATCTGAAGGTCGCTAGTTTGAGCCTTGGCTGAGGCTGCGTGTGTATCCTTGAGCAAGGCATTTAACCACACATTGCTCTGCGACGACACCAGTGCCAAGCGGTATGGGTCCTAATGCCCTTCCTTTGGACAACATCAGTGGCATGGAAAGGGGAGACTTGCAGCATGGGCAACTGCCGTTCTTCCATAAACCTTGCCCAGGCTTGTGCCCTGGAAACTTTCCAAGGCGCAAATCCATGGTCTCACGAGAAGGCAGAGTGGTGGTCTGGACTGGAGATGGTTTGCAGAGAGTGATGGTTGAAGGTTGTTTTCAGACTGGAGACAGATGACAGAAAGTGTCGGTTGAAGGCTGTTTCTGGACTACAGACTCATGGGCAGAGAGTGATGGTCAGCATTTGTTTCTCAGATTGGAGTCTGATGGCAGAGAGTAATGATCGAAGGTTGCAGTGATTTCTGTTTGGTACTGGGACCTTTATAATTTTTTATGTTATAAACAATTTAGATGTGAATGTACAAGGTATGGTTAGAAAGTTTATAGCTGATACTAAAAAGTAAGCAGTAAAAAAGGTTTTCAAAAATTATTGGTGGTAAATGATCTGAGGAAAGGCAAATATGTTCAGTTCAGGTACTTGTGAAATATTGCAATTTGGGAAGTCAAATCAGGGTAGGACTAATACAACGAATGGTTGGGTACAGAGTTGTGTACAGAGGAATCTCGGAGCACAAGTATATAGTTTGCTGAAAGCAGCATCAAGAGTAGACAGGGTAGTGAAGAAAGTGATTAATATGCTGACCTTCATCTGTCAGGTCACTGAGTATGGGAGTTGGGAAGTTAAGTTACAGTTGTACAAGATGTTGGTGAGATTGCACTTGGAGTACTATTACAGTTTTGTTCAACCAGTATAAAAATAATATTAACCTGGAAAGAGTGCTGAGAAGATTTATAAGGATGCTCAAGGGATGGGTTATAGGGAAAGGCTGGGCAGGCTAAGATTTTATTGGAGGAAATCACATGGAGATTTTATTCCCTGGAACATATGAGATTGAAGGCTGATTGTTAAAGGTGTATAAAATCATGAGGGGTATAGATACTGTGAACACACATAGTCTTTTGGTAAATTATTATTGTAAAATGTACAGCAGTGAAAAATCTGTCTTGAATACTATCCATATGATCAGTTCATTACAGCAGTGCACTCTGGTATGCCAAGATTAAACTATAAGAGCATGAACTGTTTTGAGTACAGAGAAAGCACAGGCTTTACAATTCTACCACCAGGACTTAAGAACTTTTTAAAAGCTATTATTAATGCTTTTTGAGATAGTGATTTAGATGCATATCATATTTTTTTTACTGAGTTAAGTATTGTATGTAATTAGTTTTGCTACAACAAGTGTATGGGACATTGGAAAAAAAGTTGAATTTCCCCATGGGGATGAATAAAGTATCTATCTATCTATCTATCTATCTATCTACAGTACAGGAAGATGTAAGGTGCCAAGTCACCACAAGATAGATCATGAGGTTGAGTCTGTCTTACCATACCTTTCCTGGGGAAGGGAACTAAAAACAAGAGAGCATAGGTTTAAGGTGAGAAGTGGAAGATTTTAAAGGGAGCCGAGGGGCAACTTCTTCGCACAGAAGGTGGTTTGGAAATGTAATGAGCTGCCAGAGAAAATAGTTGATGCAGGTACAGTAACAACATTTGAAAGACATTTGGGTAAGTACATGAATAAGAAACGTTTAGAGGGATGTGGGCCACTGGGACCAGCTTGGTTTGTATGGACTAATGGAGTCAAATGGAGTTCCATGCTGTATTTCTGGACAGAAACTGAAAGGGATCTCGGTGCTCTAGTGCATCAATCACAGAAAGCCAGCAGGCAGGTCCAATGAGTCGTAAAGGAGTCAATGACATTTTGGCCTTCACTGCAGAGGGGTTAGAATTTTTTTAATTGATTTTTTAATGTATTTCTACAACCACTACAATCAAAAACCCAACAGCAAAATGAAGATTAATACAGTGCAAAATAAACATATCAATTATATAGTTCAAAACATTAGGAAATAGCATCCAGAAAAAAATCATATAAAGTTAGTATCCTCCCCACCCTCCCACAGGGAAAAAAAAACTCCAGGCCAACCATTACAAGATATAAAAAAAATTAATCGGAACATTCAAACCCCCAAAACTGTAAATATAAATAAAAACAATTTTTTTTGTTTCAATTAAAAACAAAATTGCAACACTTTTTATATAGTGTTGGTGCAAGTTTAGCTGGAATAATGTGGACAGTTTTAATAAAATAAAGAATGTCAGAGGCGGAATGAAGGAATTACAGGCTAATTCCTGGGATGAGAGAGTTGTCCTACCAGATAGACTAAATAGATTGGGTTTAACACTTTTAGTTTAATGTCAATGTTGCACCATTTGCAGTTGTTTTGTTTTGTTCTTCTAATAGCAAAACCAGGAAACATAAGGCACATAAATTTAGCATATACAAATATATAGTATAACCTTACAGAAATGACTTACAGCCAGTTGAATATTATGTGGCATCTGATGGTATTTTCTGCTGAATATTTTCTGGCAAAAATAAAAATACTGAAAGCACTCAGGCAGCATCAATGGAGCGTGTTGACATTTCAGGTCGATGAGACCTACAACAGGAAGGAAAAAACATTTGTTTAAATTGCAGACAGAGGGAGGTGTGGAGTGAGGAAATGGAATACCTTTAATAAAACAGAGACTAATTTATCAAGGTAGTAATTACCCTGAGAAGTAGCAGATAAAGACAGTAGAGATAAAAAGTAAACTCACTGATGAGTTAACTAAAGTGCCAGAGCCTGGAAGATTAGAGTGACCTTTGTAGACTGAACTAAAGTGTTCACAGAGGAGGCCATTTTGAGCAATGCACTAAAATGGTCTCAGCGGGTTGCTGGGTGGTGGGAAAGAGCTGAGTTAAGAGATATTGCTAGTCATCCATAGGAAAGTGCTGTCAAAGAGCATGCAAGCTGTGAAAGGAATAACTCTTTTGGTGAACATCTGTAATGCTTATCCACAGAACATTACAGATCATCCTTTGTATTAACATGAACTTGCCTGTTTTTGATTACAGCTCAGCATTCAATACTCTCACCCCCTCCAAACTCATCACTAAGCTCCAACGGAGCCTTGATTTCCTCACTGACAGACCCTTTTAGTATGGATTGGCAATAACATTCCCCTACACTCACCATCAGCACAGGTGCACAAGGCTGTGTGCTTAGCCCCCTGCTCCAGTTGCTTTATACTTATGACTGTGGGGCTAAGTACAACTCCAGTACTGTTTTAAAGTTCGTTGATGGCACCACTGTTGTTGGCTGAATGTAAGATGGTGACAATTAGCATACAACAGGGAGATTGAAAATCTGATTGAGTGGTGCAACATCAACAAACTCTCACTCAACGTCAGCAAAACCAAAGAGTTGATTATGGACTACAAGAGGAGGGTCAGGAGCTTTAAATTCCTTGGCATCAACATATCAAAGGATCTGTCCTGGGACCAGCACACAAGCGTCATCACAAAGAAAGCATGATAGTGCCTCGACTTTCTTTGAGGTTTGTGTAGACTGGGCATTCACCAAAAACTTTGGCAAGCTTTTATAGATGGTCATTTCATGGCTTAGTCTGGAAGCACCAAAGTCAAAGAAAGGAAAAGGCTATAGTAAGTGGTGAAAACAGCCCAGTCCGTCATGGACAAAATTCTCAATATCATTGGAATCTCAAGGAAGTATATACACACACTTTGATAATAAATTTACTTAGAACTTTTACACTAATATCTAGTTTTGCATATGCTTATTTTACTGTTTTGTTTATATCAAACTTATGTTCTTATGTGTTGTTGTCTGTACCCATGTATATGTGTGGGATGCTGCTGTGGGCAAGGTTTTCCAGTGTGTGTGACAGTAAAACTTAACTTCAATTATCAATACCTTTGGGTACTGAAATGGGAGAGAAGGTAATGAAGGAAAGAGGGTGAGATGGGATCCTGTCCTTGCTCTGTCCATGGGGATATCTGTCTTGATGACCAGAAGGGGGAGGGATGGTTTCTCTGCCATTGGTCTAAATGGGGTTCCCTCTCCTTGCTACCCAGGGAATAGACCCTGTCCTTATTGCGAATGGGGAACCTCTGACCTTGCTCTGCTCATGTGACGGTGAGGAGGGGAGAAGGAACCCAGCGCTTGTTTGTCCGGGGGTGGGGATCTCTGACTGGTGTCCTGGTCCAGCATTGCCCGGGGAAGAGGGTTTCCTGACTTGGTTCTGAGCGGAGGTCCCGGTAATTGTTTGTCCAAGAGATTCCCAACTTGGCTCTGAACAGGGAAGGACCCTGTCACGGGCTGAAAGCAGCAGAGTCGGTCCGGTCAGTGGGAGGGTTTGTTCGCCTATCCATCCCGACAGTCTACGCCTCTTGAGGAAACCTGGCAGCGGGGGACAGCTAAGCTGCAACAATGGCCGAAGTAGAGGACAGTAGCCTAGCCCTTGCCCGGGTGCGGGTGTCGGCTGATCGGCTGATGTGCCCCATCTGCCTGGAAGTGTTCCGGCAGCCGGCCACCCTACCGTGCGGCCACAGCTTCTGTCTAGCCTGCATCGAGCGGCTGTGGGAGCAGCCAGCGGCCGGCGGGGGCTACAGCTGCCCTCAGTGTCGCCAGAGCTTCAGTCTGAGGCCGGCGCTGCGGCCGAACCCGATACTGGGCGACATCGCGAAGGAGCTGGTGGCCGAGGCTGAGGCCGATGAGGAGGGGGTGGCCGGAGCCGAAGCGGGGCCGGTGACACCCTGCGACGTGTGCCCGGCAGCCCGGCTGCCCGCCGCCCGCTCCTGCCTCCTCTGCCTGGCCTCGTATTGCGAGCGGCACCTACGGCCGCACCGGCTCAACGCCGCCTTCCGCGACCACCCGCTGGCGCCGCCCGCCGCCGACGTGGGCCGCCGCAAGTGCGCGCCGCACCGCAAGCACCTGGAGCTCTTCTGCCGGACCGACCGGACTTTCATCTGCGGCCTGTGCCTGGCCGCCGAGCACCGGGAACATCAGGTGGTGTCGCTGGACCAGGAGGCCGAGAGCCGGAGGGTGAGAGGCAGGGCTCATCTGTGGGGCGAGGAAGGCAGAGGTCGCCGTGGGAGTCAGGTGTCAAAAGGGTTCACTTGGGGTGAGGATTCCCTGGGGGATGAGAGAGCAGCGTAATGTCTAAAGGACAGGGGTTAACTAGGAGAGTGGGATCACTAAGGGGTGAGGGGACAGCTGCTCCTTGTGGAGGTGGTGAAAAGGTTACCGGGATGGGAGTCACCTGGGTGGTTTGAGAGGTCATCTGAGGAGGTAGGGGTCACCTAGTAGAGAGGGGCTGAGGTTTGGGATGGGATGGGGTCACCCTAGTGAGGAGGTGAGGGGTGAGAGGTCCCTTGTGAGTATTGATCATGTGTCAAATCAGCTGGGGTTGCATGGGGCATGAAGAAATGAGAGGTCATGGCACTGGGACTGAAAGAGAAGGAGTCACATGGGTGTCTGGGGTAGGAGGGGGCAGAGATTGCCTGAGGTTGGGGGGAGGTGTCATCTGCAGGAGTTTATATTTTTAATGGTGGGAGTTCCCTTGGTTTGCCAGGAGTGAGCTGGCTGTCATCTGGGAAGTGAGACATGGGTGGGTAAGATGGTAGAGACAGGTGTTTCTGACCGTGGGGGTGGGGGGTAGGTTGCCTGAGAGAAGGTGAGATGCTGATGGCAGGGTTTACCTAGGGCTGAGGGGAAGGTCACTTAGATGTTGGACAGTAAGGCCATAAGATAGGAGCAGAATCTGGCCATTTGGCCCATTGAGTTACTCTGCTATTCAGTTTCAGCTGAGATATTTTCCCTCTCAACCTCATTCTCCTGCTTTTTACCCTTAACATTTGACACACTTACTATCAACCTCCACTTTAAATATACCCAATGACCTGCCCTTGACAGACGTCTGTGGTAATGAATTACACAGATTCACCATCCTCCTCCTCATCTCTGTTCTAAAGGGATCTCTTCTATTCTGAGGCTGTGCTCTCTGGTCCTGGACTCTCCATCTAATGGAAACATCTTTTCCATATCCACTTTACAATAGGTTTTACAATATTCAGTATGTTTCAATGAGATTCTCCCTCATTTTTCTAAACTCCAGCATGTACAGGGTCAGAGCCATCCTATGCACCTCATATATGTGTACCCTTTCATGTCAGGGGTCATTCTTGTAAACCTCCTCTGGACCCTCTCAAATGCCAGCATATTCTTTCTTAGATATGGGGACCAAAATTGCTGATAGTACTCCAAATGTTTGATCAATGTCTTTCAAGCCTCGAGACAGAAAGGGCAGGTTATCTGTAATGTGGCCTTCTCATGAAGTTAGGTACTGAGCTGTATCAAGCACTGAGATATGATTAGACTTCTGGTCCCAGTCCCTCCCTCTGTCTCCTGCTGTGACTCCACTGAGGACAGTTCCTGCTTCTCCATTGTCACTATTTGCTTTCTCATCTTGCAGAAGGAACTTCAGAAGACTGACTTGGAAATGGGAAAACAGCTGCAGGAGACATTGCTTGAGATTGGATCACTTCAGCAAAACATGGACTCTATTGTGGTGAGTTAGACACCTTGGGTCGATGTTCAAAGTAAATTTGTTATCGAGGTATGTATATATTACCATGCACTACCTTGAGATTCATTTTCTTGAACATATTTACTGGAAAAAAGAAACAATGGAATTTTACAGAAAACTTTACATAAACAGCTAACAGCAAAAGAAGGCAAACTTTGCAATAAAAATGGAGAGAACATGAGTTGTATAAAGTGCTTGAAAGTGCATCTGTATATCATAGGTTTGTAGGTAATAGAAGTTTAGAGTAGTGGTAAATGCTGTTATCCACTCTGGTTTAGGAGCTTGATGGTTGTAGGGTAATAACTGTTTCTTAACTTGTTGATGTGGAACTTAAGGCTTCTGTACCTCCTGCCCATTGGCATTATTGACAATAAGACATGGCCTGGTTGGGGGTCTTTGATGATTGATGCTGCTTTCTTGTTTCAATGCTCCCATGTAAATGTACTCAGTGATGGGAAGGGCTTTGTCTCTAATGGACTATGTTACTTCCACCACTTTTCCATTCTTGGGTGATGGTGTTACCATACTAGGCTGTGATGCAACTAGTTAACAAACTCTTCATAATGCATCTATAGTAGTTGGTCAAAAATTTTGTTGACATGCTAAATCGAGGTGCTGTTGATGGCACTTTTGTGCTGGTACCAGGACAGATCTTCTGACAAGTTAATACCAAGGAATTTAAAGCTACTGACCTTCTTTACCTCAATTCCACTAATGAGGACTGACTTGTGGGTCTGCTGCTTAATTCCCATTTGGAATTGAAAGGGCCTTCTGTTCCTTCTTTCCTGCAGTTCTCTGTCAGCAGGTGGCATTGACCTCTGCTTCCCTCTCTCTCCTTTTGTAATCAGTGAAAAATTTCAGTTCATCTCAGAAAGTAATCAGAACCAGGCTATTTCATGAAAATAGGACAGCAGCTTCAGACAAAGTGAGGTGGGTATGTGGAATGAGGTGCCAGAAACAGTGGTTGAGCTGGGCACTTCAGTGACATTTTAAAAGCCATTGTGATAAGAACATGGATAGGAGAAGTTTCAAGAACTCAGTCTAAGGTGGGCAGATGGGAAAGAAACACTAGGCAAAACAGTCAGTTTGGATGAGTTAGGCTGAAGGGCCTCTATGGCTCTGTGACTAAAGTAGCTTCCATCCATTCAGCATTAGTTATGAATCTCTATCTCCCATCAAGTACTTATTCACTAATAGCTAGAGCTGCAAATGTGTATCGGACTCCTTTCCCTTCATACCTGGCACTTGGAGGAGACAGTGAGTGAGTGGTGCATGTAGTACAGCACAGGAAACAGGCCCTTCAGCCATCTTGTCTATGATTGTTTATTTAGATATATTGTGGAATAGGCCCTTCTGGCCCTTTGATTCGCTTTGTCCAGCAATTTAATCCTAGACTAATTATGGGACAATTTAATGACCAATTAATCTGCCAACCAGTAGGTCTTTGGATTTGGCTCCCAGTATGGCCTCTTGTATATCGATGAGACCCGACGTAGATTGGGAGACCGCTTCGCCGAGCATCTACGCTCCGTCTGCCAGAACTGTGGTGCCTATATGGAACAAGTTGCCAGTGGCCACCCATTTTAATTCCACTTCCCATTCCCATTCCGTTATGTCTATCCATGGCCTCCTCCACCGTCGGGATAAGGCCGCACTTAGGTTGGAGGAATAACACCTTATATTCTGCTATTTTGTGGGGTAGCCTCCAAACTGATGGTATGAACATTGACTTCTCTAACTTCCAGTAATGCCTCTCTCCCTCCCCCCACTTTACCATTTCCCATCTCTTTGTCCTTCTCTCATGTTATCTCCTTGCCTGCCCATTGCCTCCCTCTGGTGCTCCTCTCCCCCTTTTTTTTCTTCCATAGCTTTCTGTCTCTTTCACCAATTAACTTCCTAGCTCTTTGCTTCATCCTTTCCCCTCCAAGTTTTACCTATTGCCTGGTGTTTCTCTCTCCCCTCCCCCCACCTTTCAAATCTACTCCTCAGCTTTTTTCTCCAATCCTGCCGAAGGGTTTCGGCCGAAACATCAACTGTACTTTTTTCCATAAATGCTGCCTGGCCTGCTGAGTTCCTCCAGCTTTTTGTGTGTGTTGCTCAGATTTCCAGCATCTGCTGATTTTCTCTTTTTTGGTCTTTGGATTGTGAGAAGAAACCAGAGGAAACCCATGCAGTCATGGGGAGAATGTACAAACTCTTTATAGGCAGCAGTGAGAATTGTACCTGGGTCACCTGTATTGTATATACCACTATGGTTTTGTGCCGTGCTGAACAAGCTGCCCTTCACAGCTAGTTCCATTTGCATGCATTTGATCCATATCCCCAGTCTAAACCTTTCCTATGCATGTACCTGTCGAACTGTCTTTAAAGTGTTGTTGTACCTGCCTCACCGACTTCCTCTGGCAACTTGTTCCCTATATGCACCACTTTATATGTGAAGAAGTTTCCCCTCAGGTCTCTTTTAAATCTTCCCCTCTCACTTTAAACCTATACCTTCCGGTTTGTGATTCCCTCTCCCGAAGGAAAAAGATTTAAAAGATCAGAGATGATGGAAGTCACCAAGAGGGTTATCCTCTCATGAAGTTAGTAGATGAGCTGTATATAACATCTGAAATGTGAGTAGACGGACAGACAGACAGACATACTTTATTGATCCTGAGGGAATTTGGGTTTTGTTACAGCGGCACCAACCAAGAATAGTGAAGAAATATAGCAATATAAAACCATAAATAATTAAATAATTTAATCATGCCAAGTGGAAATAAGTCCAGGACCAGCCTATTGGCACAGGGTGTTTAAGGGAGGAGTTGTAAAGTTTGATGGCCACAGGTAGGAATGACTTCCTATGATGCTCAGTGTTACATCTCGGTGGAATGAGTCTCTGGCTGAATGTACTGCTGTGCCTAACCAGTACATTATGGAGTGGATGGGAGACATTGTCCAAGATGGCATGCAACTTGGACAGCATCCTCTTTTCAGACACCACCGTCAGAGAGTCCAGTTCCACCCCCACAACATCACTGGCCTTACGAATGAGTTTGTTGATTCTGTTGGTGCCTGCTACCCTCAGCCTGCTGCCCCAGCACACAACAGCAAACATGATAGCACTGGCCACCACAGCCTCGTAGAACATCCTCAGCATCGTCCGGCAGATGTTAAAGGACCTCAGTCTCCTCAGGAAATAGAGATGGCTCTGACCCTTCTGGTAGACAGCCTCAGTGTTCTTTGACCAGTCCAGTTTATTGTCCATTTGTATTCCCAGGTATTTGTAATCCTCCACCATGTCCACACTGACCCCTTGGATGGAAACAGGGGTCACCGGTGCCTTAGCCCTCCTCAGGTCCACCACCAGCTCCATAGGCTTTTTCACATTAAGCTGCAGATGATTCTGCTCGCACCATGTGACAAAGTTTCCCACCATCACCCTGTACTCAGCCCAGACTTCCAGTCCTGCTGCTTTCCTCTGTCCCTTTCCTCAACCGAAAATTCTCTTGTCTCTCTTCAGAGAACCTCTCAGAAAGTGGAACTGGAGATCACCAACCATTTCTCTGCGATGACAGAATCCCTTGATGAGGCCCTGAGAGTGGTGATTGAGATAATTGGGAGGGAGCAACAGGCAGCCTTGACGGAGGCCAAAGCCACCAGGACCCAACTAGAACAGAAGTGTATGGAGCTCCGAGAGAAGAAACTCCAGCTGGAAATCTTGGCCAACAAGAGTGATAACTTCAAGTTGGTGCAGGTAAGATTATTAGTTCATCAGAAAACTCACAGTTTCAAATTTAATTTTTTGCAGCACAAACAAGGTGCTGGAAGAACTCAGCGGTCAGGCTGCATCTGTAGAGGTGTATGGACAGTTGTCATTTCGGGTTGAGACCTTGCAGGTGGACAGAAGGATAAGAGGAGAGATAGCCAATATAAAGAGGGCTGGGCCACCCCATTTATCTTTCATGCAGGTAATGAGCATCTCAACTGTTCATCTCCCTCCAATAAATTCAGCCTGACCTGACTTCCCCCAGCTTCTTGTTTTTTGCTCCAGATCCCAACATCTGCAGTCTTTTGTGTTTCTGTCTTCATTCACTGTGGTGTAATTTTAGAATATTTTTAGTGTATTTAACAATTTGGTCTTTTAAATCACAATTTATTTATTGAGATACGGTGAGGAATAGGCCCTACTGACCCTTTGAGTTTTGCCGCCCAGCAATACTGCGATTTAACTGTACCCTAATCACGGGACAATTTACAATTACCTATTAACCTAGCAATCGTATGTCTTTGGATTGTGGGAGGAAACCGACGCACTCGGAGGAAACCCACGTGATCACGTGGAAAATATACAAACTCTTTACATGCAGCATTGGGAATTGAGCCCAGGTCGCCTGTACTGTAAAGTATTGTTAATATTATGCTACCGTGCCACTCAATGCAAGAAGGGCTATGCTATATGGTAAGCAAAGCCAGTTAATTGACATTGAGAATCTAGAAATGGGAGGCTCATTGAGACTGCTCTGCAATTGAGCCAGTGCCTGGCTGATCCTTGATCTCTTCCACTGACCTCCCCAGGTGATTCCCGGATCCAATGATACTTTTTGTTTGGTGTGGTTTTCGCTGAGCTTGCAGACGTTTTATCACTAGTTGAGATGACATCCTTAGTCCGTAGTTGTTGGTGTTTTCATTATATAGCCCCCCGTTCGCTTGCTCGTGATTAGTTACCCCGGCAGTTGACCTTTGAATTCCATTGGCTGGCATTTCTTTGACTTCTAGGGGTTTGTAGATGGCATCTATTTCAATATGTTTGTTTTCAAAGTTATCAGAAGAGAACCACGCTTCAAAAAGTTCTTGTACCTTCTTCGTGTTTGCCTATGCCGGACCCTCCATGGTGTCCGAGTTACGGTAGTGTCCTCCTTGGTCTTCATGTACCGAGATCAGCAACAGTGGATCATGTCTCCATACTGCCAGTTTGTGTACCCATAATGAGTTGAGAGTTTACGTCCTGTCTGTCTGACATAGTTCATGTTGCACCTCCACAGGTGACCATGCACACCATATTGCTTTTGTTGTCTTTTCTGGTATATTGGTCCTTGAGACAACCCCCAGGGTCAGAGTTGGGACTACAATATTTTTCATTTGGTTTTTCATTAATCGGTGCGTGGGGTAAAATACTCCAGTTTGCAAAATTGAAAAGCCTGGAAGTATAGTTAACAGTGAAGAGGATTGTCAGATGACACAGACGGGCTTGTCTTGTGGGCAGATCATTAATCAAATTTCAGTAGAGATGTACATAGAACATAGAAACATAGAAAACCTACGGCACAATACAGACCGTTTGGCTCACAATGCTGAGCCGAGCATGTACTTACTTTAGAAATTACCTAGGGTAATTACACATAGCCCTATGTGTCCGGTGAAGTGATGCAATTTGATTGAGAGAATGAGAGGTGCTTTTGACGAAGTAACAACTGTAAAGCAAATGGGAATCTGGGATTTATAGACATCCATAGAGTAGGAAAGGAGCTCAGCATATCACAGAAACCAGCCTCCCTCCATGGACCCGAATGGTTTGCTTCCTCAGGAAAGCAGCCAACCTAATCCAAGACCCCACCCAACCTGGACATTCTCTCTTCTTCCCCCTTCCATCAGGAGGAGAGTGAAAAAGCATGAAATTATGAGCCACCAGGTTCAAGGATATTTCTGTCTCACTGTGATACTAATGAACAGACTTCTTGTATGATAGAATGGACTCGAGCTCACAAACTACGTCGTTTTAGCCTTGTACCCTATAGTCTGCCTTCACTGCACTTTCTCTACATCTGTAACATTTTATTCTGCATTCTGTTATTGTTTTTCCCTTTGTACTACCTTGATGTACTGATGTGATGAACTGGTCTTTCTGGATGACATACAAAAGAAAAGTTTTCCACTGTACCTTGGTGCATGTGGCCACTTTCCAAAATAAAAAGGGTCTTGGCCCAAAACATCATTTGCAACGCACACAAAATGCTGGAGCAACTCAGCAGGGCAGGCAGCGTCTATGGAAAAGATTAAACAATTGATGCTTTGGGCTGAGACTCATTGTTCATTTAGAAGGGTCTCTGTCTGAAACATTAACTGTTTATTCATTTCCGTAGAGGCTACCTGGCCTGCTAAGTTCCTCCAGCATTTTGCAGGTGTTACTTTGTAATTCCATTATCTGCAGACTTTCTTGTGTTTATAACCAATTTCCAAGTGGTGTTGATCTGCATGTAACACTAGGTTGGTCCACAAGTGGGGAACTGTGTCCAAGCCTGGTCAGTTTACTTCAGGGAGAGTGTTCAGGGAAGCTGTCAGAGGTTGCAGATTGTCACTTACTGGGGTGGGGGGGGGGGGGGGGTTCAGCTATGAGATTTAGCTGAAGAAGCTGGAGTTGTTCTGCTTGCAGCACACAGGATTGGATAAGTCCATAAAACGCAGGAACTGAATTTGGCCATTTGGCCCATTGAGTTTGCTCCAGTGAAGCTGGCCCCAATATCAGATGCTTCAAGAGTTTTATTTTACTTGGTGACGCTGTATTTTGTGATTGGCTGCCTGTAAATGTGGTGGAATAAGATCAGTTGGTGCTTTCAAGTGGGAGTCAGAAGGAACAAGTTATTTGATAGGCTGAGATAACGGAAGAGGGCAACACAACTAACAGGATCAACTCTATTTGAAGCCAGCCTAGACTGAATAAGCCAGTCTATGCTGTAACAGTTCAATGGCAGATTTTTCTCTTTTCTCTCTCTGTCCTTGCTTCAACAAAGATGGTGTTTACTGTCTTTTATTCTGCAGGGCTTATCTCTGTGTTATGTCTGTGGCATTTGCTATATCCATAAACCAGCTTTTTAAGAATCTCGAGTAGCACCTTTGATTCTACTAATTTCTGTTGCCCAGTTTCTAAATGTCTGATATTTAGGAACAGCTGAGGGACATGGGTTTGGCTCCATACCTTATGGAAATGTTGCTGGTCACTGTCAAAACGTTTATTTAATGCCTCAACCATTTCACTCTTTTCCATTATAATTTCTCAAGTGATCCTTCTAGTCAATCCTAGTTTTTGCTACAATCTTACAATCTTCAAATTCCCTTCTTGCCATTTTATCTTCATTTTATAATCTCCATTTTTCTGTCATCCTTTGCTGCTTCCTCAGATTCTTTCTTATTGTCAGTCTTATTCATATTTGTGATAATGTTATAATGCCCTTTTGTAATTCAGTGCCCCACAAATGCCCTATGTGTCGCCCTAGTGTGGTACCCCAAACTAGTGATTTCTGCTTGCTTTGGGAAGCAATCCTTGTGTACTGAGACCTCTGTTGAAATAGCTAGGGTCATTCCTTTGTTTCCATTCCAAATAACAGATGGAAAGAGCTAGGAGGTCTGAAGGGACCATTGGGCTGAGAACATACAACAGAGTGACAACCCATTGCACACCCTGGACTATTGTACAAGTTGTGAAAATTGTGACACCTCATTTGTGGCTGCAGCTCAGTTGGTGTAACTCATTGAGTCTCTCCCCAGACCTCGAACTCACATGCAGTGTGATGGTCTGGTGTTGTACTGAGGAAGTGTAGCATTGTCAAGGCTTTCATAGTTTGAGTGAAACATGAATCAAAGACTCCTTATCCCCTCCCAGTCGGATGTAAAGGGTCCTTCAGCACTGTTGAAAGATAGAGATAAAGGTGAAAAGGATGAATGATGACAGCCACTTAACTAACCCCAAGAAACAAATTACTTAATTATTATTTCATAGCTTTTTGTGGAATCTTTCCGTATACAACATAGTTGCTGTGGTAGATCAATGATTAAATTTTAAATTCATTGTTATTATTCAAATGGAAATATAAGCTCTTTTTCTTCTGTTTCTTGCCAGGACTCCCTCTGCTTCAGCAATGTTTCACAGGTCCCCGACGTCCCACAGTTCAAGTCCGACTTTGATTTCAAGCTGGCCCGTGCCAGCCGGGCTGCCGCCGAGCTCTCATCGCAAGTGAAGGAGTGCCTGCGGAGAGCAATGAAACGCAGACTGAAGAGCACGGAGAGGAGAGGTCAGTGAATTCCATGTTTGTGGCACTCGTGGGTTCTGTTTACCCAGGCAACTCACAAGAATGATCTCTAACCAAACCTCCCTCACCCAACTAGCAGCAGTGGTTGATACAATGGTGTGTCAGAAGTTGCACCACATGCTACACACAGTTTGAGATAGTAAGTGCTCACTAAATCTATACCATTCACTGTGTATATTGTGCAGAACAGGTTTGTGCTGTTGAATGGCCAGTATTCATAATGTTACAACTATCTGAATATTCCAAAATATTCATATTTTTGAACCATTGAAACATGGTTTGTATTTGGGGGGGGGGGGGGGGGAGGGTGTGTGTGTGTGTGTGTGTGTGTGTGTGTGTGTGTGTGTGTGTGTGTGTGTGTGTGTGTGTGTGTGTGTGTGTGTGTGTGTGTGTGTGTGTGTGTGTGTGTGTGTGTACATACATACATGCACAGGAGCAGATATCATTCCAGCTGTCCATCTAAAATTAACACCAATTCAGCTATGAGAATCAGAATCAGGTTTAATATCACCGGCATATGCTGTGAAATTGTTAACTTTGTGGAAGCAGTACAGTGCACTACATAATTATAAAAGGCAAAAGAAAACTGAATTACAGAATTATATGTTGATGGAGTACAGACTGAATAAGTTCATTTGAACTCTAAACACCAAGTGACTGGAGATAGATTCCCTTGTGTTATAGTCCTATTGTAAATTCCCGTTTATCCTTCAACCACAGGAGATGTCATCACACTGACTTGCTGCTTGTAGTAACTACACCTCTGTGCCCTTTGTCACTGGCCACTTGATACCTCAAAGCCTTCAGTCTCAAGGCCAGTTGGAAAATGAGAAGTATCTTTGTTACCTGAATTGTCAGTCGACCATTTTTGGGGATTCATAGGCTTATTTAGCACAGAAATGGGCCTTTTAACCCACGGAGTCAGCACTGACCATCAAACACCATCAGACACCCATTTTAATCTCCCCACATTCTGCTCAATTGCTTTCAGGTTCTCTCCCTTATCTACACACCAGGGACAATTTGCAATGGTCAATTAGCCAGCTCTTTGGAATTTGGAAGAGGGGATCAACTTGTGTATGTTTTCTGATTACACTAAATTGAGTGGAAAAGCAAATTGTGCAGAGGAGGTAGAGGGAGATAGATAGGTTATGTGAGTAAGCAAGGGTTTGGCAATGTTGTTGGTGTATAATGTTGGTGTCAGGTCATCCACTTTGGAAGGAAAAATAGAAGATTAGATTATTATTTAAGTGGTAAAGGGTTGCAGCATGCTGTTGTGCGGAGGGACTTGGGAGTACTTCTGCATGAATTGCAAAAGGTTGATTTACAGATGCAGCAGTTTATCAAGAAGTCAAATGGAATGTTGGCCTTCATTGCTGGAGGGATTGAATTCAAAGAGCAGGGAGGTTTTACAGCAATTGTACAGGGTATTAGTGGGCCACATTTGGAGCACTGTGTGCAGTTATGGTCTCCTTACCTGAGGAAAGGTATACTTGCTTTGTTGGTAGTGTAGAGGAGGTCCACGAATTTGATTCTTTCCAATATTTTTATTAGTTTCTACGTAGAAGAATACAGAGTACAAGGAAGTGCACGTAAAAGGTCAAAAAAGATTTTAAAAAACTATCAATTACATTATATCTGTTCATAATAACAATCTCATTACCCTGTATTCATGTAAGTTAATCAATAGTTATATTGAACAATACTAATTTATTACCAAAAAAAACAATCTAACCCCTACCAAGACCGAAGCTGTTCATTAAGGAGAAAAGAAGATAAAATACCTTCTCATATAATAAAAATTAATAATAGCCAATATCTGAGTTTAAACAACAAATTGAAGGTTTTGAAAATATTTCAGAAAAGGTCCCCACAATGTTTGAAAGTCTTGATGAGATTCAGAAATTGAATAACAAATCTTCTCTAAATCTAAACATGACATAACGTCGCATAGCCATTGAGCATGAGTAGGAGGAAAATACTTCCCATTTAAACAAAAGCGTCCTCCTAGCTATGAGAGCTGAAGGCCAAACTATGTAAATCGGATGCCTTCAGCTTAATATCTTGTCCTGCAACAATACCAAATATGGCCATCAGAGGGTTAGGCTTAAAATTGACTTTAAAAAGTAAGGAAAAAGTTTGAAAAACTTCCTTCCAATATTTTTCAAGATTCGGACAAGTCCAAAACATTTGAATTAATGAAGCTTCTCCATTATTACATCTGTCACAGTCGGGAGATACATCCGAATAAAAACGAGATATCTTATCCTTAGTCATATGAGCTCTATGTACCACCTTAAATTGTATGAGGAAATGACGAGTACATAGCGATGAAGTATTGACCAATTTAAAAATTTCATTCCAAGTTTCCTCAGATATTGATGTCTGTAAATCTTGTTCCCAGAGATTCTTAATTTAATCTAAAGGAACATTCCTCGTCTCCAGTAACATACCATAAATATTAGATATTGAACCATTAGGAAAAGGTGTCAAACTAAAAATTACATCTAGTAAGTTCTTATCTCAGCTTATTGGAAGTGTGCATAATTGAGATCTTAAAAAGACACTGATTTGTAAATATCTAAAGAAGTGAGTTTTGCGTAAGCTATATTTAGCTTTTTTAGCTTTTTGACAATTGCTCAAATGAAAAAAGGTTTCCTCCAACAAACAGATCCCAAAAACATTTAATACCCAACCTGTCCCATTCTTTAAAAACTAGATCAGTCTTGGAAGGTTTAAAAAAATTAGAATAAATGGGACTTGAAAAGGAAAACCTCAATAAACCAAAGTGTTTTCTAAATTGTATCCAGATCCTCAGAGTATGTTTAACTATTAATTTATCAGTTAGTTTACTTACAGATAAAGGAAGTGAGGATCCAAGAAAAGAAATAATAGAACATTTATTAACAGAGTTAGCTTCTAAAGAGACCCGAACCAGGCAGTCTACACAATTAATATAATATAGCCAAAGTGTAAGATATCGTAATAAAACCTAAAATTAGGTAAGGGTAAACCTCCAGACTTTTTAGGTTTTTGAAGGTGAACTTTATTTAAACGAGGACGTTTATTTTTCCATATATAAGAGGATAAAATAGAATCAAGAGAGTCAAAAAAGGATTTAGGAATAAAAACGGTAAAGCCTGTAAAAGATATATAAATTTAGATAGAATATTCATTTTAACAGAATTAATTTGTCCAATCAAAGATATTGAAAGAGGTGACCAATTTAATGATATCCTTTTTTCATGATTCAATAAAGTAAGAAAGTTTTCTTTAAACAGGTGTTTGTAATTCTTAGTGACTGTTACACCCAAATAAGTAAATTGATTCCTTACAACTTTAAAAGGGAGATTAGTATTAATTGATAACAAATTATTTAAAAGAAATAATTCACTCATATGTAGGTTCAATTTATATCTTGAAAACTTGATAAAACGGGAGAGTAAAGAAAGTACGCAAGATAACGAGGTCTCAACATTAGAGATAAACAGCAATATATCATCAGCGTAATGCGAAATTTTGTGAGTAATACCCCTCCTTAAAATACCACAGCTATCATTAGATTCTCGAAAAGCAATGGTAAGGGGTTTTAAAGCTAGATCAAAGAACAAAGGGCTCAACAGACAGCCTTGTCTAGTTCTGCGATGAAGTTTAAATGGTTTGGAATTTTGAAAATTAGTTAGAACCTGAGCAGAAGGAGATAGATAAAGTAATTTAATCCATTGAATAAAATCTGGTCCAAAATTAAATTTTTCTGAGGTTTTAAATAATTCCATTCAATGCAACCGAAGGCCTTCTCAGCATCTAAGGATATCACACATTCCGATATCTCCTGGGAGGGAGAGTAAATAACATTTAATATACGTCGTATATTAAAATGGGAATGTCGGTTTTTAATAAATCCAGTCTGATCATCAGAAATAATAGAAGCTAGAATATTTTCAATCCTATGAGCCAGAACTTTAGAAAGAATTTTAGTATCAACATTGAGTAATGAAATTGGCCTATATGAAGAGCATTCAGTTGGGTCCTTGTTTGTCTTTAGGATAAGCGAAATAGAGGCTTCATAGAAAGATTGAGGCAAGCTACCCAATTTGAAAGAATCCAAAAAGACTAAGTGTAACTGCGGTATAATTAATGAAGGAAAAGCCTTATAAAATTCTCCAGAAAATCCATCTGGACCCGAAGCCTTCCCCGAGTGTAATGAATTTATAGCCTTGGCAATTTCCTCATAAGAAATGGGTTGATCCATCTGTTTACAATTATCTGCAGAAAGTGCAGGGAAATTTAATTGATCTGGAAAATTATTCATTACAGTATTATCTTTAGGGGAATCAGAACTATAAAGTTTAGAATAGAATTCTCTAAAGTTATCATTTACTTCAGAGTGATCAGTTGTCCTATCACTATCAGTTTAGCAAATTTCATTAATTTGTCATTTAACTACAGAAGTTTTTAATTGGTTGGCCAGTACTTTGCCTGATTTATCTCCATGAATGTAAAATTGAGTTTTATGTTTAAGAAGTTGAGTTTCAATTGGATATGATAACAGAAGATCATATTTAGTTTTAACTTCATTTTATATAAAACAAGATCTGGAGCTATAGCACATATTGATCTAATTTCAATTGATTGGCTAATTAAATTCTTTCTTTATTAGCTTTATTCTTTACACTCGCAGTACAAGAAATAATTTGTCCTCTAATATAGGCCTTGAAAGTATCTCATACAATAAGATTAGAAGTCTCTTGCTTTTTATTCTCTTCAAAAAAGAAAATAACGTGGCTCTCTAGAAATTTAAAAAATTCCTTATCAGATAACGGTTGTATTAAAGTGTCAAAATCTGTTTGTTTGAGGAAGACCAGGGAGATTTAAAGATAGAAATACAGGAGCATGATCTGAAGCAGCAGTCTCTTTATATTCACAGGAACAAACTGATGAAATCATTTGACTATCAATAAAAAAATAATCAATCCTGGAATATGTATGATTAACATGGGAAAAAAATGAGTACCCCCTATCTAAAGGGTGTAAGAAATGCCAAACATCAACAATACCACATTTCAATAAAAGAGATTGAATAAACAAAGCTGATTTATTAAGAGGTATCGGTTTAGAAGATGATCGGTCCAAAATTGGGTCTAGCCAGCAGTTAAAATCTCCTCCCATCACCAAAGAATAAAGACTCAGATCTGCTAAAAACGAAAAAAAAACACTCAAAGAATCCAGGATCATCTACATTTGGGGCATACACATTGGCAAATACTATTAATTTATTATCTAGTTTTCCTGAAACTAATAAAACGTGCATTAATAACAGATACTACTTTATGTTGGACAAAGGAAAGTGTATTATATATAAGAATTGAAACTCCTCTAGATTTGACCTGAAAAGACGAATGAAAACAAAGTCCATTCCAACAGCTAAAAAACATAGATTATCACATTTGCGTATGTGAGTTTCTTGTGTAAAAAATAATAGGGACCTTAAATTTCCTAATATAAGCAAAAAATCTTATTACGTGTAACGGTGATTTAACCCTTTCATGTTAAAACTTAGTAAATTAATAGTTTGGTCCATTTTTAATATTATTTAAAGGAAGGGTTAAAATGTAAGGTAAAACCAATCCATAAACCTTGAGAAATGGTAACCAAGCAACCAGTTGGCTAAAAAAAATTTGAAAGCAGCTTCTGAGAGAAAAAAACCATCCTCCCACTCACTTCCCAAAGAAAGAAAACCAACCAATAGAAAGCCGGCATCTACAACTATGGACAACCCCCCCCCCCAAAAAAAAATCTGCTGATCGCTCCAATTAGTTTCAAGGTTGTTTATATTCCAACCTAGACTAAACAATATCCAAACAAGAAATTCAATTCTCGTATATCAAAAACACAGTATTAAAAAAAATACAAAAGGAAGTTAGTTACAAATGTTTACCAAAAGTAAAAGATACAATTATTCATATAGAAAGACATTAAACATTTAATCTTATATCTTCATGAAAAAACAGGCTAAGCAGTTAGCTTTCAAATTTAAAAAATCTTTATGCTTCAGCATTCAAACAAAACCATTTGAAGAATCTATCTTTAATGAGATTCTCAGTCAAACTGGGTAGCCAAGGAATGAGTTAAAACCCTTGTAAAAAAAATTCCAACAAAGCTTGTTTAAACTTCGCACATTCCTGCATAACCTCAAGCGAATAGTCTTCGAAAATCTTAATATTCCACCCTATATTGAATCATGCCCCTTCGACGGCATTTTAGATTAAAGTTTCTCATTTAATCTTGTGTCTTTGTGTAAGAACAAACTAAACAGCTAGCCTTTGGATTTTAAAAACCTTTGTATTTCAGCAGTCGAACGAAACCATTTAAAAGAACCATTTTTAAGTGTGATTCTAAGATGAGCTGGATAGCGAAGAGAGGGCTTGAAATCCATGTTAAAAAACTCGGGCATAACTTCTTTGAACTTAGCACGTTCCTGCATAACCTCAGGCGAGTAATCTTCAACAATTCTAATCTTGCAATCATGATAGTCAATCATGCCTCTTCAACGAGATTTGCATATTAACAGTTCCTTTGTTTTAAATTCATGAAAACAAATTATTACTGATCTTGGTCTGTCTCTGTTTGGAGGTCTAAACACGGGAGACCTGTGAACTTGATCAATCAAAGGCAAAGACGCCAACATTTCTGGAAATAATTCCTGCAGAAAATTTGTAAAGAATTCCATAGGATGATTACCTTTGATTAATTCTTCGAGACCCAGAACCCATAGGTTGTTCCATCTACTTCTATTTTCTATGTTGATAATCTTCTGTCTGAACTTTTTGTTGGACTTCGATTCCTTTTCACAAAGCTTTTGCAGTTCATCTACTTCCGTTTCCAGAGATGACAACATTGCTTCGTTATTTTTTATATGTTTATCGTGTTAACCATATATAACCATATAACAATTACAGCACGGAAACAGGCCATCTCGGCCCTTCTAGTCCGTGCCGACACTTACACTCACCTAGTCCCACTAGCCCACACTCAGCCGATAACCCTCCATTCCTTTCCTATCCATATACCTATCCAATTTTACTTTAAATGACAATACCGAACCTGCCTCTACCACTTCTACTGGAAGCTCATTCCACACAGCTACCACTCTCTGAGTAAAGAAATTCCCCCTCGTGTTACCCTTAAACTTTGCCCCCAACTCTCAAATCATGTCCTCTTGTTTGAATCTCCCCTACTCTCAATGGAAAAAGCCTATCCACGTCAACTCGATCTATCCCCCTCATTATTTTAAATACCTCTATCAAGTCCCCCCTCAACCTTCTACGCTCCAAAGAATAAAGACCTAACTTGTTCAGCCTTTCTCTGTAACTTAGGTGCTGAAACCCAGGTAACATTCTAGTAAATCTTCTCTGTACTCTCTCTATTTTGTTGATATCCTTACTATAATTCAGTGACCAGAACTTTACACAATACTCCAATTTCGGCCTTACCAATGCCTTGTACAATTTTAACATTACATCCCAACTCCTATACTCAATGCTCTGATTTATAAAGGTCAGCATACCAAAAGCTTTCTTCACCACCCTATCCACATGAGATTCCACCTTCAGGGAACTATGCACCGTTATTCCTAGATCACTGTTCTACTGCATTCTTCAATGCCCTACCATTTACCATGTATGTCCTTATTTGGATTATTCCTACCAAAATATAGCACCTCACACTTATCAGCCTTAAACTCCATCTGCCGTCTTTCAGCCCACTCTTCTAACTGGCCTAAATCTCTCTGCAAGCTTTGAAAACCTACTTCATTATCCACAACGCCTCCTACCTTAGTATCATCTGCATACTTACTAATGCAATTTACCACCCCATCATCCAGATTATTAATATATATGACAAACAACATTGGACCCAATACAGATTCCTGAGGCACACCACTAGTCACCGGCCTCCAACCTGACAAACAGTTATCCACCACTACTCTCTGGCATCTCCCATCTAGCCACTGTTGAATCAATTTTACTACTTCAATACTAGTACCTAACGATTGAACCTTCCTAACTAACCTTCCGTGAGGAACCTTGTCAAAGGCCTTACTGAAGTCCATATAGACAACATCCACTGCTTTACCCTTGTCAACTTTCCTAGTTAGCTCTTCAAAAAATTCAATAAGGTTTGTCAAACATGACCTTCCATGCACAAATCCATGCTGAGTATTCCTAACAGACCCTGTCTATCCAGATAGTTATATATACCATCTCTAAGAATACTTTCCATTAATTTACCCACCACTGACGTCAAACTGACAGGCCTATAATTGCTAGGTTTACTCTTAGAACCCTTTTTAAACAATGGAACCACATGAGCAATACGCCAATCCTCCGGCACCATCCCCGTTTCTAATGACATTTGAAATATTTCTGTCAGAGCCCCTGCTATTTCTACACCAACTTCCCTCAAGGTCCTAGGGAATATCCTGTCAGGACCCGGAGATTTATCCACTTTTATATTCCTTAAAAGCGCAAGTACTTCCTCCTCTTTAATTGTCATAGTTTCCATAACTCCCTACTTGTTTCCCTTACCTTACACAATTCAATATCCTTCTCCTGAGTGAATACCGAAGAAAAGAAATTGTTCAAAATCTCCCCCATCTCTTTTGGCTCCACACATAGCTGTCCACTCTATATAACTGTAGAAACCCTTCGGATTTATTTTCACCTTACTTACCAAAGCAACCACGTATCTTCTTTTAGCTTTTCTAATTTCTTTCTTAAGATTCTTTTTACATTCTTTATATTCCTCGAGCACCTCATTTATTCCATGCTGCCTATATTTATTGTAGATTTCCCTCTTTTTCCGAACCAAATTTCCAATATCCCTTGAAAACCATGGCGCTCTCAAACTTTTAACCTTTCCTTTCAACCTAACAGGAACAGAAAGATTCTGTACCCTCAAAATTTCACCTTTAAATGACCTCCATTTCTCTATTACATCCTTCCTATAAAAAAATTGTCCCAATCGACTCCTTCTAAATCCTTTTGCATCTCCTCAAAGTTAGCCTTTCTCCAATCAAAAATCTCAACCCTGGGTCCAGTCCTATCCTCCATAATTATATTGAAACTAATGGTATTGTGACTATTGTGTTCATTAAGAGTTTGCTGAATAGAAGCCAATTTACCATATATTTGTTTAAATTCAGAGCTGAATAGTTGAAACTTCTCAGAGGCTTCTCGTGTCTGACTTGCAGCAAATCCATAATTGAATCCAAAGAAACAGGGGGATCATCCTTTTTTGTACCCCTGCCACCCCTTAATGTAGCCATAATAAAAAAAATCACACTTAAAAAGGAAGTTTCAAGGCAGGTTGGAAATAGTAAGATAATTAGAGTTGGAGTAACAGGAGATTGCTGTTAGTCCATCAGCCACCACCAAGAAATCTCCACAAATTTGATTCTGAGATGAGAGAAAAGATTGTGTCACCTGGGACTATACTCACTTGAATTCAGTAGAATGAAGTTGTTCTTACAGAAACAATCAAAATTATGAAAGGGATAGCTAAGAGAGTCAGGAAAGTTGTTTTCACTGGTAAGATGGTGTCTAGCAGTTCAACTAGTTAGGATGGCGCTGATAAGTGGTGACTCTGTGTGTCTACGTGCAGCTCCAGTGAGAATCATCAAATATGCAAGTTTAGGACTACTACAGCTGAAACCTACAATCACAACCACGGAAGCTTCAGTAAGCAGCATTGTATTAAGATATTTAAGATAAAATCTATCAATAGTCAAAACTGACAGATCCCAGTCAGCAGACTCAGGTCATGAGTGCAGTTTCCTATAAGAAAACAGAAGTGGGGACAGTGTGCCATTTTACAGGTATGATTGAAACACCAAGGCCTTAGCACCCTACTCCCCACTATCATGCTGGGAAATGCACAGTCTCTAGAAAATAAAATTGAAGACCTCAAGGCAAGATCACAGTACCAGAGGGACATCAGGGGCTGCTGTGTACTTTGCTTCACCAAAACATGGCTATTCCTCCCCCCCACCCCCATTTCAGATGCAGCACTGCAGCCCAATGACTTCTCTATTCTCTGCAAAGTTAGGACAGCTCAGTATTTTAAAGGTAGAGGAGGTGGAATGTGCTTTATTTCTGAACTCATCATGGTGCACAGACGTGACAGTTCTGTCTCAGTCTTGCTCACCCGACCTGGAACATCTACAAGTTAAAATTCAATTTATTGTCATTCAACCATACATATCACCAAACAAAACAACATTCCTGTGGACCAAGGTGCGCACACAAACAACACATAAAATAATATTACTACAGATAAATTAAGAAATAATAAGGCACACATATGATATCAGTTAAAAGGTAAACAGTATAATGCTACTGGTGCTTCATATGTGATGAGACCTGGGTGGTGGCAATGAGTTCAGTAGTTCAGTGGTCAAGTGCTATCCTTTTTATCTGCAGAGGGAGTTTTTGCCATCACTTTGGTAGTGGTATACATTCCACTTTAGGCCAACACTGGAGGAACTGAGCACAGTAATCATCAGGCATGAAACAGTGTACCATCATGCCTTCCCTAACTTTGCAGGGGATTTCAACCAGTCCAGCTTGAAGAAGTTTCTGAACAACTACAAATATGGTGAATGAATATACCATGGTTGTCATGGACTTTATTAAAACAGTTGTAGACAGGTGTGTCTCCACAAAATGATTCAGAGGTTTCCCCAACCAGGAGCCCTGGATGAAACATAAGATCTACAATCTGCTGAGGGCCTGATTAGAGACATTCAAGTCTGGTGACCAATCAAGTTGCAAGAGGCCCAGGTGCAATCTCCAGAAAGCTATCTCATGGATGAAGTAGCAATTCCAGGCTAATCTTGAATCAGTAAAAGATGCTCAACAGTTGCAGCAGGGTTAGATGCTATCACCTCTCATAAAGTTAAATCAAGCGACATAGGCGACCACAGGGCTTTACTTCTAGATGAGCTCAATGACTGCTATGCTCCCTTTGACCACCAAAACACGGAGGAAATACCGCGAATTCCTGTAGCCCCTGATTATTCTGTGACTTTTGTTCTGAAACCGATGGGAAGGGTGAACCCATGAAAAGCATTCAGCTCAAACAGGGTACCTAGCTAAGTACTAAAGACCGGTGTTGATCAACTGGCTGGAGTGTTTACCAAGATCTTTAACCTCACACTTCAACAGTCTGAGGTACCCACCTGCTTCAAGCAGGCTTTTCTTTTACCGGTGCCTAAGAAGGATGTGGTGAAGGATCTTACCAGGCAAGATGGCGGTGCGACGCTGCGCGCAGAGGCCACTCCAGGAATGAATATCTGTTATCTGTAAGTAGGGGCCGTGTACAATCCTGATTTGATGGAGACGGACGTGTGAAGCACGGAGGAACATCTGGTGAAACTTTTGAAATGCCTGTTTCGCTGCCGCTGCTACTGTGCGATCGGAAAAATCTCCAGGAGGAAGGCCCCGAATCCTCGGCTTTGCCTGTTGCTTGGCAGCCGGTGCTGGGGTCGAAGAGCTTAGCAGAGATGGTGCTCGGTGTCAGAGGGCTGGTCGGAGGCTTGAAGATTTCGGACGGACTCGGAGTTGGCTGTGGTCGGAGCTCCCAAAGTGCTGTATTGGCAAGCTGCGGCGCTGGAGGTTCATGGCAGGAAGAGTTTTTCTTCCTTCTACCGTCTGCGTGAGATGATGGGCTGTCGGGACTTTGAGACTCTCTTTTTAAAACCGTGCCATGGACTGCTCTTTATCAGATTACGGTATTGCTTTGCACTGTTGAAACTGTGTTATAATTATGTGGTCTTTATCAGTCTTTTATCAATTATGGTTTTGTCTGCACCGTTGAAACTATATGTTAACTATAACTATATGTAACTATGTGGTTTTGTGTAGGTCTTGTAGCTTTAGGTTTGTCTGATGGGTTTGTAGTTCCTTTCCGGGGAACGTGCTAAGACGGTAGCGCGATATCGATACGCAGCAGCCTCTCCGGACTCTGGATTGGGGATTACCAAACGTTATGTGGTTTTTCTTGTGTGGTCTGTTTTGTGCTTTTTTCGTGATATTATTCCGGAGAACGTTTTCTCATTTTTTAACTGCATTGTATTTGTGGTTATAAATGACAATAAACTGAATCTGAACTGCCTCAATGACTATCACCCAGTAGCACTTACATCCACACTGGTGAAGTGTTTTGAGAGGCTGGTGATAAAACATATCAACTCCTGCCTGAGAAATGACTTGGATCCACTCCAATTTGCCTAACCGAGCAACAGGTCCACAATAGAAGCCACCTCATTGGCTCTTCACTCAACTCTGGAACATCTGGACAGCAAAGATGTATAAATCAGGATGCTCTTTATCGACTACAGCTCAACACTCAGTGCTACCATCCCCTCAAGACGAATCAATAAGCTTCAAGACCTTGGCCTCAATTCCTTCTTGTGAAATTGGATCCTCAATTTCCTCACTTGCCGGTTCCAGTCAATCCAAGTTGGCACAATCTCCATCAGCACAGGTGCACCACAGTGCTGGGTGCTTAGCCCCTTGCTCTACTCGCTTTACACTTGTGACTGTGTGGCTAAGCACAGCTCAAATGCCATATTCTAGTTTGCTGATGACGCCACTATTGTGTGCTGAATCAAAGGTGGTGATGAATCAGCATATAGGAGGGAGATTGAAAATGAGGCTGAGTGGTGCCATAACAGCAACCTTTTACTTAATGTCAGCAAGACCAAGGAGTTGATTATTCGACTTCAGGAGAAGTAAACCAGAGGTTAATGAGCCATTCCTCATCAGAGGATCAGAGGTAGAGAGGTCAGCAACTTTAAATTTCCAGGTGTTATTATTTTGGAGGACCTGTCCTGAGCCCAGCATGTAAGTGAAATAATGAAGAAAGCATGGTAGTGCTTTTACTTCCATAGGAGTTTGCAGAGATTTGGCATGACATCTAAAACATTGACAAAATTCTTTAAATGTGTAGTGGAGAGTACATTGACTGGTTGCATCATTATATAGTCTGGAGACACCAATGGCCTTGAATGGAAAATCCTATGAAGAGTAGTGGATATGGACCGGTCCATCACACGCAAAGCTGTTCCTACCATTGAGCACATCTACGTGAAGTGTTGTCGCAGGAAAACGGCATCCATCATCAGCAACTCTCATCATCCAGGTAATGCTCTCTCCTCGCTGCTGCCATCAGGAAGAAGGTACAGGAGTATCAGGGCTCACACCACCAGGTTCAGGAACAGTTAATACTTTCAACCATCAGGCTCTGGAACCAAAGGGGATGATTGCACTCAATTTCACTTGCCCCATCATTGAAATGTTCCCACAACCTATGAACTTATTTTCAAAGACTCCATCGCATATTCTGAATATCTATCTATCTATCTATCTCATTTATTTATTTATTTATTCATTCTTTTTTTATATATTTCCACAGTTTGTAGTCTTTTGCCCACTGTTTGAATGCCCAAGTTGTTGCGGTCTTTCATTGATTCTAGAAACATAAGAAAACTTACAGCACAATACAGGCCCTTGGGCCCACAATGCTGTACTGAACATGTACTTACCTTAGAAATTACCTCGGGTTACCCATAGCCCTCTATTTTTCTAAACTCCATATACCTATCCAGGAGTCTCTTAAACGACCCTATTGTATCCACCTCCACCACTGCCCATTCCACACACTCACCACTTTCTGCATAAAAAAACTTACCCCTGACATCTCTGTGCCATTTCATGTTAGCCATTTCAGCCTTGGGGAAAAAGCCTCTGACTATCCACACGATCAATGCCTCTCATCGTCTTATACACCTCTATCAGGTCACATCTCATCCTCCGACACTCCAAGGAGAAAAGGCAGAGTTCACTCAACCTATTCTCATAAGGCATGCTCCCCAATCCAGACAACATCCTTGTAAGTTTCCTCTGCACCCTTTTTATAGTTTCCACATCCTTCCTATAGTGAGGTGACCAGAACTGAGTACAGTACTCCAAGTGGGGTCTGACCAGGGTATGTAGTTGTAACAATACTTTTCGGCTCTTGAACTCAATCCTATGGTTGATGAAGGCCAATGTTCCCTATGCCTTCTTAAACCACAGAGTCAACCTGCTCAGCAGCTTTGAGTGTCCTATAGACTCAGATCTCAAGATCTCTCTGATCCTCCACACTCCCAAGAGTCTTACCATTCAGCCATCATATTTGACCTACCAAAATGAAACGCTTCACACTTATCTGGGTTGAACTCTATCTGCCACTTCTCAGCCAGTTTTGCATCCTATCAATGCCCCACTGTAATCTCTGACAGCCCTCTACACTATCTACAACACCCCCAACCTTTGTGTCATCAGCAAATTTACTAGCCCATCCCTCCACTTCCTCATCCAGGTCACTTATAAAAATTACAAAGGGTAAGGGTCCCAGAACAGATACCTGAGGCACACCACTGGTCTCTAACCTCTATGTAGAATATGACCCATCTACAACCATTTGTTGCCTTCTGTGAGCAAGCCAATTTTGGATCCACTTGGATCCCATGCCCCTTTACTTTCTCAATAAGCCTTGCATGGGGTACCTTATCAAATGCCTTTCTGAAATCCATCTGCTGCTCTACCTTCATCAATATGTTTAGTCACATCCTCAAAAAATTCGTTCAGGCTCATAAGGCACCACCTGCCTTTGATACAGCCATGCTGACTATTCCTAATCATATTAAGCCTCTCCAAATGTTCATAAATCCTGCCTCTCAGGATCTTTTCCATCAACTTACCAACCACTGAAGTAAGACTCACTGGTCTATAATTTCCTGGGTTATCTCTACTCCCTTTCTTGAATAAGGGAACAACATCTGCAACCCTGCAATCCTCCAGAACCTCTTAGGTCCCCATTGTTGATGCAAAGATCATTGCCAGAGTCTCAGTAATCTCCTCTCTCGCTTCCCACAATAGCCTGCGTACATATCATCTGGTCCTGGCGACTTATCCAACTTGATGCTTTCCAGAAGTTCCAGCACATCCTCTTTCTTAATATCTGTATGCTTAAGCTTTTCAATCCACTGTAAGTCATCCTTACAATCGCCAAGAATTGAATTGAATTGACTTTATTTTTTATATTTTTCATATACATGAGGAGTAAACATCTTTATGTTACATCTCCATCAAAATGTGCAATGTGCAATCACGGTAATTTATAATAAATAGAAAAGTTAATGTAATATAGAGTGCACGGTCAGTGTGAGTTCATCAATCTGATGGCCTGATGGAAGAAGCTGGAGCATGTTGGTCCTGGCTTTTATACTACGGTGCAATTCCCCGGATGGTGGCAGCTGAATAGATTGTGGTTGGGATGGCTTGGGTCCCCAAAGATCCTACAGGGCCTTTTTACACACCTGTCCTTGTAAATGTTCTGAATCATGGTAAGTTAACAACTACAGATGCGCTGGGCTATCCGCACTACTCTCTGCGGAGTCCTGCGATTAAGGAAGGTATAGTTCCCATACCAGGCAGTGATGCAGCCAGTCAGGATGCTCTCAATTGTGCCCCTGTAAAAAAAGTCTTAGGATTTGGGGGCCCATACCAAACTTCCTCAACCATCTGAGGTGAAAGAAGCACCGTTGTGTCTTTTTCACCACACAGCTGATGTGTACAGATCACGTCTTTTTTGGTACAGGGACAACGGTGGATAATTTGAAGTAGGAGGGCACTCTACGCTGGGAGAGGGAGAGATTAAAAATGTCTGTAAACACACCTGCCAGTTGCGCTGCGCACATCCTAAGTACTCGACCTGGGATGCTGTCCGGTCCTGCAGCCTTGCTACTGTCCACTCATTGGAAACATCCGCATACCTCAGCCGCAGAGATGACCAGGTTGCAGATTGTAGCGGTGGCTTTCCTTGGAGTCTCAGAGTTAGCGTATCGAACCTAGCATAAAAGCGTTTGAGCTCATCTGGAAGAGAGGCCGCTAAGTTGGCAGCACTACAACGTTTGGCTTTGAAGTCTGTGATGGTATACAGCCCTTGCCACAAGCCACATGTGCTATTCGTTGTGAATCTTGACTCAATCCTTTTCCTTGGTGAATACTGATGCAAAGTATTCATTAAGTATCTCTGCTATCTCCTCTGGTTCCATATACACTTTTCCTCTGTCCACTTGATTGGTCCTATTCCCTTATGTCTTATCCTCTTGCTCTTCACATACTTGTAGAATGCCTTGTGGTTTTCCTTAATCTTGCCCGCCAAGGCCTTTTCATGGCCCCTTCTGGCCCTCCTAATTTCCTTCTTAAGCTCCTTCCTGTTAGCCTTATAATCCTCCAGATCTCCACCATTACCTAGTTTTTTGAACCTTTCATAGAAACATAGAAAACCTACAGCAGAATACAGACCCTTCAGCCCACAAAGCTGTGCCGAATATGTCCTTACCTTAGAAATTACCTAGTGTTACCCGTAGCCCTCTATTTTTCTGAGCTCCATGTACCTGTCCAGGAGTCTCTTAAAAGACCCTATCGTATCCGACTCCACCGCCGCCGCCGGCAGCCCATTCCACACACTCACCACTCTCTGCGTTTTAAAAAAAAACTTACCCCGACATCTCCTCTATACCTACTTCCAAGCACCTTAAAACTGTGCCTACTCGTGCTAGCCATTTCAGCCTTGGGAAAAAGCCTCTAACTATCCACACGATCAATGCCTCTCGTCATCTTATACACCTCTATCAGGTCACCTCTCATCCTCCGTCGCTCCAAGGAAAAAAGGCCGAGTTCACTCAACTTATTCTCATAAGGCAGGCTCCCCAATCCAGGCAACATCCTTGTAAATCTCCTCTGCACCTTTTCTACAGTTTCCACATCCTTCCTTTAGTAAGCATTTCTTCCTGACTAGATTTTCAACAGATTAACTAGATTCTATTATGGTTGTTATTCTATTATGGACTTATTGAGATGGCTGCAAGAAAATGAATCTCAGGGTTGTATATGGTGACAGATACTGTATGTACTTAACACTAAATTTACTTTGAACTTTAAATCAGTATATCACTTACGGAACCAGAGGTGCCAACGCACTTGACCACTGTTATACCAAGAACACTTTACTGTGCCATCCCACTTGGGAAGGTCTGATCACCTTGCTGTACTTCTACTCCCCGCTTATAGGCAGAGACTAAACACCAGAGCATCACTGATAAGGACAACGAAAGCATGGTCAAAGGAGGTGGAGGAACACTTGAAGAACTGCTTTGAGTTGGTGGACTGGACAATATTTAGGGGTTCATGTTAGAATTTGAATGAACATGCCATTTGTCACCGACTTCAGCTGTGTGTGTAAGTATGTGCCTTCAAGAACATACCGGACTAACTCAAAGCAAAAACAGTGGATGAACCAGGAGATTAGTAGTCTGTTGAAGGTTAAGTCTGTGGCATTCAAGACCAGTGATCTAGAACTTTGCAAGAAGTCCAGTTACGATCTGTGGAAGGCTATTTTAAGAGTGAGAAAAAAATTCCATTTGAGATTAGAGACGGAATTGGATGCATGTCAACTCTGGCAGAAATTGCAGGCTATTATTTCCTACTAAGTGAAACCTAACATCATGAAAGTCTGATCCCAGATGAGTTCAATGCCATGCAGGCATGCTTTGAAAGGGAGAATAAAACCTGTGTGAGTCCCTGCGGCATCTGACTACTCTGTGACCTCTGTCTCAAAGGCCAAAATCAGAACACCTTTCAAGAGGGTGAACCCTTGCAAGGCATCAGGTGTACCTGGTAGGGCACCGAAAATGTGATAGCCAACTTGTGGGAGTGTTCAAGGAGATCTTCAAATTCTCACTGCTGCAGTCGGAGGTTCCTACCTGCTTCAAAAGGGCGACAATCATACTAGTGCCCAAGAAGAGCAGTGTGAGCCACCTCAACAAATATTGCAAGGTTGAATTCACATCTACTGTGAAGAAGGGCTTTGTGAGGTTGGTCATGGCTGAAATAAACTCCTGCCTAGGCAAGTACCTGGACTCACTGCAATTTGCCTATCGCTATAATAGGTTTTCAGCAGATGCAATCTCACTGGCTCTCCACTTGGCCTTGGGTCACCTGGAGAATAGCAATCTCTACATCAGGCTGCAGTTTATTGATTACAGCTTAGCGTTCAACACAATCATAACCTCAATTCTAATCAACAAGCTGTAAGATTTGAGCCTCTGTAGCTCTCTCTGCAACTGGATCCTTGACTTCCTCACTGGGTAATCATAGTTGCTGCAGATCAGAAATAACATCTCTTCGCTGACAATCAGCACTGGTGCACCTCAAGGATGTGTGCTTAGCCCACAGCTCCACTCTCTCTGCACCCTTCCATAGACTGTGTGGCTAGGCACAGCTCAAATATCATCTAAAAATTTGCTGATGACACAACTATTCTTGGCAGAATTTTAGATGGTGACAAGGATCATACAGGAGCGAGATAGATCAGTTGGTTAAGTGGTGTTGCACTCAACGTCAGTAAGACCAAGGAATTCAGGAATTGTGGATTTCAGGGAAGGAAAGTTGAGGGAACACATACCATTCCTTATCAAGGGATCAGAAGTGGAAAGGGTGAGCAGTTTCAAGCTCCTGGGTGTCAGCATCTCTGAAGATCTATCCTGGGCTCAACATATTGCTGTAATTACAAAGAAGACATGACAATGGCTATACTTCATTAAAAGTTTTGGGAGACTTGGTATGCTATGAAAAACACTTGCAAATTTCTACAGGTATACTGTGGAGGGTATTCTAACTGATTGCATCACATCTGGTATGGAGGAGCCACTGCACAGGATTGGAAAAAGCTGTAGAAAGTTGTAACCTCAGCCAGGTCCATTATAGGGCCTGGCTTTCCCAACATCAAGGACACCTTCAAAAGGTGATGCCTCAAAAAGATGACATTGATCATTAAGGACCCCCATCACTCAGTACATGCCCTCTTATTGCTACCATCAAAGGGCAGGTACAGGAACCTGAAGACACACACTCTGTTTCAGGAACAGCTTTTTCCCCTCCACCATCAGATTTCTGAATGGAAAGTGAACCCATGAACACTACCTCACTATTTTATTTTTCTCTCTTTTTACACGATATTGTAATTTATAGTTACTTTGTTATTATGTATTGCAATGTACTGCTGCCACAAAACAACACATTTCACAACATATGCTGATGACATTAAACCTGATTTTGATTCTAGTTCTGGAATGAGATTAGAACCAGGGGACAAATCCTCAAGATCTAGGTGAATAGATTTAAGATAGAGATGAGGAGAAACTACTTTACCCAGAGAGTTGTGAGTCTGTACAATTCTCTACTCAGGGAGGCAGCAGAAGCTGCCTCATTAAATATATTTAAGATGCAGTTAAATAGATTTTTTCATAGCAGGGAGATTAAGGATTATGGTGTAAAAGTAGATATGTGGAGGTTGAGCCCATGGCATGATCTTATTGAATGGTGGAGCAGGCTTGATGGGTCAGATGGCTGACTCCTGCTCCTATTTCTTATGTTCTTATGTGGGAGCAATCTGGAACACTGGGAGGAAACCCAAGTGGTCACAGGGAGATTGTGCTAACAGAGGCTAGGACTGAACTTGGGCCCCTCAAGCTGTAAGGAAACAGCTTTACTAGATGCCTTTGTCTGATCTTTGTTGTGCCTGATAAGAAAAAGTGTTAATGGAAAAATTGAAAAGACTTGTTTGTATTCATTGCTCTCCCACATCCTAAGGTCATGTTTTAACGTCTTGTTATAAGCGTATCCTCTCCAACAGTGCTGATCTTCAGAACTAGTCTGGGAGTTGCAAGTTTCCAGGGTTGGGCTTGAACACATGGCAAGAGGGTATCTGTTCAATCCTGGAGGACACTACAGGGCAATGAATACCAATGAACAATACACAAATAAAGTCTCTTTTATCTCTCTTCATGTGCACAGGGTGTGACAAGAGTGCAGAAACATCAGATTTACCTTGCCACACCTCACTGGATTCCCCAGAACCCAAGATTCGGAGGAGCTTTGAAGAGTGTGAGTAGATCTTGCAGTTTTTGTCTGAATTGATAATGAGTATTATTCATTTATTTGCTCTTATAGATCATGATCCCTCATGACCAAGATCCTGGCAATGTCCCATTTTGCCAGACAAGTAATCATTTTTCTCCTTGGGTAGTCCATTGTGTTGAGGGTGACTTGCTTCCATTCCGGTCATGTGGGTCTCTGGGATGGCCAATGTGTAGTGGCTTATTGGATGCTGCAGTCAACGATCAGGGAATCCCAAAAGTTGGAGAGAATGTCTTATTAAATTTTCAAGGAGACTTTGTGAACTCCTTGAATTGCATCCTCCCTCCAGATCGTTATTTAATACTGTGACAAACTTGGAATAGAGTGAATGTATCCGAATCTAAATTTGTGAATGACATAACCAACCATGCATTTGGGTTTCAGTGCTGGGAATATTGGACTGGACTGGTTAAGTTATCCTAAACATGGACTGCAGGATTTAATAGATACAGGGCTGGTGGCATGTTTTGATGTATCTTGTGGTATCTTCAACACAACAAGGTTTTGGTTACAACAGGGTTTTGTTGCAGGTATTTTATCTGGAGGAATCCACTAGCTTTTCCTGTTGGTTTCATGAGCTGCTGCCTAGAGCAGCCTCGAGTCAAGTTGAAGCTCACAGGTGCTTTGCCTAATTTCTGCCACCTGTTATCATTGGAATTATCCCTTTCACAATCTTAGTGATACCAAAATCTACTTCCAATTTTACTGTAGGAAATCTTGCCACACAGCAATCTTAAGCAGACTTGAGTTGTTTGTGTGTTTGGTTACAGTGTTAATCAGGACGCTGCCCTGCTTGTTTTCCGATGGGGCCAACAAAGTCACAAATTAGCCTTCTATTGCAAAAGATCCATCTCTGTCAATGCTGCGTTCCTTCAGCACTGCCCCAATATCTGCATTGGAATAGGATGTGAATCAGTAGGGTTGCTGACTCTGTTTTCACTGAATTCCACCAGCAGCAGGCAGTGAGGACTGGAGCATGGAGGATTTGCAGAAAGACTTTTGGATGTAGTAGTGAGGGAAGGGGTTGTTGGAATGGGGTTACACACTCACAATGGCTATAATCTAAGAGTTATTAGATGTTGAGTAGAAGCTGTCTCATAAATTTCCTCAAAGGTGTGTGGGAAGAGCTGGCCACCTCTACCATGTTGGAAGGAAGAGCTTCTGTAGGAAGCATCAGATTAAATTGAAGCTAGGTTCTCTGCTACTAAGTGCAGACACCAAGTACTCCATTGTGCCTTCCTGCCAGCATCTGCACTGCACTTTCTCTGTAATTGTAACTCTTTATTCTGCATTCTGCTGTTGTTTTACCTTGTACCACCTCAATGTACTATATAATGAATTGATCTGTATGAAGAGTATGCAAGACCAGCTTTTCACTATATCTTGGTACGTGTGATAATGGTATACCAATTCCATTTCAAATTCTGCCAGCCTTGTTCTGTAGGCAATTCCATTCAAGGCCTCTAAAGCAGGCTTTGTATGTGATTGATGAGGTCTCCTCCAAAGAGCAATATGTTTGGAGTTATAAACCAGTGCATCTTTTAGTGAACACTATATCTTGCAGTATTACATTGAGTTAATTTTGAGCTGAGGTCCAAGTTCAAAATCAGAAGTAGGATCGGATTTATTATCACTGTCTTACATGAAATTTTTTGTTTTGCAGCAGCAGTACAGAGCAAAGTACAACAGTTTCTAACAGTTACCAAATAAAGAAGTAGCACAAAAGAAAAGGAATAAAAGTAAAGTTCATAGACTGTTCAAACATCTGATGGTGGAAGGGAAGAAGTGGTTTCAGAATTGTTAAATTTAGGTTTCCAATTCCTCCCTAATGGCAGTAATAAGAAGAGGGCATGTTCTGGATGGTGGGGTCCTTCATGATGGACACTGTCTTCTTGAGGCACCGTCTCATAAAGATGTCCTTGATGGTAGAGAGGCTTGTATTCATGATGGAGCCAGATGAGTCTATAACCCTCTGCAGTTTCTGGAGATCCTGTGCATTGGACCTTCTGTACCAGTCAGAGTGCTCTTCACTTTGCAGCTATAGAAATTTGAAGAGCCTTTGGTGACGTAACAAACCTCCTCAAACTCCAAAGTAGAGCGGCTTGCCTGCCTTCTTTCTGATTGCATCCATGGATAGATCCAAGGATAGATCCTTGGAGATAACACCCAGAAACCCAATATGCCTCCTCGTTGCCATATGAGGTTTTGTTGACAATAGCTGTGTCATCTACAAATTTATAGATGGTGTTTGAGCTGTGTCCAGCCACACAGTCATGACCGTTGAAAGAGTAGAGCACTGGCTCACCTACCCTGACCTTCCTGTCATACCCCATTGAAGACTTCTGAGACACTGGAAGGTGATAACAATAGTCTGCAACATTGTAGTGAGAACCTTACTAATGCTGGGCTGCCGGACAGTTAGACCCTGCCTCACCAACCACTGTCTTGGATTGAGCAGGAAGGATTGCTCGGGTCTCTCATCCTACCCTCTCCCAGTTTCAGTCTTAGTCTCTGCTGCTGGTGTGAGGATGGCAAAGTGTAAATAAATAAAAATGGACCACTCTGTCTTTGTTCTGTGCCATATCACACCCTCCCACTGGAGGCTTGGTTTGGCTACTCCCAAGTAGCACCTTCATGGCAGTCATGTAGCCCTCTTTACGTGATTATAAATGATGGAAATCTTGTATTTCTTTCAGGTGACTTTTGCCTCCACCATCCTCAGCTTCAGCATCTCTCTTCCTTGCACAGCTACTGTCACGTTCCCTCTTCATGTCATGCTTTCCTCCTGTGGATAGACTTTTGGGGTATTCACCAGCCTGTGAGCTCTCTCCACTGACTATGATCTTTGTCTTTCAGCACTGCCATCACAAAGCACTGCTGCTGTTTCTCCAAGGCACACCCACCAGGTCCTCTCCTCCAGACACTGTAGGTAAGTTTGCATTTTAAAATAATTTTTAACTTTCCTCAAGAAATATGAAGATGACTTTGTGCTAAATAAAAATTCTATTTTGTCTTAATTAACATTTCTGTTGGTGACTCTCTGAGGCATTCCCTTCTCTGGTTGCCATCCTTTCCATTTTGGTTCCTGGACTGAAGAATAGGTGCAGGGGGCAGGAATTGTGTGGCTGTGGAAATGGTGCAACATTTCAGATTTTTGGATAATTGGGATCTCTTTTAGGGAAGGTATAACCTGTACAAAAAGGATGGGTTATACCTGAACTCGAAGGGGTTCAATATCATTGTAGGCAGGTTTGCTGGAGCAGTTCAGAAGAGATTAAACTAATTGGCAGGGGGATGGAAACTGGAGTGCTAAGTCACAAGTAGGTGCAGTGTGTAGTGAGACTGTGAGGAAAGATAGGCACATGATAGGGCAAAATTGCAGTCTGTGATGGGTTGAAGAGTATCTTTAGACTAAGTAGTAGGTTCAACAGTTCAGAAAAGTGTAGATAAAATAAAAGGGAAGGAGAATGCTGCAGAGATTACAAAAGACTCTAGAATAAATAAAAAGACTAAAAATTTAGAAAGGGATATGAATTTAGCTTCCAGTCACAAAGGAGCAAAATTCAAAAGGGTGACGAAAACAGGAATGAAGGTGTTACATTTAAATGCATGCTGTATGTGAAATAAGGTAGATGATCTTGTAGTGCAGTTAGGAATTGGCATCACTGAGTTGTGGCTGAAAGATCATAGTTGGGAGCTAAATGTCGAAGGACACATATTGATTCGAAAGGACAGGCAGGTAGGCAGAGGGAGTGGAGTGACTCTTGGTAAAAAAATAAAATTAAATCCTTAGAAAGGCTGACATGGGATTAGAAATATAGAATCCTTGTGGGTGGAGTTAAGAAACTGTGAGAGTAAAGTGACTGATGCAAGTTATAAACAGGTCTGTGAACAGTAGCTGGGTTGTGGGGTAAAACTTCAGAATGGGGAAGAAACGTGATCTGAGTGACTTTGACTGTGATTTGACTTCTTTGATTGTTAGTGTCAGACGGGGTGGGTTTGAGTATCTCAGAAACTGCTGATCTCCTGGTGCTTTCATGCAGAGCTTACAGAGAATGGTGCAAAAAACACAAAATATCCAGTGAACAACAGTTCTGTTGGTAAAAACGCCTTGTTAATCAGAGAAGTCAGAGGAGGAAGGCTGGACTTTTTCCAAGCTAATAGAAAGGCAACAGTAATTTAAATAAACAAGCATCACTACAATGGTGTGCAGTAAAGTATCAATGACCTACAATACATCGAACCTTGAAGTGGATGGGCTACAGCAGCAGGAGACCGTGAACATACACTCTGGCCTCTTTATTAGGTATAGGAGGTACCTAACAAAGTTGCTACTGAGTGTATTTTGTGATTTATGTTTATACAGTATCTGCTTATCTGATGCTGTGTGCCTGTGATGCTGTTTTTCATTGTGCTCGTTCATTTGACAATGACTGAATGTGTGAATGCTGGAGAATTATTGTTGAGGAAAGGTTAGTTTCTTTAGAACACTGAAGGGTTTAATTGAGGTGATTAAAATTATGACACCTACAGATGAGGTGAATGGGAATAGTTTTCCCTGGGCAGAAGTGTAATAACTTGGGGAAGTGGATTTAAGTATTTGGTGAAAAGTGTAGAGAGTAGTGAGGAAAAGTTTCTTTCACCCAAGTAGTTGGTTTGGAATTCAGCCTTTAAAGTGTTGGAGTTGGACACAGTCCTTGTTTGTTTCCTTTGATGCTGTTGCAACTGCATTTTTCAAAGCATACATGTAGTTAAGCATATGATAATAATCTCAACTTCAACTTTCTTTGGAGAAGAACCCAAGTTTATATTTTCAAGGCTGTGGGACTAAAGCTGTAATGGGATTATCACAATCTTTTTTTTTTGGTTGCCCCAGACACAATGGGCTGAATAGCCTCCATTCTGTGCCTCACATTTCTGTGGGCAGTCCTCAGATGGTACTTAGCAAAATTCAGGGAGTCTACCTCTTTGTACTGCTGGTAATAATGAGCAGGAGGGCTTCACTGCTAGGATCACTAACAGACAACAGAGTGACAATCTTCCCAGTTAATCCAAAGACATTGAGTGTTCCCATGAACTGCCTGTTAAATTCAGATGCCAGGAATGGGACTAAATACAACCTTTAGATATAGCCAAGGTAGGTATACCTGAACACCTGACTGTAATGCAATTTAGTTCATTGTCACAGTAAATATTAGGAATTACAACTCTGGCTCATAACACTATTGTTATTCTGTTCAATAGATGCCACACAGCTGACTTCTGATCGAGGAGGGATGAGAAAGTGGGGCTTGTCTATCTAAAGCCATGGCATTATCCAGAACATCTGTAGAGATGTGACCACTGCTGGTGGACCAGGTGTTTGAAGAGTTTTATTGGCCTGTGTGGAATATGACTGTGGTGATTGGGAGTGTGAAAGGGAACTGCAGAGGAATGATATGTCCTGTTCTGTAACTTGCCAGTGTCCTCTCACCAGTCACATTGGCCTTGTCAATGGATTGCATCATGACCACTTGTAATAACATCAAGGACTACCTGGCCAAGCGTTTACATGGACTATCCAACTAGTATCTAATTACTTCTCCTTTGAAAGCCCACACCATCCCAGACAGAGGAACCATCTTGTTCAGTAACCCAACCACGGCACTAAACATTCATTCCCTCCACCAATGTCATTCTCTGCCATCTCCAGAATAGAAAACAACCACTCACCTAGATTATTTAGAAATCACCTCCCAAACTCTTAAGACCTTGGAAGTATATGGGAAAACCACCACTTACAAATTCCCCTCCAAGTCATATCCCATCCTGACTTGGAAACTTCATGATCTTTCCTTGGTTATTTTGTCATTTGGAGTCATTTCACCAATTTTCCAGACTGCACTCTTGGCAGAACGGTCTTACTATTCTGGAAATGCTCAGGATTATTCATCTATTTTCCAAAAAATGGAAAGAGGAGGTGCTCATGATTTCTGAATTCACAATTCACAACCTTCTCTAATGTGTTACATGGAATTTTCATTTCAATTTCAATATTTTCAGTATTATGGTTTTGCATGTTTGATTTTCCTGCTGCTGCTCTATCACATATATATCTTTTAATAGTTGCTTCCTGCGCCATGGAATCAGAGGGAACGAAAAGTCTGTTCTTGTATTAAATGCATTTGGAGGCATTCTCTAGTAACCTTTGCACTTTCATTTATACATGAAACATTTTTCTCTATATTAGATGAGGTAACTATATAATGGAATAAGCTATAATCAGTAAAATTTATATATACAATCATATTATGTGTGATATGGCTTTTAAAGTTATGATGTGCCTACTCCTTGAATAGATCTAAATTCTGGCCTTGACATTGGCTCAGGATGAGGTTGGTGCCAGGGCAGCAGGAGCTGGGTCTGTTTGCATGCTGACTACACAGTCTTGGGCTCCAGCAGATGGAGAGTGGTTGGGAATTATCTGTTGTCTTGAGGTAAAGGTGGCCATACACCGGAGGGCGAGGGAGTGGGGCAAGTGTAGGGGAGGGTCCGGACCATAGCAGGTCTACATTAGAGGAAGGAAGACCTGGCGTGGATTGGCACAGTTTCCTGACCTTCATCAATAAGATATTGTTGGTAACATGGGAGAAGAAAAGTATGGAGAAGACGTGTGATAGTTGAGCTCACTTTCTGTCACAGCTCATCACAGGTGGAAATGTATGTGACAAGTAGTGGAGACTGACTGACCTCAGCAGCATTTAGATGGAGAAATGCTGTTCACTGCTGACAGGCAACAGAAGATACAAGCAGTGTGGAAACGGGAGAATCAAAGCTGTTTGTTTCCTATGTCACCATGTTATGTCTTGCTCAAAGCATTGGAAAGTTACAAAAGCTTTGTTATTCTGCTTTAAAAATTGTAATGGGTGTCCTGGTATGTTAATGTGCACGTGAGGGTTCAATTTAACAGGTCAGCAGAAATATAAAACATGTACTTTATATGCAGTCTCCAGGGCTGTGGGATTGCAATTATTTAGGAATTGGGAATTTGGGCTAGGCAACGTGATCTACTGTTGATTGGAATTGGTTTATTATTGTCACGTGTGTCAAGACATGTTCCTACAGATCAAGTCTTAACTCAGATATTGAGGCTGTACAGGGAAAACAGTAAGAGTGTAAAAGCCACAAAGAGTGCAGTGCAGGTAAATAATAAAGTGCAAGATCATAACAGGTAGATTGGGAGGTTTATCATACACCAGGTATGATAACAGCAGGGTAGAAGCTGCACTTGAGCTTGATTGTACTTGCTTTCAGGTTTTTATATCTGCTGTCCAATGGGGTAGGTGTGGAGTGGAGAAGAGAGAATGTTGGGTGTGGGCAGTGTGTTTGATTATGCTGGTTGCTTTACTGAGGCAGCCAACATAATCTCAGTGAGGTAATGGGTGATCAGTTACTGCACCACCCTTTAGAACATAAGAACATAAGAGATAGGAGCAGGAGTAGGCCAATCGGCCCCTCAAGCCTGCTCCGCCATTCAACAAGATCATGGCTGATCCAATCTTAACTCTAGTTTTCACCGAATCCCACAAGGCAACAGTGCCAACCAACAGGGCACCATGCCGCCCATTTTATTTTATTATTCATCCCGCCCAAACCCATGTGATCACCCGGGGAAAAAAAAACGAGTTGCCAATTGAGGAGAAAAAATCTGGAAAATTCCTCTCCAACCCATCCAGGCTATCGAAAACTGGTCCAGGAGCTCACATGGCTGATCTAAACCTAGCCTCATGTCCACTTACCTGCTCGCTCACCGAATCCCCTAATGCCATTTTTATCCAGGAAAATGTCTATCTCCATTTTGAACTTATTGAGTGTAGTAGCTTCCACAGCTCTCTGGGGCAGTAAATTCCACAGCCCCACCACCCTCTGAGTGAAGAAATTTCTCCGCATCTCAGTCCTGGAACGGCATCCCCTTATTTTAAGATTATGCCCCCTAGTCCTAGTTTCACCCATTATTGGGAACATTCTCCCCGCATCCACCCGATCAAGCCCCTTCACAATCTTATATGTTTCAATAAGATCGCCTCTCATTCTTCGGAACTCCAATGAGTAGAGTCCCAATCTACTCAACCTCTCATCATACATCAACCCACCCATCCCCGGAATTAACCTAGTGAACCTTCTCTGCACTGCCTCGAGAGCCAGTATGTCCTTTCTTAAATATGGACACCAGAACTGCACGCAGTACTCCAGGTGTGGTCTCACCAATACCCAGTACAACTGCAGTAAGACCTCCCTGTTCTTATACTCCATCCCCCTAGCAATAAAAGCCAGCATTCCATTGGCCTTCTTGACCACCTGCTGCACTTGCATACTAACTTTTTGTGTTTCCTGCACCAGGACCCCCAGATCCCTTTGCACAGAAGCACTTTCCAGTTTCTCTTCATTTAGATAATAACTTGCTCTATTATTTTTCCTGCCAAAGTGCAAAACCTCACACTTGTCAGTATTATATTTCATCTGCCAAATGTCTGCCCAATCACTCAGCCTATCTATGTCCCCCTGCAGGGTTTCAATGTCCTCCGCACTCATTACACTCCCTCCCATCTTTGTGTCATCAGCAAACCGATACGTTGCACTTAGTCCCTTTCTCCAAATCATTAATATAGATTGTAAAGAGTTGGGGTCCCAACACCGACCCCTGCGGAACACCACTAGTCACCAACTGCCAGTCTGAGAATAAACCATTTATCCCAACTCTCTGTCTTCTGTTAGAAAGCCAATCCTCCACCCATGCCAGAATATTATCCCCAATCCTATGATTTTTTACTTTAAGTAATAATCTTTGGTGTGGCACCTTGTCAAATGCCTTTTGGAAGTCCAAATACACCACATCCACTGGTTCCCCTTTATCTACCGTATATGTTATGTCCTCAAAGAACTCCAACAAATTTGTCAAACATGACTTCCCTTTTGTAAAGCCATGCTGACTTTGTCCTATTAAGCAATGTTTATCCAAATGCCCTGTTACTGTTTCCTTAATTATCGATTCCAACATTTTGCCAACCACAGATGTTAGGCTAACTGGCCTATAATTCCCAGCCTTCTGTCTATTGCCCTTTTTGAATAAAGGAGTTACATTAGCATTTTTCCAATCTGCCGGGACCATTGCCGAGTCCAGCGAGTTTTGAAAAATTATCACTAATGCATCCACAATCCCGACCGCCACTTCCCTTAAGACCCTAGGATGCAAGCCATCCGGTCCAGGGGATTTATCCACCTTCAGTCCCATTAATTTATCAAGTACCATTTCCTTGGTGATTTGAATCGTAGTTAGCTTCTCTCCCCCTAGAGCCCCCTGTTTATCCAGTGTTGGGATATTTTGAGTGTTCTCTACTGTAAAAACTGATACAAAATATTTGTTCAGCGTTTCCGCCATCTCCATGTCCCCTACCATTAATTTCCAACAGAAAGCTATTGATCTCACTTGTAGGTGAGGGAGTTCCAGGTTTTCACTAACCTTGGTGAGAAGAATGCTTTCTGATCTCTTTTTTGAGTGCACAAGCTCCAATTTTGGACTATTTCCACCCCCCACACCCTTCCCCACCCTCCATTCCCAAATTGGAATGTGCCACTTCTTGGTACCTGGCCTTTCTGTACTTTAAAGACCTTGCTTAGTTTCTCCTCACTCATCTAAATGTAGGTGGATAGAAGTCCAATTTACCCAAATGTGATTGGATTCTAATAATCTGATAATCCAGTTAATAGAGGCCCTTCAGCCCAACTCATCCATGCTGACCAAGTTGCCTTCCATTTGCTCATATTTTGCTCATTTTCCTCTATTCCTATCTAAATGTCTTATCTATGCACCTGTCTAAATGTCTTTTAAACATTGTAATTCAAAGTTCAATATTCAAAGTCAATTTATTATCAAAGTATGTATATTTCATCATATGCTACCTTGAGATTTATTTTCTTGAGGGCATTTACAGGAAAATAAAGAAATACAATAACATATATGAAAAGCACAGAACTAACAAACATACACGGTGCAAAAGAGGACAAATAAAAATGCCAATAAATAAATAAATAAATAAACAAACAAACAATACTGAACATGAGTTGTAGAGTCCTTGGAAGTGAGTTAATAGGTTGTGGAGTCAATTCAGCATTGAGGTAAGTGAAAACATCGAAGCTGCAGTTGCACTGGGAGCTTAGTTATTAAGTTTGCGGGGATGTTAATGTTAAATGCTGAGCTGTAGTCAGTGAATAGCATCCTGATATAATTCCATAAAATATAGGAGCAGAAATAGGCTATTCAGCCCATTGAATCTGCTCCACCATTCAATCATTGGCTGATCCAATTCTTCCAGTCATCCCTACTCCCCTGCTTTCACCTCATACCCTTTGATGCCCTGGCTAATCAAGAACTTATCTATCTCTGCCTTAAATGCACCCAATGACTTGGCCTCCACAGCTGCTCATGGCAACAAATTCCACAGATTGACCACCCCTGACAATTGCATTATAGTAGTAACTCCTCTTCAAATACATCTCAATTACTGTGCTGCAAATCCATTTTCTTTAAAACTCTCAAAGTTCAAAGTAAATTTAGCAAGTGCATATGTCACCATATATTATCGAGATTCATTTCCTTATGGGCATTCACAGTTAACACAGTTGAATCAATGAGGAAAAGCAGCATACATGATAGACGAACAACAGATGTGCAAAAGACAACAAATTGCAAATACAATGATAATAAATAAGCAATAAATAGCGAGAACATGAGATGAAAAGTCCTTGAAACTTGAGTCCACAGGTTGTGCGAACAGTTCAGTGATGGAGCGAGTGAAGCTATCCACAATGGTTCAAAAGCCTGATGGTTGAGGAGTAATAACTGATCCTGAACTTGATGGTATGGGGCCCTGAGGCTCCTGTACCTCCTTCCTGATGGCAGCAGTGAGAAGAGAGCATGGCCTGATTGGTGGGGTGATGATGGATGCAGCTTTCCTGTAACAACGGTCCTTGTAGATGTGCTCAATCTTGGGGAGGTTTTTACGTGATGGACTGGGCTGTGGCAACTGCTTTTTGTAGGCTTTTCTGTTCAACATGGTTGTCTTTTAAAATAAACTTTTCAATCCACTCATAAATTGATCTTCCTCATGCATTGCAGCAACTAACCACAAATTCCAGTCGGTCAGGCATGCAGTGCAACAACTTGAAGATAATTATGGAAGGCCATAAACATTGCCTAGCCAATGGCACCAGAGCACAAAGAACAATTAATGGCAAAAAAAATTGTACCTCTCATTGACAGATTAGTATCTATGCTCGAGAAATATTCAAACAAAAACTGTCTACAAAAATTCAAACAAAAATTGGCAATTCCCCATTTAGTAAAGTACTAGAGAAACAGTAATTAAGAGGTGAAAAATCTTCCAACACCTGTTCAAGACCTACAACACTGCACTCTGAAATGCTTCCAACCAAAACATGGCTCGACTGAAAGAACGTGGTCTACCTTTGAGCTGCACTTCTCCTGGCCCAATAGCTTCACAACACACCTTAACACTCGAGGATAAGATGTTAGCACATGACTGCCTTGATTTTCTGTTCTTCCTCTCGTGTAGGAAAGTGTCTCAGCTGTTGAGATTTGCTAAGACCAAGCAGATGGTGGACTTAAGCAATATAGGCTGACCCATCCTATTTAAAACAGCAATCAATCATTAACTTAGCAAAAATGAAATTGTAAGTTTTGTCATGTTTAAACCAGAGCATAAAGAATAACCAAATGCATCAGTAGGTTTTACCCGATTGTGGTTAATCTAAATGAAGATTATGCAGTTTAGAAATAAGAGCACATCCCAACACACTGATGCCTGAGGCTTTATTAGGCATTGGTAAAACTGCATTTGGGAGTATTGTGAGCAGTATTGGGCCACTTATCTGTACTGGCATTGGAGAGGACCCAGAGGAGGTTTGCGAAAATGGTTCCTGTGATGAAAGGGTTAATGTATGAGGAGTATTTGATTGCTCTGGACTTGTATTCACTGGAGTTTAGAATAAAGAGGGGGAAATCTCATTGATGATTATCAAATATTGAAAGGCCCAAATAGAGTGGACGTGGAGAGGAAGTTTCTGATAGTGTGGGGGTCTAGGACTGGGGACACAGCCTCAGAATAGAAAAGTGTCCCTTTAGAAATGGAAGTGAGGATGAATTTTTTTAGCCAGAGGGCGTAGAATCAATGGAATTCTTTGCCACAGGCAGCTGTGAAGGCCAAGTCATTGGGTATCTTTAAAGTGGAGGTTGATTGGTTCTTGATTAGTAGGGGTGTCAAAGTTTACTGGAAGGCAGGAGAATGGAATTGAGAGGGATAATATATCAACCATGATTGAGCAATGGCAGAGCAGACTCGATGGGCCGAATGGGCTAGTTCTGCTCTTATGTCATTGTCTTATGGCCTCTAACAATAACCTTATATTCCCCCCATCCTCATGCATTTTATTACTCCAATACATGAATTCTACTCACTTACTGAGCAGTAAACTCCAACAAGAAAAGCAGATTAGGAACAGGACTATATCATTTTGTCCCCAAAATCACTTCTTCTGTTCATTGAAAACAGGACTGATATTGGTGGCCTAATTTACTTTGGAATAAAAACTAAAAAGAATCTCCAAACACAGACCCACGCTGGAAGTCAGAGGTAACCACAGCCAAATTGCAAAACACAACTCCAAAAAAATGAAACTACAACACACAACTTAAGTTTATCTGCTCTCTCCGCAGATACTGAGCACCCTCTGATGTCTGCAGCATGCTTTGCATCTAATTGGATGAGAAACCTGTAAGCATCAGCCAACCGTAAGTGCTTCCCCCTTCGGCTTCATATAACCTGTCATCTAAAAGTAAACCAGGGTCCAGCACTGGCACAGTAGTGTAGTGGTTAGCACAATGCTTTACAGTACTGGCGACCTGGGTTCAATTCCTGCGGCTGCATATAAGGAGTTTGTATGTTCTCCTTATGATGTGGGTTTCCTCCGGGTGCTCTAGTTTCCTCCCACAAGACCTACTGGTTGGTAGGTTAATTGGTCATTGTAAATTGTCTAGGGTTAAACCAGGGACTGCTGAGCTGTATGGCTCAAAAGGCTGGAAGAGCCTACTCCACTCTGTATCTCAATAAATAAAAAAGAGGTGAACACCCTCACTGATAGGGAAGAGGTACAGGAGCCTGAAGACTCACACTCAATGATTCAGGAATTGCTTCTTCCCTCATCATTAGATTAGAGAGCACTCTGTTTCCACAAAACAAACTTCACATCATATAAAATAATGAAACTGCACTCTGATTAATTTAATAAGTGGCTTTAGACTGAGTGCTCAAGGTGGATTCTTTCATGGCAACACTCAAGATAACTGAATGTTCCCTCTTTTATACAGTACATTTCTGCTACCAACTACATTCTTACATACTGTATATTTTTATGAAGCAAAGCAAATAACCCTTCCTCCATTAATGACCGTTAACTGGTAAAAATAATAATCAGGTTACAGAAGTCAAGACTTCAGTTTATTGTTATTTTGATGTCAATTGGTACCACTAAGTATAGGCATCCGGACTTCAGTGCCTGTTGTGGCCTTTCAGCAGGTCCAGTTCTACACAAGCAACTCAGGTGTGCAACTTTATGGAATCACAGCAACTCAAATGCATCGTATTTCAGAGTTTTACATACAAACAAAAAAGCAGAAGTGTATTTGAAACAGGTCCAAAATCATCAGATTCTATAGAGCCCGTGTATCGCATCATTGCGACAGTATCAGCCATTATGCCTAATAAAAGACCCACACCATCAATATTTGAATCACAGTTACATCTCCTGCATACAGTGCACCTGCTGCAAATGCCACTAATTTGAAATTGCAGTTGCCAAGTTTAATTGGGTTATCAACTACCTTAACACCCAAACTCGATTCTCAGCAAAGAATTAAAGCAGCACTGAAAGGAAATGAACCAGCAGGTATAATAACATGACCCACAACCCTCTGACTTAAATATGCACCTCCACGAGTCTGAAGCCAGGCTTCATACCGTTATCAGATTTTAATTAGCACACCTATTTCCTGAACAAGTGTGTACTTCTCCCCACTTCCACCCCCCAAAATAATGTTGCTGTCTGTCTGTTTCCCCCTACCGTCCCATGCTATCCACACGTGTCCGTGTGCTGTTGCTAGTACCAGCACTACAGTGACAGGCGCCCCACCAGACTCTGTCTGTTCCAGATTTGGATCCAGGCCTCCATGCAGAGATCAGTGAAAGCACCGTCTAAAAGAGACATCTTATCCTCCAAGATAAGAACACCTTTCCTTTTCTATCCCCAACCCTCTTCTCCTGCAGCATGGGGGAATGCTAAGCTGACAACCTGTGTTGCCCATACAAGTTCGGTGGCAAAGCAGCTCCTGGCCACACTGCATCCACCAGATCAGTGAAAGAGATCCTTTAGACAATAGACAATAGGTGCAGGAGTAGGCCGTTCAGACCTTCGAGCCAGCACTGCCATTCAATGTGATCATGGCTGATCATCGACAATCAATACCCCATTCCTGCCTTCTCCCCATATCCCTTGACTCCACTATCTTAAAGAGCTCTATCTAAATCTTTCTTGAAAGCATCCAGAGAATTGGCTTCCACTGCCTTCTGAGGCAGAGCATTCCATAGATCCACAACTCTCTGGGTGAAGAAGTTTTTCCTGAACTCCATTCTAAATGGCCTACCCCTTATTTTTAAACTGTGGCCTCTGGTTCTAGACTCCCCCAACATCGGGAACATGCTTCCTGCCTTTAGCATGTCCAATCCCTTAATAATCTTAAATGTTTCAATCAGATCCCCTCTCATCCTTCTAAATTCCAGTGTATACAAACCCAGTCGCTCCAATCTTTCAACATATGACAATCCCGCCATCCCGGGAATTAACCTTTTGAACCTACGCTGCACTCCCTCAGTAGCAAGAATGCTCTTCCTCAAACTTGGAGACCAAAACTGAACATAATACTTCAGGTGTGGTCTCACCAGGGCCCTGTACAACTGCAGAAGGACCTCTTTGCTCCTATACTCAACTCCCCTTGTTATAAAAGCCAGCATGCCATTAGCTTTCTTCACTGCCTGCTTACTCTCAGTGACTAATGTACAAGAACACCTAGATTTCGTTGTACTTCCCCTTTTCCTAACTTGACATCATTCAGATAGTAATCTGCCTTCCTGTTCTTGCCACCAAAGTGGATAACCTCACATTTATCCACATTAAACTGCATCTGCCATGCATCTGCCCATTCACCCAACCTGTCCAACCTCCTCATATTTCACACTACCACCCAGCTTTGTGTCATCTGCAAATTTGCTAATGTTACTTTTAATCCCTTCATCTAAATCATTAATGTATATTGTAAATAGCTGGGGTCCCAGCACTGAGCCGTGCGGTACCCCACTGGTCACTGCCTGCCATTCTGAAAAGGACCTGTTAATCCCTACTCTTTGTTTCCTGTCTGCCCACCAAATTTCTATCCATGTTAGTACCCTACCTCCAATACCATGTAGACCCCAGTTACTGAGATCATTGCCAATCTTTCTGCGCAGCAGAACAGGGGAAGTGGGTAATTGAGTGTAAGCAGGGTGAGTGACTAAGAGAACTACACTGTAAACAGGCGATCCACGATGTTTCTTCCCTTGGGTGCTCTTTCACCCCCTGGCCCCCAACTCATGCTAATCCCCCCCCCCCCCACTTCTCCATTTAAAGATCCTCGCCTTCCTCACAGGTCAGGCTTGGTTTGAGTTCTCGCCTTTCCCTCTCTCTGTATGTAACTAATGTAACGAAGCAAAGCTTTCATTACTATTACCCCCTCCCCCCAACTCACACACATGACAGAGAAAGTTCCCTTTGAGAGAGAAGCTTACCCCAAATTTCTCCAGTTGTTATTATTGCGTCTCTCCCCCTGTGACTTTAAACACCCTTGACACCCCATTTCCTGGTCTTCCAAGGGCGAATCCATGTGCATCCCAGTCCTTTCTCAACCCCAACCCTTACCCCTCCCTCAAAACCCTAGCGCGTTACCCTTGTCTCGCCTCATCTCTCCTTGGCTCTCAGATCCAGCCTGCCCATCTCCTGCTGAGCATCTTCGTTGTCCAGATGTTGCAGAGCTCAGTGAAGAGCCAATGAAATGCCATCTCCTGTTGACCTGTTGTGATGGTAGGTATGTTGGAATGGATCTAAGTCACTCTGCAGGCAGGAGTTGAGCTTCATGAGCTTCTCAAAGTAGAATGGTGGATGTAAGTGCTACTGGATGATAGTCATTGAGGCAGGTTACCAAGTTCTTCTTGAGTTCTATGATTGAAGCCTGCTTGAAGCTGATAAATACATCAGACTGCTGAAGTGAGAGATTGAAGATTTCAGTAAACACTCCACCCAGTTGATTAACACAGGTCTTAAGTGCCGGGTCAAGTACACCATCTGGGCCAGATGCAGATACATGGCTTCACCTTCCTGAAGGATGATCTCACAGAGACTGAGATCACAGGGTCATTAGGGACTGTGGGGGTTTGTGAAGGTGCCTCTATGTTCTGTCTGTCAAATTGAGCATAAAAGACATTGAGATCATCGAGATGCAAATCTTTTGTCACATATGTCGCTTGGTTTTGCTTTGTAGGAGGTGATGGCATTCAATCCCTGTCAGAGCTGTCGAGCATCCTTCTGTAACTGCAGTTTGTGAGATAGCTTTCTGAATGTCATACCTGGACCTCTTGTACTTTCCTTCCTCTAGCACTTTAGCACTTCCGCTGGCAGCTGTTCCATACTGTAGCCATAAAACCATAGACCATAAGAGACAGGAGCAGCTCATCAAGTGTGCTCCACCATGCTGACCACAGTCTATTTTTATCATGTGCCTCCAAGTACCCTGAAACCACATCCTTAGCAATCAATTCCAACATCTGCCCAACCACTGAGGTCAGGTTAACTGGACTATAATTGCCTTCTTTGCTTCCCTCCCTTCTTAAAGAGCAGAGTGACATTTGCAATTTTCCAGTCCTCTGAAACTATTCCAGAATTTAGTGATTCTTGAAAGATCATTACTAATGTCTCAACATTCTCTGCAGCTGCCTCTTTCAGAACCCTGGGGTGTAGACCATCAGGGTGTAGATGACTTGTCTACCTTCAGACCTTTCAGCTCCAAACACCATCTCCCTAGTAATAGTATTTGCACTTACTCCTGCACCCCGACACTCTCGAACTTCTGGTATACTAGCGTCTTCCACAGTGAAGGTGGATCTCTTGTACTTGATGTTCTGACTGGTGAAGGAAAGAATACAAACACCTTCATCATCACCCAATTTACTTCTGTTGTCACTTCCAGTGAATCATGTACTTGTACCCCTTGGTGGAGGGGACAATGCTCTTCTTAAAAGGCTGAGTGTGAATTATCAGATCCTTTACCTCCTCCCCAATGGTAGTAATGGAAGGGGGGGCATGATGAGGGTCTTTAATGACGGATGCCACCTTTTGGAGATGTCCTTGATGGCACAGAGGATTTTGTTCTTGATGTGACTGGTTGGGTCTAACTACCCTCTGCAGTCTCCTGCGATCCTGTGCATTGGAGCCTCCAAGTTCATTCAGCGGTCAATGCTGGAAAGGGTGAGCAGCTTCAAGATTTATCTTACCTTTTATCTTTTATTTAGAGATACAGCACAGAACAGATCCTTGCAGCCCAACGAGCTGTACCGCCCAGCTGCCCACTATTTTATCCTGATCATGGGACAATATACAATGACCAATTAACCTACTAACCTGTATGTCTTTGGACTGTGGGAGAAAACTGGAGTACCCGGAGGAAATTCACACGGTCACGGGAGAAAATACAAACACCTTACGGAAGCTGATGGGATTAAAATCAACATCTCAGAGTATCTAAATAGAAGGTTGATAAATTTATGAACCATCAGGGAACTAAGCACTATTGGGGAATTGACAGCAAAGAATATCAGCTGTGTTCATACTGAATGCTCGATGGATATTGAGGTATGAAAACAGTCTTCTTTGGTTGTCCGTCAGAATCCGATGACGATGTTCACTCCTTTAACGGTGAGATCTTTGATGACTATACAGTCCTATCCTGGACCCACAAGTTCTATTGCAGGTGAGACATGTATATGTGGTGGTAGTGATGGCAACCGTGGCTGCATTTCTTCTGGCTCTCTTCTGCTGTCTTCTGGTTTTTCTTTCCATCTGCCGCCAAGTGTTACAGACAGCAGCAACATCCTCCAGGTCCTCAGGTCTGATCTTGCACTTCCTTAAAGCATTCTTCATCTGATCCTTATAACGCTTCTTTGGCCCTCCAGCTGAGTGTCGACCATGATGTAGCTGGCCGTATGACACTGCGGGGTAGCCGACATGGGGGCATCCTTATCATGTGCCCCAGCCACTGCAGCTGACGCTGGGTGATCATGGCCTCAATACTTCTGCAGTTGGTCTTTACAAGTATTTAAGTGTGAGGCACCCGCTCACGCCAAGTAATTCCCAGGATGCGCCAGGCAGTTTATGTGGAAGCGCTCCAAGGACTTGATGTGACAGCTGTAGATTACCCAAGCTTCACAGCTATAAAGGAGGGTGGTGACACAGACCGCTTGATATACAATGACCTTTGTGGAGGAACGAAGGCTCCTGTTCTGAAAGACTCTACGCCGAGGTCTCGCAAAGGCAGCTGATGCCTGTTTAATGCGGCTCTAGATGTCGTTGTCAATGCCGCTATCCTCAGAGAGAATGCTCCCCAGATATTCAAAAGGTGGCACTACTGACAGCTTTTCATCACCAACAGTGAAGGCAGGTAGGGTGGGTGGGACACTGGTACTCCATTGGCAAACCACTTCTGTCTTGGTGGTATTGACAGTCAGCCCCATCCTGCTGTACGCTCTCATCGCCACAGCAAGGACAGTCTGAAGATCCTCTGGAGTATGGGCCACAAGAGCACAGTCGTCTGCGTACTGCAGCTCCAGGATCTGTTCTCTACGGAGTTTGGTGGTTGCATGGAGCCTCTTGATGTTAAAGAGGTTGCCATCTAATCTGACGTCCACTGCCACACCGATGCTGTCCTCAATCTTGTTGTTGAGAAGCTTGGTAACACACAAGAGGAAGCGTTAAAGAGCACTGGTGCTAGCACACACCCCTGCCTCACCCCTGTGCATACAAAGAAAGGCTCGGACTCTTGTCCTCCTATGGTCACCCGAGCAGTCATCCCATCGTGGAACTGGCGGAGGCTGTTAACAAATTTATTGGGACAGCCAAACCTGAAGAGGACATCCCATGAGAGCTCTCTTTGCACAGTGTTGAGTGCTTTGGAGAGCTCGACAAAGGCCATAAACAGGTCCTGATGTTGCTCCCGGCACTTTTCCTGAAGCTGCTGGGCTGTGAAGCTCCTGTTCTTCCTAAATCCACACTGCGATTCATGCAGCATTGACTCGGTGATGTTGCTGATGAGCCTCTGAAGCATCACCTTAGCCAGGACATTTCCAGCAACAGAAAACAGTGATATGCCCCTACTATTATTGTAGATGGCCTTGTCACCCTTGTTCTTATAAATGACAACAATGTTTGCATTTCTCCATTGCTGTGGGATGTTCTCATCAGTCTAGGCCTTGGTGATGTACTGGTAGAGGGTGTACCCTCCGTTCTTCAGTAACTCAGCAGGGATACTGTCAGTGCCAGGGGACTTGTTGTTCTTAAGGGAATGGACAGCTGATAGAACCTCCTGGAAGGTTGGTGGTAGACTGAGGTCGTGGATAGGAGGAAGTTGAGGCAGTTCGTCTAGGATGGGGGGGGGGGTCTGCGTCAGAATCCTGATTAAGCAGGGTGTTGAAATGCTCAGCCCACCTCAGCAGAATGGTATTCTGATTCTTCAGAAGTGTTAGACCATCTGCTGTTTTCAGGGGAGTAACGCATTGATTTATTGGGCCGTAGATGGATTTGACAGCATTGTAAAAATTATGCATGTCATTATTATCAACAAAGGACTGGATGTCATGTGCCTTTTCAGTCCACCACTCATTTTGTATGGCCCGTATTGTCTTGCACATTCCTCTGAGCTGCCTGCCAATGCTGTCAGATGCTGATGGATGATGGGTTATCTAAAGTTGCCCGGTGTGCTCTGTGCATGTCCTTAAGCAAGTTCGTCAAACCAGTCTTGGTGGTTTCTGCTCTTATGGCTGATGGATTGGGCCGCTGCCTTGTAGAGTGCAGAGCTGATATAGGTCCACTGTTGTTTCATGGAATTTTCTGAACTCGGACAAGGTTCCAGCTCCCTTAGTTTCTCAGCTAGGATGCATCGAAACTCACTTCTTGCTTCTGTTTTTCTCAGTACTCAAGTGCAGACAGTGTAAGCTTGGGATTCTTAGAAGGATCTGAAAGAGCAACTCATACTTGAACATGCTTGCAGAGCCCAACCAGTTGAATATTAATGAGGCTTTTGCATGTTCACAGTGGGTCCTCCAGACTCTAATGAAACACCACATTTAAAATGATGGAGAGTGCAAATGCTTTGTTAATCCCCAAATGGTGTTTTAACCAGCTCAGCTGTGTCAGAGAGAATCACTATTTCTGAATTGTATTAAATGTGTTCCTTTGAAGTTCCCTGTATGTCGATGTTTTCTCTCTGAAGCTGGGACCCTGGAGATCAGGGATATGCAGGTGGAAAATACCTGTCAGCACATAAGACCAAAAGATATAAAGAACAAAGAACAATACAGCACAGTACAGGCCATTCAGCCCACAATGTTGTGCCGACCCTTAAACCCTGCCCCCCCATATAACCCTCCACCTTAAATTCCGCCATATACCTGTCTAGTAGTCTCTTAAATTTCACTAGTGTATCTGCCTCCACCACTGACTCAGGCAGCGCATTCCACGCACCAATCACTCTCTGAGTAAAAAACCTTCCTCTAATATCCCCCTTTGAACTTTCCTCCCCTGACCTTAAAGCCATGTCCTCTTGTACTGAGCAGTGGTGCCCTGGGGAAGAGGCGCTGGCTGTCCACTCTGTCTATTCCTCTTAATATCTTGTATACCTCTATCATGTCTCCTCTCATCCTCCTCCTCTCCAGAGAGTAAAGCCCTAGTTCCCTTAATCTCTGATCATAATGCATACTCTCAAAATCAGGCAGCATCCTGGTAAATCTCCTCTGTACCCTTTCCAATGCTTCCACATCCTTCCTATAGTGAGGCGACCAGAACTGGACACAGTACTCCAAGTGTGGCCTAACCAGAGTTTTATAGAGCTGCATCATTACCCCGCTACTCTTAAACTCTATCCCTTGACTTATGAAAGCTAACACCCCATAAGCTTTCTTAACTACCCTATCTACCTGTGAGATAACTTTCAGGGATCTGTAGACATGTACCCCCAGATCCCTCTGCTCCTCCACACTACCAAGTATCCTGCTATTTACTTTGTACTCTGCCTTGGAGTTTGTCCTTCCAAAGTGTACCCCCTCACACTTCTCAGCCCACTTCCGCATCCTATCAATGTCTCTCAGCAATCTTCGACAATCCTCAACACTATCCACAACACCACCAACCTTTGTGTCGTCTGAAAACTTGCCAACCCACTCTTCTATCCCCACATCCAGGTCGTTAATAAAAATCATGAAAAATAGAGGTCCCAGAACCGATTCTTGTGGGACACCACTAGTCACAACCCTCCAATCCGAATGTACTCCTTCCACCATGACCCCCTGCTTTGTGCAGGCAAGCCAATTCTGAATCCTCCTGGCCAAACGTCCCTGAATCCCATGCTTTCTGACTTTCTGAATAAGCCTACCATGTGGTACCTTGTCAAATGCCTTACTAAAATCCATGTAGATCACATCCACTGCACTACCCTCATCTATATGCCTGGTCACCTCCTCAAAGAACTCTATCAGGCTTGTTAGACACGATCTGCCCTTCACAAAGCCATGCTGACTGTCCCTGATCAGACCATGATTCTCTAAATGTCCATAGATTCTATCTGTAAGAATCTTTTCTAACAGCTTTCACACCACAGACGTAAGGCTCACTTGTCTATAATTACCCAGACTATCCCTACTGCCTTTTTTGAACAAGGGGACAACATTTGCCTCCCACCAATCCTCTGGTACCATTCCCATGGACAACGAGGACATAAAGATCCTAGTCAGAGGCTCAGCAATCTCTTCCCTCGCCTCGTGGAGCAGCCTGGGGAATATTCCATCAGGCCCCGGGGACTTATCTGTCCTAATGTATTTTAACAACTCCAACACCTCTTCTCCCTTAATATCAACATGCTCCAGAACATCAGCCTCACTCATATTGTCCTAACCGACATCAAGTTCCCTCTCATTGGTGAATACCGAAGAGAAGTATTCATTGAGGACCTTGCTCACTTCCACAGCCTCCAGGCACATCTTCCCACCTTTATCTCTAATCGGTCCTATCTTCACTCCTGTTAACCTTTTGTTCTTCACATAATTGAAGAATGCCTTGGGGTTTTCCTTTACCCTACTCGCCAAGGCCTTCTCATGCCCCCTTCTTGCTCTCCTCAGCCCATTCTTAAGCTCCTTTCTTGCTACCCTATATTCCTCAATAGACCCATCTGATCCTTGCTTCCTAAACCTCATGTATGCTGCCTTCTTCCACCTGACTAGCTTCTCCACTTCACTTGTCACCGATGGTTCCTTCACCCTACCGTTCTTTATCTTCCTCACTGGGACAAATTTATCCCTAACATCCTGCAAGAGATCCCTAAACATTGACCACATGTCCACAGTACATTTCCCTGCAAAAACATCATCCCAATTCACACCTGCAAGTTCTAGCCTTGTAGCCTCATAATTTGCCCTTCCCCAATTAAAAATTTTCCTGTCCTCTCTGATTCTATCCTTTTCCATGATAATGTTAAAGGCCAGGGAGCAGTGGTCACTGTGCCCCAGATGCTCACCCACTGAGAGATCTGTGACCTGACCCGGTTTGTTACCTAATACTAGATCTAGTATGGCATTCCCCTTAGTTGGCCTGTCAACATACTGTGACAGGAATCCGTCCTGGACGCACTTGACAAACTCTGCCCCGTCTAAACCATTGGAACTAATCAGGTGCCAATCAATATTAGGGAAGTTAAAGTCACCCATGATAATAACCCTGTTATTTTTGCACCTTTCCAAAATCTGCTCCTTGGTATCTCTGCTATTACCAGGGGGCCTATAGAATACTCCCAATAGTGTAACTGCTCCCTTCCTGTTCCTGACTTCCACCCATAATGACTCAAAAGATGATCCTGCTACATTACCGACCCTTTTTGTAGCTGTAGTAGTATCCCTGACCAGTAATGCCACCCCTCCTCCCCCCCATCCCTTTTAAAGCACTGAAATCCAGGCATATTGAGAATCCATTCCTGCCCTGGTGCCAGCCAAATTTCTGTAATGGCCACTACATCATAATTCCGTGTATGTATCCAAGCTCTCAGTTCATCACCTTTACTCCTAATGCTTCTTGCATTGAAGTACACACACTTTAGCCCTTCTACCTTACTACCTTTACACCCTTTATTCTGTTTCTCTTTCCTCAAAGCCTCTTTATGTTAGATCTGGCTTTACTCCATGCAGTATACTTGCAGTTCTCGCATGACCTTTATCCTCCTCCACCTCACTATCTGCTCGAACACTCTGGTTCCCCTCCCCCTGCAAATCTAGTTTAAACCCCCCTCAGAGCAGCACTAGCAAACCTTCCTGCAAGGATGTTAGTTCCCCTCCAGTTCAGGTTCAACCCGTCCTGTCGGAACAGGTCCCACCTTCCCTGGAACAAGGCTCAATTGTCCAGAAACATGAAGCCCTCCCTCCTGCACCAACTCCTTAGCCATGTATTTAGCTGCATTATCTTCCTATTTCTGGCCTCACTAGCACGTGGCACTGGTAGCAATCCTGAGATTCCAACCCTGGATGTCCTGTCCTTCAACTTTGCACCTAACTCCCTAAATTCTCTTTGTAGGACCGCCTCCTTCTTCCTATCCACGTCATTGGTCCCTACATGGACCACGACATCTGGCTGCTCACCCTCCCTCTCAAGAATACTGAGAACTCAAACCGAGATATCGCGGACCCTGGCACCAGGAAGGCAACAGAACATCCAGGATTCTTGATCTCTTCCACAGAACCTCCTATCTGTCCCCCTAACTATCGAATCCCCTATCACTACTGCTCTCCTCTTTTCCCTCCTTCCCTTCTGAGCTGAGGGTCCAGTCTCGGTGCCAGAGACGCAACCACTGCAACTTGTCTCTGGTAGGTCGACCCCACCAACAGTATCCAAAACGGTATACTTATTATTGATGGGAATGGCCACAGGGATGCTCTGCTCATTCTGTCTATTCCCCTTCCCTCTCCTGACAGTCACCTGTCTCCTGACTCTTAGGGGTGACTATCTCCCTGTAACTCCTGTTTATTTCTGCCTCTGTCTCCTGAATGATCCGAAGTTCATCCAGCTCCAGCTCCAGTTTCCTAATCTGGTTTGTCAGGAGCTGCAACTGGATGCACCTTGTCATCAGGGACAATTGTGCTCAAACTGACTTTCCACATACAGCAAACGGAGCACTCAACTGCCTCCATTACCTACTCCTAAGTTAATTAGAGTTATTAAAGGAGCTTACCCGGCCTTACCTCATTGGGAACAAGCTCGTCCTCAGCCTCTGCTCGCCGAAGCCTCTCGAGCCAAAGCCTTCCTACTCCGTCTCCCACTACTCTGTCGCCCGCTCTGTTAATCTGCTTGCTTTTTAAACTCTCCCGCTGATCTCAAAGACAGACCTTCACGCGCTTGCGCAGTCGTGCCCCGTTCAAACTGCCAAAGAAATGACTGCCCCCTCGCAATCTGCTCGATTTTTAAACTCTCCCACTGATCTCAGAGGCCGACCTTTACGCACTTGTGCAGTTGTGCCCTGTTCAAACTGCCGAAGAAATGACCCTTGAAGAAATATAGGAGCAGAAGTAGGCCATTTGGCCCATCGAGTGTGCTCCATCATTCAATCATGGGCTGACCCAATTCTTCCAGTCATCCCCACTCCCCTGTTCTCACCCTTTGATGCCCTGGGTAATCAATCTAGACACTCTTCATCCATAAGACATGGGAGCAGAGTTCACACCGTCATTTCATCATGGCTGATTCTGGATCCCACTTAACCCCATACACCTACCCTCTCACCATATCCCTTGATGCCCCGAACAATCAGGAATCTATCAACTTCCGCTTTAAATATACCCACTTACTCGCCTTGCACCGACCGCTCTTTGGCTAAAAGAAATTCTCCTTACTTATGTTCTAAAATGTTGCCCCTCAATTTTGATGCTGTGCCGTCTAGTTGTGGATACTCCCACCAGAGGAAACATCCTCTCCATATCCACCCTAACTAGTCCTTTCAACATTTGGTAGGTTTCAATGAAATCCCCTGCATTCTCCTAAATTCCAGTGATTACAGGCCCAAAGTTGTCAAATGCTCCTCATATGTTAACACCTTCATTCCCAGAATCATCCTTGTAATCCTCCCCTGGACTCTCCAATGACAACACATCCTTTCTGAGACAAGGGGCCCAAAACTGTTAATAATACTCCAAGTGTGGCTTGACTAGTGTCTTGTAAAGCTTCAGCGTATGTCTGAGTTTTTATACTCTATGATATAGGATATATATGCTATATCCCACGGCATCACCATAGAAAATATTCTACACTTGCATATAAAGGCATGTTGCGATATAATGAGTTTATTTTCACTTTTCATTAAGTAGCTTGCAGATGGTTTTCTGAGATGTTCTATCAGAACAGAGAATGGCTTAGTTCCACTCCAGTTCTGTTGGTTTCTGTGGAGAGTAATGAAGTCAAGGTGGGAAACACCTTGATGGGTGAGATGTGCCGAACAGAGTGGATGGACAAGTATGCGAGATGCTGTGCACTTCTTTTCACAGAGTTTCTGTGAATTCCTAAAGTTTCCAATCCCATCCCAAAAGCTGGTTCTCCAATTCAGTGGTCATGCGCCAGAAATTCCCAGGACTTGGAGGAGATGTGTGCTTAGGAAAGCTTGAGGTCATCATTGGAGATGAATGACTGTACGTAGTTAGACCAAAAGACCATAAGATGTAGGAGCAGAAGTAGGCCATTCGGCCTATCGAGTCTGCTCCCCCATTCAATCATGGGCTGATCCAATTCTTCCAGTCATTCTCACTCCCAGGCCTTCTCCTCATACCCTTTGATGCCCTGGCTAATCAAGAACCTATCTATCTCTGCCTTAAATGCACCCAATGACTTGGTCTTCACAGCCGCTCGTGGCAACAAATTCCACAGATTTACCACCCTCTGACTAAAGTAATTTCTCAGCATCTCTGTTCTAAATGGACGTCCTTCAATCCTGAAGACATGCCCTCTTGTCCTAGACTCTCCTACCATGGGAAATAACTTCATCATATCTAATCTGTTCAGGCCTTTTAGCAGCGTTCCCAACACCGACCCCTGTGGAACTCCATTGGTAACTAGCAGCCAGCCAGAATAGGACTCTCCCACTCTCTGTTTTCTGCCGATCAGCCAATGCTCCACCCATGCTAGTAACTTCCCTGTAATTCTGTGGGCTCTTATCTTGCTAAATAGCCTCATGTGTGGCACCTTGTCAAAGGCGTGAAAGTCCAAGTACACCACATCCACTGCATCTCCCTTGTCTACCCTCCTTGTAATTTTGTAAAAAATTGCAATAGGTTAGTCAGGCAGGATTTTCCTTTCAGGAAATCATGCTGGCTTTGGTTTTTTGGCATGTGCCTCCATGTACTCCGTAATCTTATCCCCATCAATCGATTCCAACAATTTCCCAACCACTGATGTCAGGCTGTACTGCATTTGGAAGTAGTCAAACACTTTCCTTCTCTGGTTGCTATAGACTATCATTGTTTTTTTTTAAAAACTTTTTTTATTGTTTTCAAATAGCTACAGAATAAATGTGTATGAAAAAAAAATGTTTTACCCAGCCCCCCTCCCCTTAACCCCTCCCCCCTAACATCCCTATTAAAAAAAAAAAGAAAAAAAAAAGGAATGCCTGGATATTGGAGGGTCCCCACATGCTCCATGGAGTTCGTAATAACTTTAGTATATATATTTATTTCTTTCCCCAAGTAACCAATTATTTCATCTTCGGAGCACCTATATATTTAATCCTATCTTTTGTAAATAAGGGCGCCAAATTTTCAAAAATGTTTCATATTTATCTCTTAAATTATAAGTAATTTTTTCAAGTGGAATACAGCCATAAATTTCGTTCTTCCAACGATCTATACTTAGATATGTATCTGATTTCCAAGTCACTGCAATAGCTTTTTTGGCTACTGCCAATGCAATTTTTATAAATTCTTTCTGATATTTATTCAATTTGGATATCGGTTTTATCCCTTCAATATTACCTAGTAAAAGTAATATTGGGTTGTGTGGAAGTTGTATTCCAATAATTTGTTCCAGTAAAACTCTTAAATTTGTCCAAAAAGGTTGAATTTTAGAGCAAGACCAAGTAGAATGTAAAAAAGTACCAATTTCTTGGTTACATCGGAAACACTGATCAGATAAATTTGGGTTTAATTTATTTATTTTTTGTGGTGTAATATATAGTTGATGTAAAAAATTGTATTGCACTAATCTTAATCGAACGTTTATTGTTTTTGTCATACTCTCAAGACATAGTCTTGACCAGTTTTTTTCTTCAATTTTGATATTCAAATCACTTTCCCATTTTTGTCTTGACTTATGGACTCCTTGTTTAATTGCCTGTTTTTGAATCAAATTATACATACAAGAGATAAATTTTTTAATCTTTCCTTTTTGAATTAAAGTTTCTATTTCATTGGGTTTCGGTAGTAACATTGTTTGACCTAACTTTTCTCTTAAATAAGCCCTTAGTTGAAAGTAACAAAAAAGAGTGTTGTTTGATACTTTATATTTATTCTTTAATTGATCAAATGACATTAATATACCTCCTTCAAAACAATCTCCTATATATCTAATCCCTTTTTGAAACCAATTATATAAAAGTTGATTATCCATTGTAAAAGGAATAAGTCTATTTTGAATTAAAGATCTCTTTGCTAATAAGGATTTCTTTGTCTCATCGTCAACATTTATCTTATTCCATAAATCAATCAAATGTTTTAATATAGGAGATTCTTTCTTTTCCCGTATCCATTTAGATTCCCATTTATATATAAAGTCTTCCGGTATGTTTTCTCCTATTTTATCTAGTTCTATTCTGATCCATGCCGGTTTGTCTTTCTCAAAAAAAGATGCAATAAATCTAAGTTGATTTGCTTTATAATAATTCTTAAAATTTGGAAGTTGTAACCCTCCTAGCTCAAATTTCCATGTCAATTTTTCCAACGATATTCTTGACATCTTACCTTTCCAAAGAAACTTCCTCACATATTTATTCAGCTCTTGAAAAAACTTCTGGGGTAATTGTATTGGTAGTGATTGAAATAAGTATTGTAATCTAGGGAATATATTCATTTTTATGGTATTTACTCTACCTACTAATGTTATTGGTAATACCATCCATTTATCAAGATCTTCTTGAATTTTTTTCAATAGTGGTAAATAATTTAATTTGTATATGTTCTTTATATCATTATCGACTCTTATACCTAAATATTTTATACCATTTGCCGGCCATCTAAATTGGGTTATTGATCGACATTGATTATAGTCTCCTTTAGTAAGAGGTAAAATTTCACTTTTATCCCAATTTATTTTGTAACCTGATACTTTCCCATATTCTTCTAATCTATAGGATAATTTACGCAACAATTGCAATGGGTTTGTTAGATAAAGCAGAACATCATCAGAAAATAAGTTAATCTTGTATTCTTCCTGGTTAACTCTAAAACCCTTAATATCTGGGTCCATCCTAATCAATTCAGCTAATGGCTCTATTGCCAACACAAATAAAACAGGTGATAATGGACAACCTTGCCTAGTTGACCTTGTTAACTGAAATGGTGTTGAAATTTGACCATTTGTCACTACTTTAGCTTTGGGATTAGTATTTAAGGTTTTAATCCATTTTATAAAAGATACTCCTAATCCGTATTTTTCCAATACCTTAAATAAAAAATCCCACTCCAATCTATCAAATGCTTTTTCTGCATCTAAAGCAACTGCCACACTCATTTCCTCCCTCTTCTGTGCTAAATGAATTATACTAAATAAGTGAGTTACATTATCTGCTGATTGTCTATTTTTAATAAATCCTGTTTGATCTATATGTACTAATTTTGGTAAGCATTTAGATAATCTATTAGATAAGATTTTTGCTATTATTTTATAATCAGTATTTAATAAAGAAATCGGTCTATATGATGATGGCTTTAAAGGATCTCTATCTTTTTTTGGCAATACTATTAAAATGGCTGTCGAAAAAGATTCTGGAAGTTTATGCGTTCTTTCCGCTTGGTGTATTAACTCCATAAGAGGAGGAATTAATAAATCTTTAAACTTTTTATAGAATTCAGGCGGAAAACCATCTTCTCCTGGAGATTTATTACTTTGAAGTGATCCTAGGGCTTCTTCGACCTCTTTCAATGTAAAAGGCATATCTAATCCCTTCTGTTCTTCCGTATTTAATTTTGGAAGAGTTATTTGTGATAGAAACCTTTCTATCTTGACATTGTCATTTTGTGATTCTGATTTGTACAACTCAGAGTAAAAATTCTTAAAAGCTTCATTAATTTCTAAAGGTTTATAAGTAATTTTATTTACTCTTGTTCGAATTGCATTTATTGTTTTAGAAGTCTGATCTGTTTTTAGCTGCCATGCAAGAACTTTATGTGATCTTTCACCTAGTTCATAATATCTTTGTTTAGTTCTCATAATTGCTTTTTCTGTTCGATATGTTTGGAGCGTATTATATTGTAACTTCTTGTTAATAAGTTGTCTTCGTTTTTCTTCTGTCATATTTCTTTGGGATTCTTTTTCTAATTTTGTAATCTCTCTTTCCAATTGATCTACCTCTATCATATATTCCTTCTTAATTTTAGAAGTATAACTTATTATCTGACCTCTCAAGTATGCCTTCATTGCTTCCCACACTATAAATTTATCATCAACTGAATGTGAATTTATATCTAAAAAGAACTGAATCTGTTTTTTCATAAAATCACAAAAGTCTTGACGTTTTAATAATATTGAATTAAATCTCCACCTATAAACTGATTCCTCTTTATCTATCATTATCATTGTCATTATTAAAGGAGAATGATCTGACAATATTCTTGCTTTATATTCCACATTTTTCACTCTATCTTGAATATTCGTTGATAATAGGAAAAAATCTATCCTTGAATATGTTTTATGTCTATTTGAATAAAATGAATAATCTCTTTCTTTTGGATTAATTCTTCTCCATATATCAATCAGATTTAAGTCTTTCATCAATGATAGAGTTAATTTTACTGCTTTTGATTTTGTAACAATCTTTGTTGATCTATCTAAAACTGGATCTAGACAAAAATTAAAATCTCCACCTATTAATATTTTATCATGTGCGTTAGCCAAATTCAAAAAGACCTCCTGTATGAATTTTACATCATTTTCATTTGGTGCATAAATGTTCATAAGGGTCCATAGTTCTGAAAAAATTTGACAGTGTATAATTAGATATCTCCCCGCCGAATCAATTAATACGTTTTGTATTTTAATTGGTAGATTTTTGTTAACCAAAATTGCAACTCCTCTCGCCTTTGAATTAAATGAAGCTGCAATAACATTTCCAACCCAGTCTCTTTTTAATTTCTGATGTTCTATGTCTGTTAAATGAGTTTCTTGTAAAAAAGCTATATCTGTTTTCATTTTTTTAATATATGTTAAAATTCTTTTTCTTTTTACTGGCCCATTAAGCCCATTAACATTAAAACTTAAAAAATTTAGTAGATTAGTCATTATTTTTTTTATTATATTACTCCAATCTATAATAATATCTAATCTTTCAACTTTCGTGGTATCCTGGGAAATCTTTATAAAAATCTTCATGTTGCTATGTGTGTCCCCACCAATCATCCAGGCAAAAAGATAGAAGAAAATTAAAATATAAAGAAAAAAACAAAATACCCCCCTACTAATGTTGTGGGAAAAAAACACAACATTACCCCCCTCTGCTGTACGGGTCATGGCAATCGCCATGATTACACACGTGAATCCCGCAGTAACCGATCCAAAGCTCCCCAGCCCCCCCCCGCAACACAAAAAAGTACATGTATAAGAAGAGAAAAAAAATACTATTCTCATTTAGTATTTCTAAAATTTTGCTTTTCTCTCCTATAATATCCATAAATGTCCATCACTTCTGTTCGTTGGGTCTATCTTCATCTTTAATCCATTACGTTTGGAGGCCTCTATGTGTAATTAGCGAATAGATGGAAGTTCTTGTACAAACTCCTCCGCTTTTCGATAATCGGGAAAAAATTTTTTTCCCTCCTCCAAAAAAATTATCAGTGTTGCTGGATGACGCATTGTAAATTTATAACCCTTTACCCATAAGGCTTTTTTCACTGGGTTAAATTCCTTCTTTCTCTTCAACAGGTTGTAACTTATATCAGGATAAAAAAGAACTGGTTTCCCTGCTATCATCAATGGCCCGTTTCTATTTTTGGCACTTTGGGCAGCGGTCTTCAGGATCTTTTCTTTGTCTTGGTATCGTAAGCATTTTATCAAAATTGATCATGGGTTTTGATCAGCTCGAGGTCTTGACCTTAAGGATCTATGAGCCCTTTCGATCTCAATTGGAATTTCTCCTTCCATTTCCAATTTTTCAGGGATCCATTTTTGAAAAAAATTTATTGGATCTTCTCCTTCTATATCTTCTTTAAGTCCAACAATTTTAATATTATTTCGTCTACTGAAATTTTCAAGCTTATCAATTTTTTCCATAAATTGTTTTCTTTCTGATGCCCAAGCAGCATTTTCATTTTCTATTTTGTCCATTCTTTCAACCATGTCCTCCGTTGTAGTTTCCAAGTCCGTAATTCTTTTTTCCATTTTTTCCTGTCTCTTTGTCATTTTATCAAGCATAATCTCCATTTTGGTCATTTTTTTTTCGAGTATTTTTTGATTATTTTTAATTACTTTTAATGTGTCTAATTTACGCATTATTTGCCTCAAAGTCTTTTCTATATTTCTAGAAGGACTTTTAACTTCTTCATCTGATCCTTCCGAGACATTTGACTCTCCTTCCGATTCGCTATCACTTTCAGTTGCAGTGGTAGCTGGGCTTTGTAGTTTTTGTTGCTCCCGTTTGCGCATGCTCCATCCTTCGCGTTTGCGCAATTCACGATGGCCTTTCCCTTTAGGAATGGCCAATGTTGCCGCAGTCTCCTGTTCCGTATCGCCGGTGGTATAATGTACCTGAGACCGCGGTTCCTCGGTAGACGTGGGCCTTGTTCTTGTTCCAACTTGCGTAATCTTCCTGGTATTAGTTTTCTTCATCTTCCTTCTTTGAGGCATAGCTTGACACAATCCGGAGTAGTTTATAAGTAACTTTTAGAAGGTACTGACTAACTTTTCTTCATTTAGACATTAATTTATTAACTTTTTATGGGAGAGCTGGGTTCCAGCGTCTCGATCCTATGTCATCACGTGACGTCCCCTCTAGACTATCATTGTTGTGGCAAAGAAAAACTTGGAATGGAGTAGGAAAGACACTTCTTAAAAGACATTGGCCTGTAAACAAGGAAGACAATGATTGGTGGAAATAGGTGCCCACCAATGGGTTCTCGTCGTTTTTCACAACACCTGAGCAGGGATAGCATCAAATTGCTTAAATGGACATTAGAAAAGAAGTTCTGGGCTTACACCTGGATTCAGGTGCTAAATCATGACCCATCTGGTTTTCAACAAGAACTACATGAAGGGATCATGACTGCCATAAGGTCCTACCACACAGAAACAGGCCCTACAGCTCACAAAGTCTGTACTGACCATCAACCACTCATTCACACTAATCCCATTTTATTCTCTCCACATTCACATCAACTCCCCAAGTGATCACCTACTCACTAGAGCAAACATGAGGAAATCTGCAGATGCTGGAAATTCAAACAACAACAGACACAAAATGCTGGTGGAACACAGCAGGCCAGGCAGCATCTATAGGGAGAAGCGCTGTCGATGTTTCGGGCCGAGACCCTTTGTCAGGACTAACCGAAAGGAAAGATAGTAAGAGATTTGAAAGTAGTGGGGGGAGGGGGAAATGCAAAATGATAGGAGAAGACCGGAGGGGGTGGGATAAAGCTAAGAGCTGGAAAGGTAATTGGCAAAAGTGATACAGAGCTGGAGAAGGGAAAGGATCATGGGACGGGAGGCCTCAGGAGAAAGAAAGGAGGGGGGGAGCACCAGAGGGAGATGGAGAACAGGCAAACAACTAAATATGTCAGGGATGGGGTAAGAAGGGGAGGAGGGGCATTAACGGAAGTTAGAGAAGTCAATGTTCATGCCATCAGGTTGGAGGCTACCCAGCCAGTATATAAGGTGTTGTTCCTCCAACCTGAGTTTGGATTCATTTTGACAATAGAGGAGGCCATGAATAGACATATCAGAATGGGAATGGAACGTGGAATTAAAATGTGTGGCCACTGGGAGATCCTGCTGTTTTCTGGCAGACTGAGCGTAGGTGTTCAGCGAAACGGTCTCCCAGTCTGCGTCGGGTCTCACCAATATATAAAAGGCCACACTGGGAGCACCGGACGCAGTATACCACACCAGCCGACTCACAGGTGAAGTGTCGCACTTGCACCTCCCGTTGGAGGTGGCGGAAGTTACGGAGAATTATACGTTGGACCTCTCCCATTTCCCGCACATCTGCCCTCACCCCATCCACCCACTACCCCACTCGGGATAGGGTTCCCCTTGTCCTTACCTAATGCCCCACCAGCCTCCAGGTCCAACGTATAATTCTCCGTAACTTCCGCCACCTCCAACGAGATCCCACTACCAAACACATTTTTCCCTCCCCCCCCCTTTCTGCTTTTCGCAGGGATCGCTCCCTACATGACTCCCTTGTCCACTCGTCCCCCCCATCCCTTCCCACTGATCTCCCTCCTGGCACTTATCCTTGTAAACGGAACAAGTGCTACACCTGCCCTTACACTTCCTCCCTCACCACCATTCAGGGCCCCAGACAGTCCTTCCAGGTGAGGCGACACTTCACCTGTGAGTCGGCTGGTGTGGTATACTGCGTCCGGTGCTCCCGGTGTGGCCTCTTATATATTGGTGAGACCCGACGCAGACTGGGAGACCTACGCTCGGTCCACCAGAAAAAGCAGGATCTCCCAGTGGCCACACATTTTAATTCCATGTCCCATTCCCATTCTGATATGTCTATCCATGGCTTCCTCTATTGTCAAAATGAATCCAAACTCAGGTTGGAGGAACAACACCTTATATACCGGCTGGGTAGCCTCCAACCTGATGGCATGAACATTGACTTCTCTAACTTCCGTTAATGCCCCTCCTCCCCCTCTTACCCCATCCCTGAAATATTTAGTTGTTTGCCTGTTCTCCATCTCCCTCTGGTGCTCCCCCCTTCTTTCTTTCTCCTGAGGCCTCCCGTCCCATGATCCTTTCCCTTCTCCAGCTCTGTATCACTTTCACCAATCACCTTTCCAGCTCTTAGCTTCATCCCACCCCCTCCGGTCTTCTCCTATCATTTTGCATTTCCCTCTCCCCCCGCTACTTGCAAATCTCTTACTATCTTTCCTTTCGGTTAGTCCTGACGAAGGGTCTCGGCCCGAAACGTCGACAGCGCTTCTCCTTATAGATACTGCCTGGCCTGCTGTGTTCCACTTACTCACTAGACGTGGTTTGTAGTTGCCAATGCCACATTTAATTTGTTGATGACACCACTGTTGTGAGCCAAATCAAAGGTGGTGATGAATATAGGAGGGTAATAGAGAATGTGGCTGAATGATGCCACAACAATTTCTCACTCAACGGCAGCAAAACCAAAGAGCTGATTAAAGACTACAGGAGGAGGAAACTGGAAGACCATGAGCCAGTCCTCATCAAGGGATCAGAGGTGGAGAGGGTCAGCAACTTTAAATTCCTTGGCATTATCATTTCAGAGGATCTGTCTTGGACCCAGCACGTAAGTGCCATTATAAGGAAGATACAGCAGTGCCTCTACTGTCTTAAAAAATTTACATAGATTTGGCATGTTATCTAAAACTTTGACAAACTTTTATAGATGTGTAGTGGAGAGTATGTTGACTGCGTGCATCATGGCCTAGAATGGGAGCAGCAATACCCTTGAATGGGGAAAAAAAAACTATATAAAACACTGGATATGGCACAGTCCGTCACAGGTAAAGCCCTCATGACCATTGAGCATATTTCAAAGGAGTGCTATCACAATTACAAGACAACATCACCTGACTGTGCAGGTGATGCCTCCCTCCCAAATGCTCTGAATAACTTCTACACCCGGTTTGAGGTGGAAAATGATGTGGCGGCGAGGAAGTCCACCCCTCCTACGAATGACCAGGTGCTGTGTCTCTCCGTGGCTGACGTGAGAAGAACCCTGTGCAGGGTCAACCCACGGAAGGCTGCTGGACCAGACAACATCCCTGGTAGAGTGCTCAGAGGATGTACAGACCAGCTAGCAGATGTTCTCACTGACATCTTCAACATCTCCCTGAGCAGCGCCACCATTCCAACGTGCTTCAAGGCCGCCACCTCGTCCCCGTACCGAAGAAGTCTTCAGTGTCCTGCCTAAGTGACTACCGTCCCGTTGCACTTACATCCATCATCATGAAGTGTTTCGAGAGGCTCATCATGAGGCATATCAAGACCCTGCTGCCCCTCTCACTGGACCCCCTGCAGTTTGCATACCATCCCAACCGCTCAACAGATGAAGCCATTGCCACCACCCTCCACCTGGCCCTTAACCACCTCGACAAAAACGACTTCACCGTTAGTAACTACAACATCCCCACCATCCAGCCCATGCCATCTTCTCGTATTTACCATCAGATCGGAAGTACAGTTGCCTGGAGTCCCAGACTGCCAGATTCAAGAACAGCTACTTCCCTTCAGCTGTTCAGTTCTGGCACCAATCTGCACAGCATTAATCACTAATGTAGCAACACTATGACACTTTTCACTACAGTAGAGTTTTTTTATTTGTTTATTGTGTTCTTTCTTATATAATTTAATTTATATTTTTGTGTTTATCTTTAATTGTTATGGTCTGGTCTGGAGCCCGCATTCTGGGTCTTGATCTGGTCCCCCGGACTCCGGACTCCGGGTCTTGTAGCCATCCCTCCTTTCGCCCTTGAGCCCAATTAGTCACACCTGTGAATCATCGTGGCTTGTTGGGGCTCAAGGAGGTGCACCTGATGCCCATCAGCTGGCGGTGTATATAGGGGGCTCTGGGACTGAGTGGAGTTGGCGGGTCGTTCTGTTTATCCTGTTCCTCTGGTTGCCCTGGCTTGGAGTTCCCCTCATTAAAGACGAGTTCTTCGAGTAAGTCTGGCAGTCACCCTGGACCTTGTTCTCTTCCTGTCCCTTTCGTCCGTTGGGCAATCCTGGCCGGACTGCTGTTGCCTGGTGGGGGACTCTGCCCCTTTCCATCCCTTGCTGCCGATGGGATGTGCCCTGCAACCTACCCACGTGCCCCGTGACTTGCTCAGGCCCCCGTGTTCCTGCCTGAGAGGTCCGGGCCCTGCCCAGGAGTTATGCGGCCTGCCCAGTGAACTCCTAGACCCTGCCTGAACTCCTAGATCCTGCCTTGCCTGAGCTCCTAGATCCTGCCTTGCCTGAACTCTGGGATCCTCCTGCCTGCCTGAACTCTGGGATCCTCCTCCTTGCCCGAACTCTAAGACTCTCACGGAACCCCAGAATCACCTTGAACGTCACGTCCCTCACGCATACCACGGTCACCACATCTTGTCTATCGTTTAGTTGTTCCCGTCCTGCCCCTAGTACTTCAGTGCCTGCGTCCTCCACTTGGGTCCAGCCTCCTGTCCCCTTATGACATCAATTCATATTACAAGAAGTAATGTATACGATCCAGTCCATCACGGGTAAAACCCTCCCCACTGTTGAGCACATCTACATGGAATAGGAAATCAGCATCCATCATCAAGGACTCCCGCCATCCAGCCCATGCTGTCTTCTTACTGATGCTTTTAGAAGGAAGGTGCAGGAGCCTCAGGACTCACACCACTAGGTTTAGGAACAGGTATCACCCTTCAACCACCAGGCTCTTAAACCAGAGGGGATAACACCACTCAACTTCACATGCCCAAAAGTCAAATGTTCCCATAACTATGTTCAAGGACTCTTCATCTCATGTGTTTAATATTTATTACTTACTTATTATTATTATTATTTATTAAAAAAAATTTCTTAGCTCAAGCTGGTAAAACTTGAGGTATGAGCATAGCCAAGCACACATCATTTCTCAATTGCTTGAAACCTTCAGACTATCCTAATGGTGTTTAGTAATGTAGCTTTCTGAAGATTTATATAAATATTGCTGTATTAACCTAATTGTTCAATACTATTGTGTAGTGGCTTTGGGGTGATACCGGTTGTAGTTATTATTATTGGGACAATGTATATTGGAGAGGGTCCAGAGGACGTTCACAAGTATGATTCCAAGAATGAAAGGATCATCATACGAGGAACGTTTGATGGCTCTGGGCCTGTACTTGCTGAAATTCAGAAAGATGAGGAGGGGAATCTCATTGAAACCTTTCGAATGTTGAAAGGTCTAGACAGAGTAGATGTGGAAAGTATGTTTCCCATGGTGGGAGAGTCTAGAACAAGACGGTATAGCCTCAGGATAGAGGGACACCCTTTCAAAACAGAGATGAGGAGACATTTTTTAGCCAAAGGGTGGTGAATTTGTGGAATTTGTTGCCACATGCAGCTGTGGAGGCCAGGTTGTTGGATGTATTTAAGGCAGAGATTGATAGGTTCTTGATTGGACATGGTATCAAAGGTTACAGGGAGAAGGCTGGGAACTGGGGTTGAGGAGGAGATAGTAAAAAATGATTGATGGGCCAGATAGCCTAATTCTGCTCTTATATCTTATGGTATACCCTGTTAGTATTCAATTTCCTCTTTTAATTCAGCGTATTTCTGGTGTTTTTCACTTAGTGATTTCTGTGTGTTAATAAGACCATAAGATACAGGTGCAGAAGTAGGCAGTGCGGCCCATCAAGTCTGCTTTGATAATCAATTATGGGTGATCAAATTCTTCCATTCATCCTCACTCTCCTGCCTTCTCCCCCTACCCTTTGATGCCCTGGCTAATCAAGTGTGAATGCAATGTTGGCATTCATTTCTAGAGGTATAGAATATAAGAGCAGGGACGTGATGTTGAGGCTCTATAAGGCACTCGTGAGACCACACTTGGAGTATTGTGTGCAGTTTTGGGCTCCTAATTTTAGAAAGAATATACTGACATTGGAGAGAGAGGGTTCAGAGAAGATTCATGAGAATTATTCCAGAAATGGAAGGGTTACCGTATGAGGAACATCTGGCAGCTCTTGGGCTTTATTCCCTGGAATTCAGAAGAACGAGGGGGGATTTCATAGAAAAATTCCAATGTTAAAAGGCCAGAACAGATTAGATGTGTCAAAGTTATTTCCCATGGTAGGGGAGTCCAGGACAAGAGGGCACGACCTCAGGATTGTAGGATGTCCATTTAGAACAGAGATGCAGAGAAATTACTGTAGTCAGAGCATGGTAAATCTGTGGAATTTGTTGCAGTGAGTGGATGTGGAGACCAAGTCATTGGGTGTATTTAAGGCAGAAATAGATAGGTTCTTGATTAGCCAAGGCATCAAAGGGTATGGGGTGATGGCAGGGGGGTGGGGATGACTAAGAATTGGATCAGCCCATGATTGAATGGGCATGATGGGCCGAATGGCCTACTTCTGCGCCTATACCTTATGGTCTTAAGTGTGGTCTCATGAGTGCCCTGTAGAGCCTCAACATCACATCCCTGCTCTTATATTCTGTACCTCTAGAAATGAATGCTACATTGCATTCATCTTCTTCATCACCGACTCAATCTGGAGGTTAACCTTTAGGGTATCCTGCACAAGGACTCCCAAGTCGCTTTGCATTTCTGCATTTTGAATTATCTCCCCATCTAAATAACAGTCTACCCGTTTATTTCTTCCACCAAAATGCATAACCATACACTTTCCAATTTGTATTTCATTTGCTACTTCTTTGCCCATTCCCCTAAACTATCTAAGTCTCTCTGCAGGCTCTCTGTTTCCTCAACACTACCCGCTCCTCCACCTATCTTTGTAGCATCGGCAAGTTAGCCACAAATCCATTAAACCCATAGTCCACATCATTGATATCCATTGTAAAAAGCAGCGGTCCCAACACCGATCCCTGTGGAACTCCACTGGTAACCAGCAGCCAGCTAGAATAGGATTCCTTTATTCCCACTCTCTGTTTTCTGCTGATCAGCCAATGCTCCATCCATGCTAGTAACTTCCCTGTAATCCTTTGGGCTCTTATCTTGCTAAGTAGCCTGATGTGCGTCACCTTGTCAAAGGCCTTCTGAAAATCCAAGTACAGCACATCTACTGCTTCTCCTTTTCCTGCTTGTAATTTCCTCAAAAAACTGCAGTAGGTTAGTCAGGCAGGATTTTTCCTTTCAGGAAACCATGCTGGCTTTGGTCTTTCTTGTCATGTGCCTCCAGGTAGCCCGTTAACTCATCCCTAACACTTAATTCCAACAGCTTCCCAACCACTGATGTCAGCCTGACAGGTCTATAGTTTCCTTTCTGCTGCCTCCCACCCTTATTAAATAGCGGAGTAACATTTGTAATTTTTCAGTCATCCAGTACAATGCCAGAATCTATCGATTCTTGAAAGATCATTGTTATTGCTCCGCAATCTCTCCTTCAGAACCCGAGGGTGCATTCCATCAGGTCCAGGAGATTTATTCACCCTCAGACCATTAAGCTTCCTGAGCACCTGCTCAGTCGTAATTTTCACTGCACATACTTCACTTCCCTGACACTCTTGAATGACCGGTATACTGCAGATGTCTTTCACTGTGAAGACTGATGCAAAATACACTTTCAGTACCTCTGCCATCTCTGCATCTCTCATTACAATATTACCAGTGTCATTTTCTATTGGTCCTATATTTACCCTCAACTCTCTTTTGCCCTTTATATTTTTAAAAAAGCTTTCAGTATCTTTTTTGATATTAGTCACCAGCTTCCTTTCATAATTCATCTTTTCCTTCCTAATGACCTTTTTAGTTTCCTTCTGCAAGTTTTTAAAAGCTTCTCAATCCTCTATCTTCCCACTGGCTTTGGCTTCCTTGTATGCCCTCTCTTTTTCTTTTACTTTGGCTTCTACTTCACTTGTCAGCCACAGTAGTGTCCTTCCATTCGAAATTTTTTTCTTATTTGGAATATATCTGTCTTGCACTTCCCTCATTTTTTGCAGCAGTTCCAGCCATTACTGCTCTGCTTTCCTTCTTGCTAGAGTCCCTTTCCAGTCAACTTTGGACTGTTCCCCTTTCTTGCCATTGTAATTTCCTTTATTCCTCTGAAGTGCAGACACATTGGAATTTAGTTTCACCTTCTGAAATTTCAAAGTGAACTCTATCATATTGTGATCACTGTTCCCTAATGGTTCCTTAACATTAGGCTCTCTTATCATCTCCGGAACAAAGCACAGCACCCAAATCAACACAGCTGATCTGCTAGTGGGCTCAACAACAAGCTGTTCTGAAAAGCCATCCCTCAGACATTCTACAAACTCTTTCTCTTGAGGTCCAGTACTGGCCTGGTTTTCCCAATCTATTTTCATGTTAAAATCCACAATGATTATCATGACATTGCCCTTCTGACATGCCCGTTGCTGAAATTTGTAATCCACATCCCGGCTACTGTTAGGAGGCCTGTATACAACTGCCATTAGGGTCCTTTTACCCTTGCCATTTCTTAACTCAACCCATAGAGACTCTACACCTTCTGATCCTATGTCATCCCTTTCTAATGATTTTATATTATTTCTTATACACAAGGCCACAACATCCCCTCTGCCTATCTTTCTGATACACCATATCAGCTCCCAATGGCAGCCATCCATTATCCAAGTTTCAGAGATGGCCACAGCATCATACTTGCCAATCTCTAGCTGAATTTCAAGATCGTCCATTTTATTTCTCATGCTGCATGCATTCAAATATAACACTTTCAGTCCGGAATTCGTTGCCTTCTGTTTTAACTGCATCAAGCCTCTATTGCCCTGTAAGTCATCCCACTAGCTGTGATTATGCCTCATCTCCTACCTGTCCTTTCTATCATCTCTGTTGCATGCTATCTTTGATTTATTTCTGTTTTCCTCTTCCTCAGCCCTATCACTCCGGTTCCCATCCCCTGCCAAATTAGTTTAAACCCTCCCAACAGATCTATTCAACCTGCCTGCTAGGATATTGGACCCCTTTGGTTTCAGGTGTAACCAGTCCTTTTTGCACAGGTCATACCTCCCCCAGAAAATGCCCCAATGATCCAGAAACCCAAAACCCTGCCCCTTACTCTAGTCTCCAATCATGTATCAATATGCCTAATCATGCTATTGTTGCGCTCGTTAGCACGTGGCACAGGCAACAATCCTGAGATTACTACCCTGGAGGTTCTGCTTTTCAGATTCCTACCCAACTCCCTGAATTCTCTCTTCAGGACCTCTTCCCTTTTTCTACCTATGTCATTGGTACCAACATATACCAAGTCTTATGCCTGTTCACCCTCTCCTTCCAGATTACTCTGCATCCGATCTGAGACATCATGTACCTTGGCACCTGGGAAGCAACATACCATGTTATGTTGTTTTGTAATGGCTACGAGGGGTGATTTATAAGTTCATGGCCTAAGGTAGGAGTCAATTTTAGAAAACCTAACATATTTATTTTTCCTACATTTACACACTTAGTCCATCGGTCGTGCAGCATATGGATCCCTTCTTTGTAGAAGTCGGCATCTTGGACCTCCAGAAGTGGTCCACAGCATGGGGTGATTGATAAGTTTGTGGCCTAAGGTACAAGGAGATGTGTTATTAACTTCAAACTTTCTGCATTTTCACTCAAAGAGTTGAACTGCATGTGCATGTATCGAGAGCGTCTTGGATCTCCAGGTGGTCCACAGCAGGAGTAATTCCATGTAACAAGAGCTGTATAACTCATCTCCTTACAGACGCTCTCGTTACATGCACGTGCAGTTCAACTCCAAGACCGCTGGACTAAGTGTGTACATGTAGGAGGGGATTATGTTGAAAAATAAATGTGCTAGGTTTTCTAAAATTGTCTCCTTCTACCTTAGGCCACAAACTTATCAATCACCCCAAGTATTTCTATTAAGTAAGTAGTTCTTGTTTGTTTATCCTGTAATATATCTGGATAGTTATTAGGGATTGTCCTATCTGTAATAATGGTCGTAATATAATTTGTCAGAATCTGACTCTAAAACTAGATCAGATTTGTATTTATAATAAGGTATGGTATCTTTATGAGTTTGTATTTTAAAGCAAGCTTTTGGTGCATGATGTTTGCCATTTGATATTGCCTGTGTAAGTAATCAGATTGAGTTAAACTGCTGCAGGATCCTGTAATGTGTTGGATTGTTTCTGGTTTTTCTTGGCATTTTCTACATTTATCATCCTGAATTTCTTGGTCTTTTATTAATTATTTTGATAATTTTTGGTGTTAACTATTTGGTCCTTTGTTGCCACAAGGAATCCCTCTGTTTCTTGTGGACATCTCGCCTGCTCAGATCATGGGAATATCTTTCTTCAGTTGTTTAACCTTTTTTACTGTAATGATAATTTCTTAATTTTTCTGGGTTGTGCTTTCATTTTAGCGGTGTCCACTTCTTATATGAATTGCATATGCTCCTGTGGAAAGGTGAATCCTGGTGTCATTGATGAAAATATATCCTTAGAAGTTTTATCTGACTGTTGTGTACATTTCTATGTCTGTTCCTCTTCCTCCTTCTGCTGTAGGTAGTGTTAATCTAAATGTGGTCGAGTATACAGTTTTTCTAAAATTTATTATTTCAGTTCTTATTTTTCTTTGTAAATTTTCCAGATTGGTTTTGGACCAAGATATTATGCCAAAAGAATATATTAATATGGATATAATGAAAGTGTTTAATGCCTTTGTTATATTTTTACTATTGAGCTCTGTTTGGCAGACAATTTTATGCCTTGAAGTAATTCCTGTCAGAAGTTTTCCTTTTACTGTACTGTGCTTTATTTTCTTTACTTGTTGATATCCCAAATACTTACAGTATATGTTTCATACTCATCCGTTGGTAGTATTGTCTGTTTTTTTATCCTATTAGCCTTATTGCAGCTTTCTTTATGTTTAATGTTCTGCACTAATCTAGTCCAAAGCTCATGTTTATATCTTTAGAACAGTTCTATTATTGGAATTAATTGCTTTAGCTTTACTAATGAAAGAGTGTATAATTTCTAATCATCCATCTATAGAAGGTGTGGCAAGATATAATTTGTTTGCTTGTTTCTGATTTGATACCTTATTTTCATCCTATTCAATATTATTTTATTTTTCTTTCTGTACTTGCACAGTTTATTGTCTTTTGCACATTGATTGTCATTTTTGGGACAGTCTTTAGTTGATTCTATTGTATTTCTTGTATTTGCTGTGAATGCCTGAAAGACAATGAATCTTAGGGTTGTATATGGTGATATATACGTACTTTGATAATAAATTTGCTTTGAACTTGGGGCAGCACTGTGGTGTAATGGTTAGCCCAATATTTTATAGTACAGGTGAACTGGGTTCAATTCCCACTGCTGCCTGTAAGGAGTTTGTACGTTCTCCCCATGAACGCTTGGGTTTCCTCTGGGTGCTCCAGTTTCCTCCCACAGTCCAAAGGTGTACCAGTTGGTAGGTTAATTGGTCATTGTAAATTGTCCTGCAATTAGGCGCGATTAAATTGGAGTATTGCTGGCATGACTTAAAGGGGCAGAAGGGCCTATTATTTCACGCTGTATCTCAACAAATAAATAAAAAACTTTAGACTTTAAACTTCTCTTGTATATTTAATGCTAAGTGTCTATGATATTGGTACAATTTAAGTTTTTTTTTGTACATACATGTATTTGTGCATATGACAGTAAACGTTGAACACTAGCTCAGTTTCCTGGGCCCCCAAAGACCAGCAGGCCTCAGTGCCTCAGCTTCACTGAATGCACTGGTACTCAAGTGCATTTTTTTCCACAATGGGGAGGGGTTGTGGAGTGTTTCCATCCCCAGTTGTTCATGCAGTTTGAGCCCACAAACAGAAAGTTATTGCAACAGAACAAAACAATCATGGAAATAGACAAGAGTTTGTGTTCCCAGAATTTTTATTCCGCCATGCTTGCCTGATTGAGATGGCCCATGTTTAACTTAATTACTCACTTCATCAAAGGCCTCTACTCCCTGATATTCAGGACTATTTACATTACTAAACTTTCTTCTACCTTCAATATCCTGGGGATCACCATTGACCAGAAATTCAACTGGACCAGCCATATGAATGCTGTTGCTATGAGAGCAGATTAGAGGTTGGGACCCTCCTGCAGGTGACTCATCTCTTGAGGTTGCAAAGCCTTATCACCTTTCCATAAATGGTAAGCGCAGCAGGCACATGGAACACCAACGTTCTCAAACCTACCGAAAACCCTGATGCAGTTCCTCTGGTGACTGTGACAGGGTGAAATAACCGTGCCTGAGTAGACACAGTCAAGTTTATTGTCATACACACAAGTGGCATGAAAAACTACTTGCAGCAAAGTCAGAGGCACAGAGTAACAGATACGCAATATTCACAAAAAAATAACACATTCGAAGTTCAAATTAACAGCAAATTATTTAAAATTATACAAGTAACCACATAATTATAACAATTATATCCATTGTAGTGCCAAGCAGTCATTGCTATACTGAGGTATTGATTAAAGTTGTGCAGATTTGTTCGAGAAGCAAGTGGTTGTTCCAAAGCCCGGTGGAGTGGGCCTTCAGGCTTCTCTACCTCCTTTCTGATGATAGTTGTGAAAAGTTGGCATGGCCTGGATGGTGGGGATCTTTGATGATAGATGTTGCCTTCTTGAAGCAGTACTTTCTGTAGATACTACCAATGGTAGGGAGAGATGTCTCCGTGATATATTGAGTTCAGTCCTCTACACTCTGCAAAGAAAGTAAGTGGATTGGGAGACTGAAGAACTTTCAGTGAAACATTACAGTTTGGGCATTCAAAGCTTGTGTAAAGGATGCTTAAATCTCTACTGGTCTGTTTCGTGGAAGATCAAATTTCTGATTTGAAGCATTTATGTGGATAATAAATAGTACTCATTATCATCTGTAGATGGCAGCAGAGCTTCGCCCTGTCCAGCAGTCCAGAGAGTTGCGAACAGGGTGGTGTAAAAATGCAATTTCCATATCTAAAAACTCCAGCACACTCACAACAGTCCTTTCCCAGGTGCAGATTTGTTTTCTGTTCTTTCTCTCTGATTTTATTTTCCCTGTGCTTTTTAAACAAGACACTTTGATGCAAGAATGTAAGGAGCCACAAACGATCTGCTGGGGAAACTCAGTGGCTGAGCAGCATCTGTGGGGGGAAAGCAATTGCTGACATTTCAGGCTGAGACCCTGTATCAAGGCTGTGTCAATCCTGATGCAGGGTTTCTTTCCTCCCACAGATGCTGTTCAACTCGCTGAGTTTTTCCAGCAATTTGTTGTTGCTCCAGATTCCAGCACCTGCAATCTCCTGTGTTCCCATAAAGCAGAGAAGGAGACATACCCAACATGGGCAAATGGGATTACTACAGATAGGCAGAAAGGTTGGCCACGATATAGTGGTTCGAAGGGCCTGTTCTTGAGCTGTATGCCACTAAACATCATGTAAATCCTTCATCTTATCCTTGTTTGGTCCTGCTAGAGCTTGGGCAAAGAAATCAGAGCTACAAAGGGACTTGGGAGTCCTAATTCAGGATTCCCTCAAGGTTAACTTGTGGGTTGAGTTGGTAATAAAGAAGGCAAATGTAATGTTAGAGATCAGTTTGAGAGGATGTAAAAACAAGGATGTAATGCTGAGGCTTTATACGACATTGGTCAGGCTGTATTTGGAATATTGTGAGCAAGTTTTGTCCCCATATCTAAGGAAGGCTGTGTTGTCCCTGGACAGGTCCCAGAAAAGGTTTACAAGACTGATCTTGGGAATGAAAGGCTGAATGTATGAGGAGCATTTGATGTTTCTGGGTCTGTACTTGATGGAGTTCCAAAGGATGAAGGGGGGATCTCATTGAAACCCACTGGCTACTGAAAGATCTGGATAGAGTGGATGAAGGAGAGGAAGTTTCCATTACAGAAGAGTTTGGGATCCAAGGCCACAACTTCAGAATAAATTTAGATGAAAAGAAATTTCTTCAACCAAAGGGTGGTGATCTGTGGAATTTAATGCCACAAAGGGCTCTAGAGGCCATGTCAGTGCATGTAATTGGGTTCTTAATTGATAAGGAGGTTGAAGATTATAGGGAGAATAAAGCTGAGAAAAAAATCAGCAATGATTGAATGGTAGAGCAAACCTGATGGGTCGAATGGCTTTGTTCTGTTCCTATATCTTAGGGTCTTGTGGTCATTGTATTATACAGAATTCTCTTAGCTATCGAGGGCAGACTGAGCAGTAGAATTTCTCAGTTTTCCATCCCCTGCTAACCTCCCAGATGTTCCTCTTATTAGAGAAGGTTCTGGATAGCCCATGAGCTCATGAACACTACCTCTTTTGCACTTCTAGTAACTATTTGTAACTTCTAGTAATTTTACTGTCTTATTCTGTATTGCTACCACAAAACAACAAATTTCAGGACATCTGCAACACTGAGGGCTGAGAGGTGACCTTACAGACATTTATCAAATTATAAAGGGCACTTTTTTCTCCAGACCAGAAAACCGGTCTAGAACTAGGGGGAACAGGTTTAAGATGAAACGGAAAAAACTTAAAGGAAGTCTGAGAGGTACTGTACTTATTTCAGATAGATGGGGTGAATATCTAGAGCGGGCTGACAGAGAAATGGTGAAGGCAGGTACGGATAGTGTTTTAAAGGCATCTTGGATATGAAAGGTGTATGGTAATATGGTTCTGATGTAGATAATTGGAATTAGTATAGATGAGGATCACAGGGTGGGGGATAGATGTGCTGTATGATTGTACAACCCATGGTTCAACCACTCAGGCATTGAATATGAGGATAGGGATCTCCTGCTGGAATGGCATAGAACAATAGGGGGAATGTTTGGGCATAGTTAAAGTGTGGGCTGTAATTCTGGTCTCCACAGTGTAGGGTGGATATCATAGCACTGGAGAAGATGCAGATAAATAATACAAGGGTATTAGCATAGAGAATCAGAATCAAAATCTGGTTTTATATCACTGGTATATACTGTGAAATATCTTATTTTCTGGCAGTGGTACATTGCAATACCTAATAAAAGCATCATAACTATCAATAGAGGGCTATGGGTAATCCTAGGTAATTTCTAAGGTAAGGACATGTTCAGCACAGCTTTGTGGGCCAAAGGGCCTGTATTGTTTTCTATGTTTATAATTACAGTAAGAAATATATACAGTACTGTGCTAAAGTCTTAGGCACATATATATGGCTAGTGTGCCTCAGACTTTTGCACAGTACCTATTTGTCAATGTGGAGTGGAGAGCGAGTTTTAAATCTGACGGGAACATGATTTTGGGAATGGTGAGGGTGAAGCATGGTGGGAGGGTGGCATGGTTGAAGACACATGCAGCCCTGTGACATGAAAGATGTTCCGACGTTATCTTATGAGACAGAAGTTACAGGGTTACCAGATGCTGCATTGATTTGCACAGGTGCAGTTTTATTCTCCCTTTTATAGTGCACATAAAAGGTCTTGAGTTCATCTTGGAGTGAAATGTCAGAGCCATTCATGATGTTAGGTTTTGCCTTGTTGGAAGTAATAACCTACAAGCCCTGTAAGAGCATGCATTTGATTCTGTCTCTACATCAATTGGAATTTTTTAAAAATAGCCTTCCATAGGTCATACCTCACATGCCAGTGATAACCTGATTCTGATTCTGAATCTGACTTCTTGTATAATTTTGGATTACCGGTCTTGAATGCCACATACCTAGACATCAGCAGACAATGAATCTCACACAGCTTTTGGTTTGGGTATATCTAGTATGTTCTCAAAAGCACACACTCATCCACACAGGTCTTAATGAAGTTAGTGACAATTGTGGTGTATTCATTCAGATCCAAAGGTGAATCCCTGAATATTGTTCAGTCTATCAATTTAAAGCAGTAGGTGCTCTTCTGCCTTCCTTGACCATATCTTCTTCATTCTCACCACTGGTGCTATGGTCTTTAGTCTGCCTGTTCGCTGGGAGTAGAAATCCAGCCAAGTGATCAGACTTCCAAAGTGTGGGTGTGGGATGGCACAGTGTAAGCATTCTTTAAGGTGATATAACAGTGGACAATTGTGCTGGCTGCTCTGGTTGCACAGGTACTATGTTTGTGGTAGTTGTTCAGAGACGGCTTCAAGCTGACCTGGTTGATATTCCCCGCAATGATAGGGGAGTCCACACCTGCACTGTTTTGTGACTGCTGATCATGGTATTCAACTCCTCCAGTGCCTGGCTGATGTTGGCCAGAGTTGGAATGTACACCACTACCAGAATGATGGTGAAAAACTTCTTCAAACACTTGACCGCTAGATGTTCCAGGTCAGGTGAGCAGGACTGAGACAGAACTGCCATGTCTGTGCACCACATTTAGTTAATCATCATGAAGCATACTTACCCCCCCCCACCTTTAAAACACTGAGCTGTCCTGTCTTTGCAGAGAATGGTGAAGCCATCGAGCTGCAGCACTGCATCCAAAATGTCATGGGTGAGTCATGTTTCTGTGAAGCAAAGTACACAGCAGTCCCTGATATCCCTCTGGTGCTGCAATCTTGCTCTGAGGTCTTCAATTTTATTTTCCAGAGACTGTACATTCATGGTTGGGAGTGGGGTTCTAAGGCCTCTGTACTTAAATCATAACTGTAGCTCAGCACACCTTCCCCGCTTTTGTTTTCTTAAAGGGGAACTGCACTCACAACCTGAGTCTGCCATCCCGGATCCTTTGCTTTTTAAGGATTGATAGATGTTTTTTTAAAGAATTATAAAACAATGTTGCTTGCTGTGTCTTTAGATTTTAGCTGCAATTGTCCTAAACTGGAATATTTGATGATTCCCATCAGAGCTGGATGCAGAGAGTCGCCGCCTATTGGCACCATCTTGAAGTGGTGTAAGTGTGGAAAGAGTTGCCAGTGAGAGTGGTAGATGCAGGTTCAATTGTAACATATAAGAGCAGTTTGGATAGGATGAGTTGAGTATGGAGGGATATGGTCCTGATTCAACTTGGCAGAAGACTGTCAACAGGGACTAGAGGGGATGAAAGGCCTGTTTCAATGCTGTAGTTTCCTGTGACTCAAAGACAGTAAGGGAATTGAGGCCCACAGATCTTCCTGCTGTCTGTGCTGTTGTTGTCGGGAAGGTAGGAGGGAGGCAGGAACCCTCCCACATTTGAATCGCTCGGGATATCGCATGCTGAATGCCCACCTGCCCATTGTAAACATGAATGCACCTCTTGGGCAATTTATCAACTGGTCCTGGTGCCTTCAGAGAACATGGAGTCATACAGTCACAAAACAATACAGCATGGAATGAGTCCATGCCAACCAAGATGCCCATCTGAGCATTTTCCCACATTTCACCTATATCCTTCTAAACCTTTCCTATCGATGAACCTGTGTAAATGTCTTTTCAATGTTGCAGTTGTACCTGCCTCTACCACTTCCTCTGGCAACTCCTTCCATACACCCAACCCCCCCACCCTGTGTGTTATCCCTCAGGTCCCTTTTAAACCTTTCACCTCTCACCTCAGACATACGTCCTCTATATTTCGCATCAATCTCAAGCTCCCCAAGCCATTTTCAGCTTCTCCACCCTGGGTGTAGCTGCTAGTTGAGGGATCAGGCTCAGCTGAATGCATTGATGCTGAAGCAGGCCATGAGACAACAATGACATGGAGGTTCACTCAACGCCAGCCAATAGCCGGTGACACTGGAATGTTTCTCTAGGAGAACATGGCCAGTGACAACGCAGGGGCACAATTGGCAAAGATCATTCTGAAGTTTGGAGACATGGTGCACTGCACTGACACCAGGAAATGCAGAAGCAACACCCTGAGGAAAGTGGAGGGACAGATAAACTCTATTGTACATGTTTGGTGTGGTTACCCTCTTACAGGAAATACATCTGGAAGACTGCAAAGAAGATTTACAGTGAAGTTTATTCCCTGAAGTTTAGGAGACTTACACGGTGAGTGACAGAGCACCAAGGAGAGTGGTAGAACAGATGGATTGGGTAATATAGATCCATAATTCCTTGAAAGTGGGTTCACAGGTAGATAGGGTCGTAAAGAAAGCTTTTGGCACATTGGCCTTCATAATCAAAGTATTTAGTACAGGAGTTGGGACTTTATGTGAAGTTGTATAAGACATTGGTGAGGCATAATTTGGAGTATGGTGTCCAGATCTGGCCACCTACCCACAGATACAATATCAATAAGATTAAAAGAGTACAGAGAAAACTCACAAGGATGCTGCCAGGACATGAGGACCTGAGTTATAGGGAAAGGCTGATAGGTAAATGGATGGGAAGGGTGCAGATTGATGAGACAAAGCAAAAAAAAACAGTTCAGTATGGGCCAGATGGATGGAAGGGCCTGTTTCTGTGCTCCATGAATGAGGGATGATTTCTTAGAGTTGCATAAAATCAAAAGGGAAATTGATAGGGTGAAATACACACAGTTATTTCCCTAGGGGAAGAGATTCAAATACTAGAGATAGGAAAAAAGGAGAAAGATTTATTTAGGGCAACTGCTTCCCCAAGGGGATTGTTTGTGTGTGAAACAAGCTGCCAGTGGAAGTGGTTGGACAGGTACATGGATAGGAAAGATTTTGGTGAATATGGGCCAAGTATGGGCAAATGGGACTAGCTCAGGGAGTTTCCTGGTCGGCATGGAAAACTGGGCTGAAAAGCCTTTTCCTGTGCTGTGTCATGTGATATGTGCTATGACATATCAACCACATTCGGTGTCTGTAAATCTGCCAACTGCAATAATAAGATGATACCTGCTGTCTATCCTGTTTCTGAGAAGCAATCTCAGACACTGCTGCGCTTCCTTTTAAGATTTAATCTCTTATTAAAACACCCTGACCTCTGGTGCTGTGTGTGCCCTTGTCACTGAGAGCTGACACGGACTCTAAATTACCTTTGGGAGTCTGATGTGTGCAGCACACTAGATGAATACTGATCAAGGTCCAGCAATGCAAACACTCAAATCCACCCTGCTGACGGCAGAGACAGGATCTATGATAATCTGCTTCCTCTCTAATGCAATTTGAGCATGAGGAAGGCGGACAAAAAAATGTTCTATTAAATCTGGATTAAGGAATTCTCTGCTAATGAAGTGGTTTTGAAAGCAAGAGGCTTTTGTAACAAACACTACCCAGGGTCAGGATTGAAAGCACCAGAAACATAGAACACAGAAAACAGCAGCAGGTGCAGGCCATTCAGCCCTTAAACTTATGCTATCATTTGAAATGATCTTAGTTGACTGGCTAAAATCAGTTCCTGTTTCTGTATTCTCACCTCATTACGTTAGCCATTAAAGTCCTTCTTCAATATTTTTAATAATTATATATTAAATGCATTCTTCAAATTATTAATAACTAACCTCAGATACCATCATGTGGTGGAGAATTCCAGAGTTCACTGCTCACTGGGTGAAGACGTTTTTCCCAATCTCAGTCCTAAATGGCCAGTACTGTTTTCCTTGGTTCTGAGAGAGGGGGACCGCTGTAAAGCATGAAATCCGGAGAGACTTTACAGCGGTCCCCCTCTCTCATTCTTCTAAACTCAAGGATTATAAGCCCAATCAGAATTGCAGTCAGGTTTGTTATCACTGATGGATGTGAGATTGTTGCTTTTTTGTAGCAGTGCAAGGCATAAACAAATGCTCTAAGTTACAATAGCAAAATCAAATAAATAATTAGTGCAAAAGAGGAATAGTGGAAGTATTCTTCTTTTCTGGACCATTCAGAAATCTGATGGTGGAGGGAAAGAAGCTCCTAAAATATTGAATGTGGGTTGTCAGGCTCCTGTTCCTCCTCTCTGATGGTAACATTGAGAAGAGGGCATGAATTGTCCATGTTCTGGATGGTATGGAGGGTTGTACCCATGATGAAGCTGGCTGAGTTCATAACCCTTTGCAGCATCCACATTCCCAACAACTCCACCCCTCCCCCCAATTGCCCAGATTCTACCCCTCACCCACACACTTGGAACACTTTACAGCAGCTAATTAACCTACCTCCTGTACCTCTTTGGATTGTGGGAAGAAACCAGAGCTTCTGGAAGATACCCACTCACTCAGGCTCCACACAGACCGCGGCCGAGATCAGGATGAACCCAGGTCTCTAGGGCCAGAGGTAGCAGGTCTCACTGCATCACTGTGCCATCCGCAGGGAATGTGCTGTTCTTCGGTCTCTTCCCATTCATTGGTTAACTGTTCATAAGCCAGCACTATGGTAAGCCAAGGCAGAAAAACACAACAAATGGCACCACTCAAATACTACAGTACATTGGCTAAACTGCACACTTCCCCCATCTCCACTGTCTCCCACCACAGCAATGACCGAAACTGAGGCTCTCCCAGTATCCTCCACAACCAATGATCTCCTTCCTGTCCATTATGTCCCCCTGAGTTTCTCATCTTTTCCCTCACCTTTACCAGTACTGGGACATGTTGGGTCATCAAAGGTGAGGTTACTGGGGCAGGGCACTTGATAATTGGTGTGTTATTGTCACATTGACTGAAAAGCTTTTTGTTAGTGTGCCATGCAGACAGATCATGCCATAGATAAATAGATAAAGGTAATGAAAATCATAACAATGCAGAGAAAGAGCAATGTAGGTAAACAAATAAAGTGCAAGGGCTAGGGCAAGGTAGATTGAGAGTCAAACGTTTAACTTTACCATAAAAAATGTTCCATTCAAGAGTCTGATAACAGCAGGATAGAAACTGTCCTTAAGTCTGGTGTATGTTCTCTCAAGTTTCTGCCTGACAGAGACATGAGAAGGGAGAATGACAGAAGAAGGAAGGGCCATTGGTTATCCTTATTGCTTGGCCAAGGCAAAAGGAAGTGTGGATGGAGTCAGTGGAGAGGAGGCTGGTGTACGTGATGGACTGGGCTGTGTTCACAACTTTCTGTAGCTTTCTATGACCTTGGGCAGAACAGTTGACCTTGGAATCGGATCATCGGTCAAAACTTCTTGAAATATGTTCAACCCAATTGGTTCTATTGACAGTGCAAAATAACAATTGTCATTTGCAACCCGTGGTGAGGGATCTGACCCAGTTAAACAGCCCATAACTTAGTAGCTCTGTACCTATTCGCAGCTACAAACTGTGTGCTCCTTAAACGTGAAGCAAGAAGAAATCTAAAGTTTGTGGACAGAATCATAATAACCCCTCCATCAAACTTCCAGAGTGGTGGGTTTTGTTGACTGTTACTCCAAAAAACAAACTCAGGCCATGGTCTGCCAAGTCAAACTCAGTTTCCAGGTACAAGCATCAGAGAGATTCTTGGAAATTTGTTCATGACTATCTAGGCAGAGTGAATGGAATGCATTGCTGATAAAGCCCGAAGATCCTTGAGAGAATGATGAAGCTGCTCAGTGCTGGCTCGGATGTTAAGGTCTCCACTGGGGAGAAGGCCAGTAGAAGTAGATTGAGAGAAGCCATTTGCCGGTAAAGGTGGGGATCTTTCACAAGGCAGATAGAGTTCAGGATCAACATGTTCCTGTATCAGTGAAAGGTAAGGATGGCAAGATTAGGGAACCTTGGATGACAAGAGATTCGATGAAGGATATAAAGAAAGCATATGGGAGACTTGGGCAGTTGAAAATCCTAAGGAGTATGAGATTCTGGGAGAGTATTTCAGGCGTGGGGTCCATGAAATATCACTGGCAGACAAGAGGAAAGAGAGCTCCAAGACGTGTTAGAAGCAAGCGGCTATCCAGGATGAAGTAGCTCCATTAATGGAACAAAGGGAAATCTAAGTGGAGCCAGGGGATGTGACTGAGGTCTTATTACTTCCCATTTGTATTCTCTTAGGAGAAAGACAGGGGGGATGAGATCTCTGGGAGTGAGATGGTGATATTCTGGAGCATGTTGGCATGAAGGAGGCTGTTAGCTGAGTTGGAGCAACTAAACGTGCATAAATCCCTAGGCCCAGGTTGCTAAAGGAGACAAAGGCTGAGTTAAAGAGATCTTTGCACCTTCAATAGCCACAGGTGAGATACCAGAAAATTAGAGGGTAGCTAAAGTGATTCCTTTATTCAAGATAATGTTAAGGAATTGGGCCTGGAACTGGATGAACTTCAAATCATTTGGGAGGCTGAGGGGATGATAGATAGGTAGTTTCACGCAAGGTGCAGGGCAGATGTAAAGGAGGAGGGAAGGGGTTAGATAGCCTATATAGAGCACACACAACTGCAGATGCTGGAAATCCAGAGCAACACAATTCAGAGTATTTTGGATACTGTTGGGGGCCATGATGTAGCAGAGGAAAGCCACAGCAGCCAGGTCTCTGGCACTAAATCTAGCTGTGTGGCTCAGAGGGAAGAGAGGAGAAGAGGCAAACTGTAATCATAGGGAATTCAATGGCTAGGGGAGCAGACAGGAGGTTCTGTGGATAAGAACGAGATTCCCGGATATGATGTTGCCTCTGAGGTGCTAGGGTCAGGGACATCTTGGATTGAGTCCATAGCATTCTTAAGTGGATGGGTGAGCAGCCAGAGGTCATGGTTCACATTGGTACCAGTGACATGGGTACGAAGGGTGATGAGGTCCTGCAAAGTGAGTTCAGGGTGCTAGATGCTAAATTAAAGGCCAGGAACTCCAGGGTTGTGATCTCAGAATTGCTACACATGCCACGTGCTGGTGAAGCCAGAAATAGGAAGATTATACAGTTCAACACAAGGCAAAGGAGATGGTGCAGGAGGGAGGGCTTCAGATTTTTAAATCATTAGTCTCTATTCCAGGGAAGGTGGGACCTGTACAGAGAGACAGTTTGCACCTGAACTGAGGGAGACTAATCTCCTATTGGGAAGGTTTGCAAATGCCTCATGGGGAGTTGGGGAGTGGCTGGTGTTTAAACTAGATTTGCAGGGGGATAGGGACCAGAGCGCCAGAGCAGGTAGTGAAGTGGTTGTGGGAAGGATGTTAAGCCTACATACAAAGTCAGAAATTGAAAGGTTGAGCATGGTAGGACTAATGTATATTTCAATGCAAGGAGTATTGTAGGAAAGGCAGATGAGCCTTAGGAGCATGGATTAGCACGTGGAATTATGACAATGTTAGCCATTAATGAGACCTGGTTTCAGGAAGGGCAGGACTGGTAGCTCAATTGTCTAGGGTTCTGTTGTTTCAGATGTTATAGATTGGGAAGTGTTAAAGGGGGAGGGGTGGCATTACCAGTCAGAGAAAATATCATAGCAGTGCTCAGTCAGAACAGACTGGAGAGCACGTCTGGTGAGGCATTATGGGTGGAACTAAGGAATAAGAAAGGGATGACCATATTAATATAATTATCTACCCAACAGTACTGGTTCTCTTGGACCCTGTGTGAGGTCCTAGCAGAGCTAGTTAAAACATTAAAGTTTAATTGTCCATATACATGAATACAACCAAACGATACAGTGTTCTGGGACCAAGGGCAAAATACAGAAGCATAGCACATATAGCACATATAATTATAAGAGAAAACCATACAGTTATAATAATAATTAATAATAATACAGCACAAGTCCCTGAGTCATGCCCATAGATTGATGGTGTATGAATGTTGCCCTGGAATCACGTTTCGGCAAGAACTGCTTCTGTAGGGAAAAGTGATATAATATGATAGGTTTATTTGTTGTGTTTGAGAGTGACACATTATGCTAAGAAAATGGAGTCTTAAAGGCAGTTGCATCAGATTGAGAGAAAAGTTGGCTGGTAGATTAGAAAAGCAGATAGAGAGGATTGTCAGTGGATAAATATCAATAAAAAGTAGAAGTATATATGTGTTGCCCTTAAGGCATTCGTTTAGTTTATTATATTTTCGCTTTAGTAATTTGTTTGTAATCATTTTCTAGTTAAAGTTAAGGTGTTGTTGATAGTAAATTCGTTGTCTGTGATATATCGTGGCATGCGATGACGTTACACCCGGTTTCGCCGCGTCCTGTGGGAAAATACCGGTTTGGAGAATTGGGAAGGAGGGGGCTTGTGTGTGTAGGATCAGCGCAAGAAAAGTTTTCTTTCTACGCACTAGAAACATCATAGAAGCAACGCCGTAAGTTCATAAGATAATCGATATGTTGAAGTAAAAATGTTAACGCCGATTCTGTTAAAAGTAATGATGGTTGATAAAGTTTATGTTCTTTGTTATTTAAAGAGTTGCGGATAGTTTGTGTTGAAGTGTATTTAAAACAGTTGATGGCGTAGGTAGATTCTGACTGTATGTTGTACTTTAATGTAATATAGTTTGTTGTAGTTTTATTTTTGCAAGTATTTATGATGTAAATGTGATGCCAAGAAGGAAACAAATACTGTATATATTTTGTATTGTTTTATCAACAGTTTTCACCATATGTTAATGTGGAAGAGTGAACAGTAAACGGTTAATCTTACTGGGATCGCGCCTCATTGACCTGTTTATACTTGGTGTTTAGCTCAGAGTTTTTACACCTGTGTGAGAACACTACAATATATAATCTCAACAAATGTGCATTTTATTGTGAAGCAATGCCAGCTTAGGGTATGTATTCTGCTTATAATTAACCTAGCAGATAAAGGAAAGTATTGGTATAAAATATGAGACTTTTAAAATAATAGAACTAAGCTGAAGGGTAGGAAGACTTTTAGAACCGAGTAATTGTGATGACGTTGACTCAGGCCTGAGAGGCCAGTGTCGGGCATTTTCATGCCTTACAAAGCGCGGAATGAAAGAATGTGTGGCGCACCACTCCTCACACAGACATTTCGCAGTGTTTTTTTCTTTGTTTTACGAGGTCAAGTTCCGAGCTCAACACTCAACCCAGCACGGATGGAAAGTGTACTCGGGAACGGCCCAACTGGATTTGAACCCGGGAACCTCGGTTCCGGAGTCTGGCGCTGATGTCACTGCACCACCAACCAACCAAAACAAGTAATGATGTATAAACAATGATGATAGATTGAAAAAGAGAGATTCTAAAGCAAGATTATAAAAATTTCCACACATTATAACAGAGAACAGCAAAATTGATCATGAGTCCTTTTCAAGTAGAGCAGGGGAAATAGGATGGAGATTGTGGAGTGGTTATAACATGTATGTGACTTCACTATAGAAAGCCCAATGAGCAGAGCCAAAACAAGAGACTAAAGGATTTGCTGAGAGTAAATAATAACTTAAGGTCAAGTTAGAGTGCAAGTTAATGGAATAAAAAGCTGTCAGATTTCCTGGTCCTGATTAATGATACTCCTTTGTTCTAAAGAAGCTGGCAGAATGAGTAGCAATGATCTCATAGAAGTCGTGATAGCCTCAATTGGCCCTGGCACATATATTTAAAATGTCGGTATCTACAGGTGAAGTGTCGGAGGATTGGAGGATAGCTCATGTTGTTCCGTTGTTTAAAAAAGGCTCTAAAAATAATCTGGGAAATTATAGGCCGGTAAGTTTGATGTTGGTAGTAGGTAAATTATTGGAAGGAGTACTAAGAGGTAGGATCTTCAAGTATTTAGATAGACAGGGACTTATTAGGGAGAGTCAACACAGCTTTGTATGTGGTAGGTAATGTTTAACAAATCTGTTAGAGTTTCTCGAGGTTACAAGAAAAGTGGATGAAGGGAAGGCAGTGGATGTTGTCTACGTGGACTTCAGTAAGGCTTTTGACAAGGTCCTGCATGGGAGGTTAGTTAAGATTCAGTCGCTAGGTATACATGGTGAGGTAGTAAATTGGATTAGACATTGGCTCAATGGGAGAAGTCAGAGAGTGGTAGTGGAGGATTACTTCTCTGAGTGGAGGCCTGTGACTAGTGGTGTGCCACAGGGATTAGTGCTGGGTCCATTGTTATTTGTCATCTATATCAATGATCTGGATGATAACGTGGTAAATTGGTTCAGCAAATTTGCTGATGATACAAAGATTGGAGGTGTAGTGGACAGTGAGGAAGGTTTTCAAAGCTTGCAGAGGGATCTGGACCAGCTGGAAAAATGGGCTGAAAAATGGCAGATGAAGTTTAATACAGACAAGTGTGAGGTATTGCACTTTGGAAGGAAAAACCAAGGTAGAACATACAAGGTAAATGGTAGGGCACTGAGGAGTGCAGTAGAACAGAGGGATCTGGGAATACAGATACAAAATTCCCTAAAAGTGGCGTCACAGGTAGATAGGGTAGTAAAGAGAGCTTTTTGGTACATTGGCCTTTATAAATCAAAGTATTGAGTATAAGAGTTGGAATGTAATGGTAATGTTGTTTAAGACATTGGTGAGGCCGAATTTGGAGTATTGTGTGCAGTTTTGGTCACCGAATTACAGGAAGGATATTAATAAGGTTGAAAGAGTGCAGAGAAAGTTTACAAGGATGTTGCTGGGACTTCAGAAACTGAGTTACAGAGAAAGGTTGAATAGGTTAGGACTTTATTCCCTGGAGCTGAGAAGAATGAGGGGAGGCTTGATAGAGGTATATAAAATGATGATGGGTATAGATAGAGTGAATGCAAGCAGGCTTTTTCCACTGAGGCTAGGGGTGAAAAAAACCAGAGGACATGGGTTAAGGGTGAAGGGGGAAGAGTTCAAAGGGAACTTTGGGGGGGGGGCTTCTTCACACAGAGAGTAGAGGGAGTGTGGAATGAGCTGCCAGATGAAGCTGTAAATGAGGGCTCACTTTTAACATTTAAGAAAAACTTGAACAGGTACATGGATGAGAGGTGTATGGAGGGATATGGGCCAGGTGCAGGTCAGTGGGACTAGGCAGAAAAATGATTTGACACAGCCAAGTAGGGCCAAAAGGCCTGTTTCTGTGCTGTAATGTTCTATGGTTCTAATCGATTCCACCTGATTATAAGTAGCAAATGTTGAGGAAAAGTGTTAGTTAAAACTTGTCATAGAGTCACACACTAGTGTATTTGATGGCATGGTGGGGAAAATATCTATAGCTCAGACTTCCTTCCTCAAAAAGCAATAATGACACAAGAGTTTTTATGTCATTTACCATTTTTAATATTCATGATTCAGGTTAAATATTAAGCAATTAATTAAACCAGAATCACCAGATACCGTGGTGGAACTTGAACTTCTATCTTCAGATCATTTGTTGCGGACTAATGGATAATTCTGGAGTGGGTATTTCCTTTGTTGACCACAGCTGCTGATATATCAGCTATTCCGTTTCACCAAGATGTTGGAGAGTCATTCATTACAACGTTTCCAAGCTTTCTCCCTAAACTCAATAAGGAGTTAGTAAGAAAGATCAGGAATTTGTGACGTGAAGACTGGAGAGGTGATTAGGGAGACCATGTGGTGACTAAGGAAAAGATTGGGGACAAGATCAGGCAGAAAAGAGAGGGGAAGGCTGGGGTGTTGAATGATGGTAAAAAGGGCTAAGATTGAAGAGAAAGCTGGTGAAGAATGAGGAAGAAGTTGGAGTGAAGAATAAGGAGAAGATGTTACTTTAATAAAGTAATTCCTTATAACCTTGGATACGGATACTGTTTGTGGATACCTCTTGCTGATGAATCAGAAAAGGAGATTAAATTTTAAAAATTATTTTTCATTACTAGAATCTAGGGGATGCTCAACAAATGCTAAAAGAAGCAAGAGAGGAAAGAACAGAAACTTTGACCATTATCTTATAAATTTTCTCTGCAAGTGTAATAGCACAGGTTAGTTGCTACTAAGGTACCATTGCTTAAATGAATGCTCAAATGTCCAAGGAGCTGGATCCTGCTGAAACCCACTATATCAGTTGAGAAGTTAAATTCCTGAACTTCATTAAATACATTCAGAATAAAAATCAACCATGTGCTTAGAACCACTAGCTGGACATACAACTTAATCTGATTTACACCTCTACTCCAGGGGGAAGAAATCTGTTGTGTTCACCTGGTCTGGTCTGAAGGCAACTCCTAACTCACTACAATGGGGCTGATTCTCATCTTCCCTTTGTAATAGCTCTGGGGTCATGAGGGATGGACAGTAAATCCTTGACAATGTTCAAAGTTCAAAGTAAATTTCATTGTCAAAGTACATACATGTCACCATATACAACCCTAAGATTCATTTCCTTGTGGGCATACTCAATAAATCAATAGAATAATAACCATAACAGAATCAATGAAACGCCACCCAACTAGGGCATTCAACCAGAGTGCAGAAGACAACAAACTGTGTAAATGCAAAAAGTAGAAACGATAATAATGAATAAATAAGCAATAAATATCAAGATGTTGAAATGAAGAGTCTTTGAAATTAGCAAAATGCTTTACAGTACTGGTGACCTGGGTTCAATTCCTGCCTCTGTGTGTAAGGAGTTTGTATGTTCTCCCCACGTGGGTTACCTCTGCGTGCTCTGGCTTCTTCCCACAGTCCAAAGACGTACTGGTTGGTAAGTTAATTAGGTGAGTAAGTTAGGTTTAATCGAAGATTGCTGGGCAGTGAGGGGAACTTAGAAAATCCTTTAGAAACTCTATTCCTTATATCTGGTTACACTTGTAAGTATAAATGATTTCCTCCACTGTTAAAATGCAAAGTCATATAATCTTTTACACACTCCTCTCATAGTGTAGTTGTTCCTTCTGTAATTGGAGTGCATTGCTATTCCTGTGGGAATCTATAATGTGACCTGTTTATATGGGCAGTTGTAATATAAAATCAGAGAGAGAAATAACGAGGGCAAAACATTTTCCAGGGAAATAATTAAAGGAAGATGGAGTGGTTTTGAACATCACAGCTAGTTTGAATTGCTGCTCTCGGAGGGGATGCTGGTTCATGTTGCTGCCCTTGGAGGCACCGCTGGTTCGAGTCGCTGCCCTTGGAAGGCTACTGGTTTGTGTTGCTGCCGTCAGAGGGGCTGCTGGTTTGTGTCACTGCTCTTGGAGTGGCCACTGGTTCATGTTTGCTGCCCTATGGAGGGGCTGTTGGTTTGTGTCACTGGTGTCGGAAGTTCCGCTGGTTCGAGTCACTGCCTTTGGAAAGGCTGCTGGTTCGAGTTGCTGCCCTTAGAGAGGCCATTGGTTCATGTCACTTCCCTTGGAGGGCCCGATGCTCTCAGAGATGTTATCAACGTTCTGAGATTTATGATTGGGGCTGTAGTTCACAATATCCTCTTTCAGTTCCATGTCTTTTTTTGTGTTTCTTGCTCATTCTTTCTTGTTGCTGATTGGCGGACTGGAGGTTTGGGGTTTGATGTTCTTGTTGTTTCTTCATGTGGATGATCTGTTAGTTTTGTGTGAGGGAGAGAGGAATTGGGGGTGTTTGGGGTTTGCAAGTTTTTGTTTCTTTTTCTTTTCATGCAGTAGGGGATTGATGTCTTTCTTTCAACTACTTCTATGGTTTTCTATATTTTATGACTATTGGGAGAAGACAAATCTCAGAGTTGTATTCTACAACACACATGATAGACTCAGGAAGTGGATTAAATACTATCAAAAAGTCAAGTCAAGTTTACTGTCATTTAACTATATACATGTATACTGTCAAATGAGACATTTCTCCAAACCAGGGTGTAAAGCGCACAGTAACTTAGGAAAGTTAAGATAAAATCTACAGATGAATAATGCATAAATAAACAAAGTGCAAAACTTAAATATTGTAAGGTACAGAACAGATTAATTGGTGACACTTATAATGCCTAATGGCCTGGAGGAAGAAATTGTTTCCTATCCTGACCGTTTCTGGTTTTATGCATCAGAGTCTCCTGCCTGATGGTAGTAAGTCAAAGGATGCTGGATGGAGGGGTGGAATCCTTAATAATACTAAGGGTCCTGTGTACTCAGCACTTCTGATAAATGTCCCTGATGGATGGTAAGGAGACCCCTATGATCCCCTCAGCTGTTCTCACAGTCCTTTGTAGGGTCTTCTGGTCTGATGCTCAGCTGCTCCCATACCAAATGGAGATGCAACTTGTCAGAACACTCTCAATGGTGCTCCTGTAAGATTCAGTTAAGATGGGGGGGCGGGGGGGGGATGGTGGTTGGAGACTCAGCTGTGCCTTCTTGTTCAGGGAGGTGATATTGAGGGACGAAGTGAGGTCATCCATGATATGAACTCCCAGGAACTTGGTGCACTTAACCCTCTCTATGGAGAAACCACGTATTCACAAAGGGGGAATGGTTCATCTGCACCTTCCTGACATCCACAATGATTTTCGCTGGACTTCTCCATGTTCGGACACCAATCTGCTCCACTTCCTCTCTGTACTCCAACTCATCATTGTTGTTGATGAGATCAACCACTGTTGTTTCATCTGCAAACTTGATGACACGGTTTGAGCTGGAACCTGCGACACAGTCAAGCATCAGCAGTGTGAACAGCAGCAGGCTGAGCACACAGCCTTGGGGAGTGCCAGTGCTCAGTGTAATGGGACTCAAGACATTGCTGCCCACATGGACTGACTGTGGCCTTTCTGTTATGGAGTTTAGGATCCAGTTGTTGAGGTGTTGAGACCCAGTGAAGACAGTTTCCCCACCAGTTTCTGGGGTACAATGGTGTTAAATACAGAACTGATGTCTATAAACAGCAGCCTGGCATTTTCCAGGGGACAGGACAGAGTGGAGGGCAGAGGCTATTGCATTGTCAGTTGATCGATTCAAGCAAGACGCAAACTGGAAAGGGTTCAATGTAGCCAGGAGTAAGGCTTTAATGTGCTCCATGACCAGCCACTCAAAGCATTTCATAATGGCTGATGTTAATGCCACCGAACAATAGTCAATTAGACAGGTCTTTAAAAAATTAAAAATTAGTCACCTTCTTTAAAAAAAGGGATTTGTTTTACCTTTGTGCAGGAGAAGAAAGTTGCAGGGCTGTGGGTAGATGAATCAGGGAGAAGGGTTGATGACAGCTCTTTTGAAGAGCGGATCAGACAAAATTAACTGGATGAGTGCTTCGGTGTTCAAGATTTGTATAATTCTTGAGTAATAGCTTTCACCTTGTGTGGACTCTCCTGTCAGCGAGGGGGCAGTGTTAATATTCTGCAGGCTCTTCTGAAGTACTTTAGATAATGAATAAGCAAAGATTTTGGTTCACTCTGATGCTTGCTCTGTCCCACATTTCTGTAAACTCCATACTGGCCAGTATTTGAGGAATTATCCAAATTTATGACACATTAATGTGATTAAAAGCATTAGATTAGCTCACATCCACAGAGATGACCATTGCAAGAGGGAATAATGATTACATCTGTGGATTTCTCGCTGTACAACAGCAGGGATGGATTTTAATCAGATTGTTTGGGGGAAGGTTGAACTAGACAAGGTGTTGAAGTAGTTTCTGCAAAGAATAAACAGAATGCTTTTACTGTGGAGCAATGAACAGGCATTGGGAATGTTGGATGAAGTTACTCCCACATGGCAATTTGTTTCCATAATGAGACCTTAAACAGCTGCCAAGGGCTTGTTCTGTATATTGTGAAGGCCTGTGCACTTTATATAGCCTCTTTGCTCGTCAAATTTTCCCCACCGAAAACAGCCCAGGTGAGGATTTTGTGCTGTAAAGCCATGGCTCTATTGGTTGTGCCACTGTGCTGTTCAGATGATCAGTGAAGCAGGGATGATGGGATAATCCTCAGAGATGCACAAAATAAAAAGGATGCAAACTATGACAGAAGAAGGGAAATTGATAGTACAGTTATCTGACCCATTTGCTATTGGGCGGATATCATTAAACTGGAAAGAGTGCAGAAAAGATTTACAAGGATGCTGCTAGAATTTGAGGGCCTGAGCTGTAGGAGAGGTTGGGCGGACTAGGACTTTATTTTGAGGGGACTGAGGGATAATCTCATAGAGATGTATAAGATAATGAAACACATAGGGTGAATGCTCTCTGTCTTTTCCCCAGGGATGGGAAATTAAGAACTAGAGTGCATAGATTTAAGGTGAGAATGTAGAGATTTAATAGGAACTTGAGGGGAGACTTTGTTACACACAGGGTGGTCAGTATATTGAAGAGCTACTGGAGAATATGGCTGGAGCAGATACATTGACAGGCCTTTGGAAGGCATTAGGACAGGCAGATGGATAGGAAAGGTTAAGAAGAGTATGGACCAAATGCAGGGAAATAGGACTAACATGGTGTCCTGTGGGGTGCATTGCTTATTCTGCCTCTCAAAAGTTGCTTTATCATGATTGGTTAGTTTAGAAACTGCAGGCACTTTTCCTAATGGTTGGTCACCTGGTGTCCAGTTTCAAATATCCCAGGTATAAAATAGCACATGGAAGAGACCTGCTTTCTCTTCCTTTTGTTTAAGGCAAGTGGTGCACATTACCTTTAGGAAGGTATGCTTTGCGTGCACTTTTAGCTAAGTGTGTTTGTTGAAAGTATGTCAGTTGAATATTCAGCTTTGTAGTTTTTGTAGCTTGGGGAGCATGAATGTTTGATAAAATGTTTTACTGTTTGTGAATAAATGATTAATTCAGTATACCTATTCACGGTCAGTGTTTTTTGTCTCACTTGTCAGACCTGTAAACCTGATTCAACTTTACACATACAAGAGCATTTTGGTTAGGGTGGAGGAGTTAGGGTGCAGGGCCTGCTTCTGAGCTGGGTGGCTCTGTGAACATCAGTTGTGAGCAAACTATTTCTCAGGATGAAGATTCTGTAATTCATAACTCATTGGCCATCTCCTTCCTTTATGTGGCTATTTTCTTTATGTGGCTATCTCCTTTATGTGGCTATTTTCTTTATGTGGCTATCTCCTTTATGTGGCTATTTTCAAGGCAGACATTGTCCCAACACAGGAACAGATCAAAGGTTGGAAGGGGTCACAATTTGGGAGGTGAGGTTAAAGGAAAATGAAACATCATTGTATGCTGAAAAGAGGTCAGTCATTTAATCATGGGCTGTAGCCAGAGTGGTTGGTACAAATTCACCCTGAAATTTTCATAAATTGGATTCTATTGAGAGAAATTGACTTTGGATCGCACAGGCCTAGAAATGGAAACATTATAAGTTCCAATGTTTTGGCAAGTGAGACAGGAAAAAGAGTCCTGAGGGCAAATATTACTATTAGAGATTGAATCAAAGTGAAATCAAAGGTTCATTTTATTGTCAGATGATGCGTGTACAATATAACTCTGATATTTGTCTTCTCCAGATAGCCATGAAATACAGCAAGACCCTGGGAACTGATGAAATAAAAGACATCAACTTCCCATCCCCAGGCTTGAGAAAGAAAAGAAACAAAACTGTGTTTGATCCTGCTGTCAGTGGTTCTACAAATGGTTGGGGTGGGAAGTTGAGAGCAGTTCAGATAGAGATAAAGCTCAAGGTGAAATTAGTGAAGGAGATAGGAACAAAAAAAGCTAAGGTCAGCAGATGGACAAAAGGATCTGGCTGTGTGTAGTGGACTATATGTTTTAATTTAAGGAGTATAGTCAAATGAGATGAATGCAATGAAAATCATGAGGAAGGGTAGTTTCTTTGCAACTGAAAAGGGGATTAAAGAGGGGAGGGACTGGCCACTGATGTTTCAAGAAAGTGGTGGGGCTAAGGACGGTGATATAGAAAAAAGAACATAGAACAGGAGAGCTCAGTGCAGGCCATTCAGCCCACAATGTCATGCCAATCTTTTAAATTTAAATTCAATCTAAAACAAGGAATTCCTCCAATACGAGGAAATCTGCAGATGCTGGAAATTCAAGCAACACACACAAAATGCTGGTGGAACACAGCAGGCCAGGCAGCATCTATAGGAAGAAACATTGTTGTCATTTCGGGCCGAGACCCTTCATCAGGACTAACTGAAAGAAAAGATAGTAAGAGATTTGAAAATAGGAGGGGGAGGGGGAAATGCGAAATGATAGGAGAAGACAAGAGGGGGTGAGGTGAAGCTAAGGGCTGGAAAGGTGATTGGCAAAAGAAATACAGAGCTGGAGAAGGGAAAGTATCATGGGATGGGAGGCCTGGGGAGAAAGAAAAGGGGAGGGAAGCACCAGAGGGAGATGGAGAACAGGCAAAGAGTGATGGGCAGAGAGAGAAAAAAAGGAAGGGGGAAATAAATAAATCAGGGATGGGGTAAGAAGGAGAGGAGGAGCATTAACAGAAGTTAGAGAAATCAATGTTCATGCCATCAGGTTGGAGGCTACCCAGACAGAATATAAGGTGTTGTTCCTCCAACCTGAGTGTGGCTTCATCTTGACAGTAGAAGATAGACATATTAGAATGGGAATGGGACATGGAATTAAAATGCTTTCTCTGGTGGAGAAAAGGCAGCATCCATCATTAAGAACCCCGATCACCCAGGACATGCTCCCTTCTCATTGTTACCATCAGGGAGGAGATACAGGAGCCTGAAAGCACATACACAATGATTCAGGAACAGCTTCTTGCCCTCTGCCATCAGATTTCTGAATGGACATTGAACCCATGAACGCTACCTCACTACTCTTGTTTTTGCATTACTTATTTAACTATTTAACATACGTACTTACTGTAATTCACATTTTTTTCTATTATTATGTATTGCAATGTACTGCTGCTGCAAAGACAAATTTCATGACATATGCCAGTGATATTAAACCTGATTCTGATATAGGGACTTGGTGGGAAATTAACATGAGGGAGATGGCCTCTGATTGTCAAACTGGCCTATAGGGTCAAATTGCCTTCTCCTGCTTCTGTTTATTCCAAGAAGGTGGAAAGAAAAGCTGGAGAATTTTTCTTCCTCCTAGCTGGCAGCTGTGACAAATTTCCAGTTGCATCTTCAGAGCAGGAACAAGGCACAGTCAGATTAGTTTGCACTCCACTTTCCATCTCTTGTCTGACACATAACAACAGCCCTGTGAGTCTGCTCTGTCAACTGGCGAATTGATCAGGCTGCCAGTACCTGATGAGACTTCTCCCTCTGTCTCCTTTACTGTCTTTCAGCAAAGCTCCTTCACTCCAGGGATTTGTTGCATTGCTTGAAGCATTGGTTTTTGTTTTAGATTCTGTCGGTTTTCATCAGATCAAAGCACTCAGTAACTTTCATATTCGTTCATGATGTGATGGGCCCTGGCAGCTGGAACATCTGGCAGTTTATTTCTAGTCGCATGGTGGTCTGTACACATTCCTATGCATATATCGTCTGAATAAACAGTAAAAAGAAAGCTGCATTTAGATAGCATCTTTCACATTCTTGCACTCAGACAAAGCATTTTACAGCCAATAAAGACTTTTAAGTTGCACTCACTTGATTTGGGAAATAAAACGTGCACAGTGCAGACCACCATAGATACAAATGTTTTTCGTTAGTTTGAAAAATATGCGTTTTTTCATTAAAAATATATGTTGGAAATACATTACTGTAGTTACATTCAATCTGCCATCAAGTTATAGACAGGATCCAGATCTGGGTTGAGATGTGGAGTTCAGAGAAGTGTGAAGTAATTCACTTTGGAAGGTTGATCTTGAAGGCAGAATAAAGGGTTAATGGCAGGATTCTTAGAAGTGCGGAGGAACAGAGGAATCTTGGGGTCCATGCCAATATATACCCCAAAGTTGCTGCAAAAGTTGATAGGGTGGTTAAAAGGTGTAAGGTATGTTGGCCTTAATTAATTTGGGGATTGAGTTCAAGAGTTGTGAGGTACTGTTGCAGCTCTATAAAACTCTGGATAGATGCAACTTGAAGTATTGTGTTCAGTTCTGGTCACCTCATTTTCAGAAGAATGTGGAAGCTTTAGCGAGTGTGCAGAGGAGATTTAGCAGGATGTTGTCTGGATTAGAGTATGTCTTTTGAGGAAAGGATGAGGCGAGCTAGGGCATTACTTTTTGGAATGGAGGAGGATGAAATGTAACTTGATAGAGGTGTACAAGATTATAAGATGCATAGATGGAGTGGACTGCCAGCAACATTTTCCCAAAGCAGCAATGGCTAAGTTTTCTACAGAGAGTGGCAATTTTACAGAGAGCAATGGTAGAGGCTGACACATTAGGGACATTTAAGAGATTTTTAGATAGGCGCATTGATGAAAATAAATGCAGGGTAATGGAGTTTTTTAGGAGGGAAAAGGTGGATTGATGTTGGAGTGGATTAAGTATATGGACTGAAGAGGCCATACTGTGTTGTACTGTTTTATGTTCTAAACTAATGCATTCCATTCAACAGTGTACACATCTCGTGTCACCTCTCATGTCTCATCTTTACACCACAAGATGTTTGAGAGACTTAGATAGAAACATGCCCCTCAGTGTGCAGGACCCTGGACTGTGGTTCTTCCCCACAGAGACTTCGGATTGGCAGAAACAAGCTTCAGTGCATCCCTGAGTACAAAGCCCTGCAGCCTGGAATGTGCCTGCTGGCAGCATCTATTGTAGGCGTTTTGTTGGAATTGGCACCAAGTTGGCTGAGGCAGAGCTCAGATGCCTTCTTCACAAACCACTGTGTGTGTGGCACTACTTGAGAAGGCAGCTGGAATCTTGGGTTTGATTTTCAAACTGATGTTTCTGGCAAAATAGTACTCCCTCAGCTCCACTCGGGACTCTCAGCCAAGTCTTCCACCAAGGATTCATGACTGAGGTTTAAATCTAGTTTCATCGCATGACTGCAGAGTGATGGCTTTCACATGAAATACCTCCTCGCACCATAATAGAACATAGAAAACCTACAGCACAATACAGACCCTTTGGCCCACAATGCTGTGCCGAACATGTACTTACTGTAGAAATTGCTTAGGGTTACCCATAGCCCTCTATTTTTCTAAAATAGTCTGCTAAAACTGTCAAGGACCATTTTGATTCTACTTCTCATTCGCATTCTGACGTATCTGTCTACATACTCCTCCACTGCTGAGTTGTGGCTTGTCACAGATTAGAGGAACAACTCCTCCTATTCTGACTTGGTTGTCTCAAAGCTTATGGCATGAACATCGATATCTCTGACTTCCAGTAACCTTTCCCCTCTGTTTTTTCCTGATCCCCACGGGCCATCACCCCTTCTCTTTCTCCTCTCCCAACCTCTCCAAATGTCCATCACTCACACCTCCCACCTGTTCCTGTCCCTACCTCCATCCCATTATTCCATGGTCCACCTCCCTCTCCTATCAGATTCCACCTTAACACCAATCAGCTCCCAATATCTTTCATCATTTCCACAGTCCCTTCCCTCACCTGCCTGTGAACCCCCTCATCTGAATCTACCTATCACCCACCAGCTCTTGTTGCACCCCTTCCCCCCACTTTTGGTACTGGCTATTATTCTTCTTTCTTTCCAGTCCATGTGAATGCTTTCAACCCAAAATGTTGACTGTCCATTTCTCTCCAAAGCAAAAAAGCAAAAGACTGGTAGGTGATTGGTGGAATTAGATCAGGGAAAGATGTTATTTCAACTCCCTCCACCATTCCCACATTTTGTGGAATACATTTACATGGAACACCACCACAAAAAAGCAGCATCTATCATCTAAGACCCCTACCACCCAGGCCATACCCTCTTCTCACTACTACCATCGGGCAGGGGGCACAGACACCTGAGGTCCCACGCTCCCAGGTTCAGGAACAGTTACTATCCTACAACCAACAGGCTCCCGAACTGGCATGGATAACTTCATTCACCCCAACTCTGAATTGATTCTACAATCTACAGACTTACTTTCAATGACTCTTTACAACTCATGTTCTCAGTATTATTTTTATTTGTATAATTAGTATTCTTTTACTCATTAGTCTTTTGCCAGTCTTTGAATGCTTATAAGCACAAGGAATCCTGCAGATGGTGGAAATCTAAAGCAACACACACAAAATGCTGGAGGATCTCAGCTGGTCAGGCAGCATCTAAGGAAATGAATAAGCAGTCAACAGATCAGGCAACTGTTGATTCATTTCCTTAGATGCTGCCTGACCTGCTGAGTTCCCCCAGCAATTTGTGTGTGTTGCTTTGAATGTTTATGTATAGCTTTTCATAAAATCCTATTGTATTTCTTTTTTCCTGTAATTGCCTGCACAAAAATGAATCTCAGAGTAGTGCATGCTAACAGATACTCTCTTTGATAGTAAAATTATTTGAACTTTAAATATTGATTGAACTCCCCTCCAGCAGGGTCATAAGGGCCATGCGCTGCGTCATTTCCATTTCTAAACCTCAACTTCAGTCCACAGTCTCCCCCACTTCTTGTCTCTCCAATCATTTCTACCATCAAACAGGGGCACATTGGCCATTCCTATTGAGAAGATACTGAAAGCCTATTCATTATTATGTCAGTTTTGTTTGATAGATCTAGCAATGGCCTCAGTGGCACAACACCTCATAGTTACCAGAAATAATCTGCAGGAGGAACTCAGCGGGCTGAGGAGCTTCTGCCACCCACATGCTGTTCAACCCATTCAGTTCCACCAGCAGATTGTTTGCAGTACCAGGTTCCAGGATCTGTGTTCCCTTGTGTTTTGTAACTCCCCGCCTTTGCCTTCAAATATCACCCCCTTCCTCTGCAACACTCCATTACCACTGACTCCCCTCCCTGTTCCATTGTAACATCTCCAGGCAAACAGGGAGATGCACCGTCTGATTGTTTACACCCTCTTTCCCACTATCATGCACTGTAAACCTCTTTCTGGGGGGTGCTTATTTCTATTTTAAAATATTTTTAAAAAGGCTACAGTGTAGCCTTCTCAGTACTTATTATGGACAGCTGTTGTGCTTGGGTTAATGCAGTGATCTGGAGGACTGGGTAAAATAAATTCAAATCCCACCAGTGCAGCTGGTAAATTTAAACTCATTTGATTAAATTAGAGTCTGTAATCAAACACACTGAGCAGTAGCTTTAAAATGCTAACTGTTCTCTCTCCTGACCTACTGCATTCTCTGTTCCTGTCCAAATGGTGTATAAAGAGGAGTCCTGGGTCTGTGCCCTCAACAATGACATCACCCAGGACATGCCCTCTTCACATTGTTACCATCAGGAAGGAGTTACAGGAGCCTGAAGACACATACTCAATGTTTCAGGAACAGCTCCTTCTCCTTCGCCATGAATTTTCAGAATGGACATTGAACTCACGTACACTACGTCACTTTTTTTTGCACTACTTACGAGTCAAAGGAGGGCTTTGACTCGACAGGACTTCAGCGATAGTGGGTCAAGGAGAGGTAAGCTACTTGTGAGGAATAGGTGGTCTGTACTGGGAATTGGATATGGGATGTTCGGGAGACTTCCAGCCTCCCGGACGGCCATATTTGCGCCAGGTGCGTTGAGCTGCAGCTCCTTAGGGACCACGTTAGGGAACTAGAGAAGCAGCTCGATGACCTTCGTCTGGTCGGGGAAAGTGAGGAGGTGATAGTGAGGAGCTATAGGTAGTCACACTGGGGCCTGGGGAGACAGATAAGTGAGTGACAGTCAGGAGAGGGAAGGGTAAGAGTCAGGTACTAGAGAGTACCCCTGTGGCTGTACCCCTTGACAATAAGTACTCCTGTTTGAGTACTGTTGGGGGGGACAACCTAACTGGGGGAAGCAACAGTGGTGCATGTCTGGCCCTGTGGCTCAGAAGGGTAGGGAAAGGAAAAGGATGGCAGCTGTGATAGGAGACTCTATAGTTAGGGGGTCAGACAAGCGATTCTGTGGACGCAGGGAAGGAACTCGGATGGTAGTTTGCCTCCCATGTGCCAGGGTCCAGGAAGTTTCGGATTGCGTCCAAGATATCTTTCGGTGGGAGGGAGAACGGCCAGAGGTCGTGGTACATATTGGTACCGACGACGTAGATAGGAAAAGGGAGGAGATCCTGAAAACAGTCTACAGGCAGTTAGGAAGGAAGTTGAGAAGCAAGACTTCAAAGGTAGTAATCTCGGGATTATTGCCTGTGCCACGTGACAGTGAGTATAGGAATAGCATGAGGTGGAGGATAAATATGTGGCTGAGGGATTGGAGCAGGGGGCAGGGATTCAGATTTCATGATCATTGGGACCTCTTTTAGGGCAGGCATGACCTGTACAAAAATGATGGGTTGCACTTGAATCCGAGGGGGACCAATATCCTGGCGGGGAGATTTTCTAAGGCTATTGGGGAGAGTTTAAACTAGAATTGCTGGGGGGTGGGAACCGAACTGAAGAGACAGAAGAAGAGGCGGTTGGCTCACAAATAGAGAAGCATAGGCAGTCTGAGAGGGAGAATAGGCAGGAGAAAGAGAAGGGATATACTCAGGCTGATGGTTTGAGAGGTGTCTGTTTTAATGTAAGAAGCATCATGAACAAAGCAGATGAGCTTAGAGCGAGGATCAGTACTTGGAGCTATGATGTTGTGGCCATTGCAGAGACTTGGATGGCTGAATGGCAGGAATGGTTTCTTAGAGTGCCAGGCTTTAGACGTTTCAGAAAGGACAAGGAGGGAGGCAAAAGAGCTGGGGGTGTAGCACTGTTGATCAGAGATAGTGTCACGGCTGCAGAAAAGGAGGAAATCATGGAGGGATTGTCTACTGTCTCTGTGGGTGGAAGTTAGGAACAGGAATGGGTCAATAACTCTACTGGATGTTTTTTATAGACCTCCCAATGGTAACAGGGACATCGAGGAGCAGATAGGGAGACAGATTCTGGAAAGGTGTAATAATAACAGGGTCATCATGGTGGGAGATTTTGATTTCCCAAATATTGATTGGCATCTTCCGAGAGCAAGGGGTTTAGATAGGGTGGAGTTAGTTAGGTGTGTTTAGGAAGGTTTCCTGACACAATATGTAGATAAACCTACAAGAGGAGAGGCTGTACTTGATCTGGTGTTGGGAAATGAACCTGGCTAGGTATCAGATCTTTCAGTGGGAGAGCATTTTGGAGATAGTGATCATAATTCTAACTGCTTTGCCATAGCATTGGAGAGGGAGAGGAACAGACAAGTTAAGAAAGAATTTAATTGGAGTAAGGGGAAATATGAAGCTATTAGGCAGGAACTTAGAAGTATAAATTGGGAACCGATGTTCTCAGGGAAATGTATGGAAGAAATATGGCAAATGTTCAGGGGATATTTGCGTGACATTTTGCATAGGTACAATGAAGCAGGGAAAGGATGAGAGGGTACAGGAACCGTGGTGTACAAAGGCTGTTGAAAATCCAGTCAAGAAAAAAAGAAAAGCTTATGAAAGAATCAAAAAATGATAGAGATCTAGAAAGTTATAAGGCTAGCAGGAAGGATCTTATGAATGAAATTAGGAGAGCCAGAAGGGGCTATGAGAAGGCCTTGGCGAGTAGGATTAAGGAAAACCCCAAGGCATTCTACAAGTATGTGAAGAGCAAGGGGATAAGACATGAGAGAATAGGACCAATCAAGTGTGACAGTGGAAAAGCATGTATGGAACCGGAGGAGATAGCAGAGATACGTAATGAATACTTTGATTCAGTATTCACTACATAAAAGGATCTTGGCAATTGAGGTATGACTTACAGCAGACTGAAGATCTTAAGCACATAGACATTAAGAAAGAGGATGTGATGGAGCTTTTGGAAAACATCAAGTTGAATAAGTCATCGGAATTAGATGAGATAAACCCCAGGCTACTTGTGGGAGACAAGGGAAGAGATTGCTGATCCTCTAGCAATGATCTTTGCATCATCATTGGGGACAGGAGAGGTTCCAGAAGATTGGAGGGTTGCAGATGTTGTTCCCTTATTCAAGAAAGAGTGTAGAGATAGCCCAGGAAATTATAGACCAATGAGTCTTACTTCAGTGGTTGTTAAGTTGATGGAGAAGATCTTGAGTGGCAGGATTTATGAAAATTTGGAGAGGCGTAATGTGATTATGAAGCTTTGTCAAAGGCAGGTTGTGCCTTAACAAGCCTGATTGAATTTTTTGAGAATGTGACTAAACACATTGATGAAGGTAGAGCAGTAGATGTAGTGTATATGGATTTCAGCAAGGCATTTGATAAGGCACCCCATGCAAGGCTTATTGAAACACTAAAGAGGCATGGGATCCAAGGGGACCTTGCTTTGTGGATCCAGAATTGGCTTTCCCACAAAAGGTAAAGAGTTGTTGTAGATGGGATATATTCTACATGGAGGTTGGTGACCAGTGGTGTACCTCAGGGATTTGTTCTGGGACCCCTTCTCCTTGTGATGTTTATAAAAGACCTGGATGAGGAAGTGGAGGGATGGGTTAGTAAATTTGCCGATAACACAAAGGTTGGGGGTGTTGTGAATAGTGTGGAGGGCTGTCAGAGGTTACAGCAGCTCATCGATAGGATGCAAAACTAGGCTGAGAAGTGGCAGATGGAGTTCAACCCAGGTAAGTGTGAGGTGGTTCATTTTGGTAGGTCAAATATGATCGCAGGATGTAGTATTAATGGTAAAACTCTTGGCAGTGTGGAGGATCAGATGGATCTTGGGGTCTGAGTCCATAGGACACTCAAAGCTGCTATGTAGGTTGACTGTGTGGTTAAACAGTGCATTGGCCTTCATCAACCATGGGAATGAGTTTAAGAGCTGAGAGATAATGTTACAGATTCATAGGACCTTGCTCAGACCCCACTTGGAGTACTGTACTCAGTTCTGGTCACCTTACTACAGGAAGGACGTGGAAACTATAGAAAGGGTGCAGAGGAGATTTACAAGGATGTTGCTTGGATTGGAGAGCATGCCTTACGAGAATAGGTTGAGTGAACTTGGCCTTTTCTCTTTGGAGTGACGGAGGATGAGAAGTGGCCTGATGGAAGTGTATAAGTACATGTTCGGCACAGCTTTGTGGGCTGAAGGGCCTGTATTGTGTCGTAGGTTTTTCTATGTTTTCTATGCTGCCTGACATGCTGAGTTTTTCAAGTATTTGCTTCACATGCGAATCTGCTGGGGCATCAATAGTGTCCAATGCTCCTGATGTGGTCTCCTCTACATTAGTGAGACTCTTTATAAACTGTGACAGTTCCGCTTCATCCACCAAAAGCAGAACTTCCCAGTGGTCAAACATTTTAAATCCGATTCCCATTTGCATTCCATCATGTTGATCCACATCCTCCTCTTGTGCCTAGTGTGCCTAGATGAGGCCACCCTCTGGGTGGTGGAACAACACCTTACATCCAACCTGATGGCATGAATGTTGACTTCCCTTTCTGGTAAAAAAAAATCCTCCCCCTCCCCTCTTCCTCTATTCCCCAATCTGGCCTCTTACCTCTTCTCACCTGCTTATTGCATCCTCCTCCTTCCCTAGTTCTAACAGTCCACTCTCCTCTCCTATCAGATTCCTTCCTCTCCAGCCCTTTAACTTTCCCATCCACCTGGCTTCAACTATCACCTTCCAGCTAGCCTCCTTCTGCTCTTCTGTCCTTTTTGTTCTGGCCTCTTCCCCCTTCCTTTCCAGTCCTGAAGAATGGTCTCGGCCCAAAACATTGACTGTTTGTTCATTTCCAGAAATGCTGAGATCCTCCAGCATTTTCTGTGTGTTGTTTTCGATTTCCAGCATCTCAGAATGGCTCATGTTTATGATTTTCAGATTTTATTTCAGATTTCCAGCATATGCAGTTTTTTCCCATTTCTGTTTGAGCTCCTTTATGAAATTGGAACAAGTGCTGCAACAAAAGCTGGGAAATTACCTTGGGAAGAACAAATGGATCTACAAGTGTCTAATTGTCAGCACCAGAAGGGATCTTTGCCAACTGCAGTCAAAAGGAATGACTCATCTGATTGTGAATGCAAAAGGTTCTCCCTGAGGCCAAATGATGTAGCTTTGGGACAATGTTACCAGAGAAGTAAGTGGTCAGTTAAAACAGGAGTGCAGAAGCACATGCCAAATGCTGGAGGAACTCAGTAAGTCAGGCAGCATCTATGAAGGGGAAATGAACAGACGACATTTCAGACCAAGATCCTTCTTCAGGACCTTTCATCATAAGTCATGATGAAAGGTCTTGGTCCAAAACGTAAATTGTTTACTCCTTTCCTGATTCTGACTTGCTGAATTGCTCCAGCATTTTGTGTGTGTTTCTCAAGATCAGAATCAGAATCAGGTTTATTATCACTGGCATATGTCATGAAATGTGTTAACTTAGCAACAGCAGTTCAATGGAATACTTAATATAGCAGAGAAAAAAATAAAAATAAATGAATAAATCAATTAATTACAGTATATGTATATTGAACAGATTAAACATTGTACAAAATCAGAAATAATAGATATTTTAAAAAAGTGGGTTCAATGTCCATTTAGGAATTGGATGGCAAAGGGGAAGAACTGTTCCTGAATCGCTGAGTGTGTGCCTTCAGGTTTCTGTACCTCCTACCTGATGGTAACAGTGAGAAAAGGGAGGTCCCTAATAATGGGCACTGCCTTTCTGAGACACTGCTCCTTGAATTTCCACACCTGAAGCATCTCTTATGTGTATGAGGTGTATAGAGGACGTTGAATCTCTGGAAGCTTATGGAGAAGGATCATGATGACATTTGAAGAAGAATTGAATGATGTGCAGAGGGCAGAGGGTGATGGTGGGGGTAAGTTCACTGCTGATTCTCGAGTTGGAGAACTCAGCATGGTAACCTGTCTAAATTACTGTCACCCAATGGTACTTACATCCACAATGATGAAGTGTTTTGAGAAGCTGGTGTTGAAGCACATCAGTTCCTGTCTGATTGGTGACCTGAATCTGCTCCAATTTGCCAACTGGAGAAACAGGCCCACAGCAGATACCATTTCATTGGCTCTTTACACAACTCTGAAACAGGGAGTAAAATCAAAGATCTGAGGTGCAAATGAATTTTGGATGAAATAGTCAATGGTTTTAATCCTTCTACCAAAGTGCATGATCATACACATCCCGACACTGTCTTCCAGCTACCATTCGCCTGATCTGTCTAAGTCATTTCTGCTTCCTCAACACTACCTGCCACCCCACCTGTCTTCATATTGTTAGCAAACTTGGCCACAAAGCCATCAATTTCATCATCCAAACTGTTGACATAGGAAGGACTGGGGCTAAAAGCTCAATAGGAAGTAAGTTTTAAGGAATGCCTTAAAGTGAGAAATTTGGGACCTACGGTTTTGATCACAGTAAGTGTGGAACAACTTAAGTCAGGGGTGAGCTGGAATGGGAGAAATGCAGACATTACAGAGGAAACATTTTATCATCCTGGCTTATTTGATAGTTAGTGGTGGTCAGTGAGGTCAGAGGTGAGGGGTGTGTAGATGTTTCATAGAACATAGAATAGTATAGCACAGTACAGGCCCATCAGCCCACAATTTGAGCCGACGCTTAAACCCTGCCTCCCATATAACTCCCCCACCTTAAATTTCTCCATATATCTGTCTAGTAGTCTCTTAAATTTCACTAGTGTATCTGCCTCCACCACTGACTCAGGCAGTGCATTCCACGCACCAACCACTCTCTGAGTAAAAGACCTTCCTCTAATATCCCCCTTGAACTTCCCACCCCTTACCTTAAAGCCATGTCCTCTTGTATTGAGCTGTGGTGCCCTGGGGAAGAGGCACTAACTGCCACCTTATCTATTCCTCTTAATATCTTGTCTATCATAGATCTATCTATCATGTTTCCTCTCATCCTCCTCCTCTCCAGAAGGAAGATTCAGTCGCTAGGTATTCATGTTGAGGTAGTAAATTAGATTAGACATTGGCTCAATGGGAGAAGCCAGAGAGTGGTAGTGGAGGATTGCTTCTCTGAGTGGAGGCCTGTGACTAGTGGTGTGCCACAGGGATCAGTGCTGGGTCCATTGTTATTTGTCATCTATATCAATCATCTGGATGATAATGTGGTAAATTGGATCAGCAAATTTGCTGATGATAGAAAGACTGGAGGTGTAGTGGACAGTGAGGAAGGTTTTCAAAGCTTGCAGAGGGATTTGGACCAGCTGGAAAAATGGGCTGCCAAATGGCAGATGGAGTTTAATGCAGACAAGTGTGAGGTGTTGCACTGTGGAAGGACAAACCAAGGTAGAACATACAAGGTAAATGGTACAACACTTGATATTGTCACTTAAAGTAAAATTGGATAGGTATATAGACAGGAAAGGAATGGAGGGTTATGGGCTGAGTCGATGGGACTATTATAGACAGTAGGCCATTCGGCCCTTCTAGCCAGCACCACCATTCACTGTGATCATGGCTGATCATACACAATCAGTACCCTGTTCCTGCCCTCTCCCCATATCCCTGACCCCGCTATCTATAAGAGCTGTATCTAACTCTCTCTTGAATGTATCCAGAGACTTGGCCTCCACTGCCTTCTGGGGCAGAGCATTCCACATATCCACCACTCTCTGGGTGAAAAAGTTTTTCCGCATCTCTGTTCTAAATGGCCTACCCCTTATTCTTAAACTGAGGCCTCTAGTTCTGAACTCACCCATCAGCGGGAACATGCTTCCTGCCTTCATTGTGTCCAATCCCTTAATAATCTTATATGTTTCAATCAGATCCCCTCTCATCCTTTTAAATTCCAGTGTATACAAGCCCAGTCGCTCCAATCTTTCAACATATGACAGTCCCGCCATTCCGGGAATTAACCTTGTGAACCTATGCTGCACTCCCTCAATAGCAAGAATATCCTTCCTCAAAGGTGAGAGTGCAGTAGAACAGAACTCTTACTAGGTGAGAGTAAGTGTTCGGCTCGGACTAGAAGGGCCGAGATGGTCTGTTTCCGAGCTGTAATTGTTATATGGTTATATGGTTAATACTAAGGAGTGCAGTAGAACAGAGCAATCTGGGAATACAGATACATAATTCCCTAAAAGTTGGTGTTATAAATCAAAGTATTGAGTATAAGAGTTGGAATGTTATGGTGAGGTTGTATAAGACATTGGTGAAGCTGAATTTGGAGTATTGTGTGCAATTTTGGTCGCCTAATTACAGGAAGGATACTAATAAGGTTGAAAGAGTGCAGAGAAGGTTTACAAGGATGTTGCCGGGACTTGAGAAACTGAGTTACAGAGAAAGGTTGAATAGGTTAGGACTTTATTCCCTGGAGCGTAGGAGAATGAGGGGAGATTTGATAGAGGTGTATAAAATTATGTTGGGTATAGATAGAGTGAATGCAAGCAGGCTTTTTCCACTGAGGCTAGGGGAGAAAAAAAAAAGCAGAGGACATGGGTTAAGGATGAAAAGGGAAAAGTTTAAAGGGAACATTAGGGGGAGCTTCTTCACACAGAGAGTAGAGGGAGTGTGGAATGAGCTGCCAGTTGAAGTGGTAAATGCGGGCTCACTTTTAACATTTAAGAAAAACTTGGACAGGTACGTGTATGAGAGGTGTATGGAGGGATATGGCTCAGGTGCAGGTCAGTGGGACTAGGCAGAAAAATGGTTTGGCACAGCCAAGAAGGGCCAAAAGGCCTGCTTCTGTGCTGTAATGTTCTATGGTTCTAAAAGTAAAGCCCTAGCTCCCTTCATCTATGATCAAGGTGGGACTTGAGTAGGTGGGCCTGTTATTTGTTGATAAAGAATACTGTATTTTGTGGGAAGCTGATTTTGGGGTTATAGGTTGTGGTCAAGTAGGCCTGGTTACAAGTTGAGTTCATTGTCATGTGCGAGGTACAGGAACAATGATAAACCTGCCAGCAGCAATATCATAGGCATGTAAATTCAGACAGCACACAGACTATAAATTATACATAAAATATACATAAGTTATACAAGACAGTGAAGAGAGAATAAAGATGATGCCAACCAGATATTATGAAAAACAAAATCACAGAGAAAATTCCATGCAATACAAGAAAGAGAGATGGAGTCAGAAGCTGGAGAATGGTCCCTGTGTGATGAATACCAAGACTGGGATCTTCCAAACGCTTAGCTCAATCAGTATTGGAGTCCCGCAGTCTGGAGACTGTGCTGTGCCCTGCCCCTGCCCCATGTGTTTTGTACTGTTACTTATCCTTGATCCTGAGTGGAGTGAGGCTCATTTTAAGGCTATGTTCCTTTGTAATTGATTCTCCCACTAGAAAAAATGGAGTCTTTCTCATCTATCTTGTCAAGTCTACTTACAGTTTTGAGTGCTGGACTCTGGAGCATTTGACGAGCTGGTGGACAGCTCAGATGGAACTATGGCAAGTTGACTCTGCTGCTTATTTGCTGCTGCGCCAGGCCAGGCATTTTGAAACTGCTGAGTTGATGCCTCCTTTGAAAATAGCAAGTCACCTCAGTGGCTACCAGCATGTTAAATATTGACTGGCTATTGCATTATTAATAAACATCTGTTGTCTTTCAGTCTGGATGCATAATAAATGCACAGTGATGATGATATAAAGGCTGAAAGACTAGAGATTCTTTACAAACCCCATTTCCAGAAAAGTTGGGATATTTTCCAAAATGCAATAAAAACAAAAATCTGTGATATGTTAATTCACGTGAACCCTTATTTAACTGACAAAAGTACAAAGAAAAGATTTTCAGTAGTTTTACTGACCAACTTAATTGTATTTTGTAAATATACACAAATTTAGAATTTGATGGCTGCAACACACTCAACAAAAGTTGGGACAGAGTTAAAATAAGATTGAAAAGTGCACAGAATATTCAAGTAACACCGGTTTGGAAGACTCCACATTAAGCAGGCTAATTGGTAGCAGGTGAGGTATCATGATTGGGTATAAAAGTAGCGTCCATCAAAGGCTCAGTCTTTGCAAGCAAGGATGGGTCGTGGCTCGCCCCTTTGTGCCAACATTTGTGAGAGAATTATTAGTTCAAAAGGAACATTTCCCAATGCAAGATTGCAGAGAATTTAGGTCTTTCAACATCTACAGTACATAATATTGTGAAAAGATTCAGAGACATCTCAGTGCGTAAAGGGCAAGGTCAGAAACCACTGTTGAAAGCGCGTGAACTTCGAGCCCTCAGGTGGCACTGCCTAAGAAACCGTCGCTACTATGACAATTATAGCCACCTGTGCTCGGGAGTACTTCGGAAAACCATTGTCACTTAACACAGTCCGTCGCTGCATCCAGAAATGCAACTTGAAACTGTATTATGCAAGGAGGAAGCCATATATCAACTCTATGCAGAAATGCCGGCGGGTTCTCTGGGCCCGAGCTCATCTCAGATGGACCGTAAGACTGCGGAACCGTGTGCTGTGGTCAGATGAGTCCACATTTCAGTTAGTTTTCAGAAAAAAATGGGCGTCAAGTTCTCTGTGCCAAAGATGAAAACGACCATCCTGATTGTTATCAGCGAAAGATGCAAAAGCCAGCATCTGTGATGGTATGGGGTGCATCAGTGCCCACAGCATGGGTGAGTTGCATGTATGTGAAGGTACCATTGACTCTGAGGCGTATATTAGGATTTTAGAGAGGCATATGTTGCCATCAGGGCGACGTCTCTTCCCGGGACGTCCATGCTTATTTCAGCAGGACAATGCCAGACCACATTCTGCACGGGCTACAACAGTGTGGCTTTGTAGACACAGAGTGCGTGTGCTTGACTGGCCTGCTGCCAGTCCAGATCTATCTCCTATTGAAAGTGTATGGTGCATCATGAAGAGGAGAATCAGACAACGGAGACCACGGACTGTTGAGCAGCTGAAGTCTTATATCAAGCAAGAATGGACAAAATTTCCAATTGCAAATCTACTACAATTAGTATCCTCAGTTCCAAAACGATTAAAAACTGTTATTAAAAGGAAAGGTGATGTAACACAATGGTAAACATGCCTCTGTCCCAACTTTTGTTGAGTGTGTTGCAGCCATCAAATTTTAAATTTGTGTATATTTACAAAATACAATTAAGTTGGTCAGTAAAACTATTGAAAATCTTTTCTTTGTACTTTTGTCAGTTAAATAAAGGTTCACATGAATTAACATATCACAGATTTTTTGTTTTTATTGCATTTTGGAAAATATCCCAACTTTTATGGAAATGGGGTTTGTAGATATAAATAACAAAAGCCAGGCTCTGGGTCTCCGTACAGTTGCAGAACCATCATTTTGTGCCTTAAATCAAACTCAAAGAAGAACTGATTTAAAAAATGGTCAGCTCATGGTAGCAATTTGCCAAACACATAAAATTTCTCTATAAATTCCATGCAAGTATCAATTGAATGGAATAGCTTAAAGATTACAGAGGCTTTGAATGCAATTCATTTGAATTTGTTTTCCTCTGAATTGGCTCCAGTGAAGTTGGTAAAGAATGCATATGGCATACTTGCCTTTATTGAAAGTCAGGCAGTTATGTTGTAGCTTTATAAAACTCTGGTTAGACTGCATCTGGAATTCTGTTCATTTCTGGTCATTGAATTATAGGGTGTGGAGGCTTTGAAGAGGGTGCAGATGAAGCTTACTAGGATGCTGTCCAGATTAGAGGACATGTGTTATAAAGAGAAATTGGAAAACTTGGGTTATGTTCTCTGGAGCGCTGATGGCTGATGGAAGATTATACGATTATACTTAGAGTAACCAGCCAGTATCTTTTTCCCCGCCTTGAAATGTCCATTGTTAGAGGGCATGTATTCAAGGTGAAGGGAGGGAGGTTTCAATGCAGATGTGCAGGGCAAGTTTTTGACACAGAGAATGGTGGGTGCCTGGGAAGGAGTTGGAGGCAGATATGATAGAGATGTTTAACAAGCTCTTAGACAGCTATGTGAATATGTAGAGAACGGCGGGTTATGGACAATATTGTGTTTTGTAACTCCAAAACATTAAACTAATTGAAAAGAAAAGACAGGAGTCCGGAATTTGAGTCTAAATTCATTTTTACTTTAAGCAAGGCGTGCGTATATCATGTGGCAGTGTGATGACACAAGTCATTTACGTACTTTTATAGATAACCTGCAAAGCATTATATAAACAACAAAAAATGCTTAATCAAACAATATGTTTACAATATTACACAAATAATACTGAAATATTGAATACATAACACTCCTCCCTGCTTGGCAGGAGAGACTTGTGGCTGTGAAACAATCTCAGGTTCTGGGGCCTCCTCTGTGGTGATTGTAGGAGTTGGCTCTGAGACTGCAGGAAATGGTTGACAGCTCTGAACACCTTTCTTTTCCTTTTCTCGGCTTTTCTCCCTGGATCTATTTCATAGGAACATAGAAAACCAACAGCACAATACAGGCCCTTTGGCCCACAAAGCTGCGCCAAGCATGCCCTTAGAAATTACCTAGGGTTATCAATAGCCCTCTATTTTCCTAAGCTCCATATATCTGTCCAAGACCCAATAGTATCCGCCTCCACCACCGTCGCCGGCAGCCTGTTCCATGCACTCACCACTCTCTGTATAAAAAACATACCCTGACATCTCGTCTGTACCTACTTCCTGTCCGCCAAAGCCTTCTCATAGCCCCCTCTGGTTCTCCTAATTTCTTTCTTGAGCTCCTTCCTACTAGCCTTATAATCTTCTAGCTCTCTATCATTACCTAGCTTTTTGAACCTTTTGTAAACTCTTCTTGACTAGATTTACAACAGCCTTTGTACACCATGGTTCCTTTATCCTACCATCCTTTCCCTGTCTCATTAGAATGTGCCTATGCTGAACTCCATGCAAATATCCCCTGAACATCTGCCACATTTCTTCCATACATTTCCCTGAGAACATCTTTCAATTTATGCTTCCAAGTTCCTGCCTGGTAGCCTCATATTTCCCCTTACTCCAGTTGAACGCTTTCCTAACTTGTCTGTTCCCAACCCTCTCCAATGCTATGGTAAAGGAGATAGAATTGTGATCACTATCTCCAAAATGCTTTCCCACTGAGAGATCTGACACCTGACCAGATTCATTTCCCAATACCAAATCAAGTACAGCCTCTCCTCTTGTAGGCTTATCTACATATTGTGTCAAGAAACCTTCTTGAACACACCTAACAAACTCCACTCCATCTAAACCCCTCGCTCTAGGAACATGCCAATCGATATTTGGGAAATTAAAATTTCCCACCATGACAACCCTGTTATTATTACACCATTCCAGAATCTGTCTCCCTATCTGTTCCTCGATGTCCCTGTTACTGTTGGGAGGTCTATAAAAAACACCCAGTAGAGTTATTGACCCATTCCTGTTCCTAACTTCCACCCACAGAGACTCTGTAGACAATCCCTCCGTGTCTTCCTCCTTTTCTACAGCTGTGACACTATTTCTGATCAACAGTGCCATGCCCCCACCTCTTTTGCCTCCCTCCCTGTCCTTTCTGAAACATCTAAAACCCAGCACTCAGAGTAATCATTCCTGTCCCTGAGCCTTCCAAGTCTCTGTAATAGCCCCAACATCATAGCTCCAAGTACTGGTCGATGCTCTAAGCTCCTTGCATTACAGACAGACAGACAGACAGACAGACATACTTTATTGATCCCGAGGGAAATTGGGTAAAATAGACATATCTCAAGCCATCGGTCTGAGTGTGTCCCTTCTCTATCACCTGCCTATCCTCCCTCTCCAAGCTTTCTCTATTCGTGAGCCAATCGCACCTTCCTCCATCTCTTCAGTTTGGTTTCCAACCCCCAGCAATTCTAGTTTAAACTCTCCTCAATAATAAACCTCCCTGTCAGGATATTGGTCCCCCTGGGATTCAAGTGCAACCTGTCCTTTTTGTACAGGTCACACCTGCCCCAAAAGAGGTCCCAATGATCTCTGAATCCTTTCCCCCGCTCCAATCCCGTGGCCACACATTTACCCTCCACCTCATTCCATTTCTATAGTCTGTTATGTGGCAGTAAAAATCACATTCTATACATTTAATCACACCCTGTACATTTAATCCCACTCTATACATTTAATCACACCCTGTACATCTAATCACACTCTATACATTTAATCACACCCTATACATCTAATCGTACCCCGTAGATTAGGGGTAGCCAACTTTTTACATTCCATGCTTCAATATTTTCACGCACGAGTTCAGATGCGCCATACAACTCTTGTACCCCCATTCAATTCTTGTAAAAATATATTAATATTCGCATATTTAGCATTTTTACATGATATATTGATTTAATATAAAAACAAGATAATACTTACTTTAATGAGACTTTTAACAAATATATTTTGTCTTCTTTTGATTTCTTCCTTTTTCTTAATCACGTATTCTTTTCATAACTCAGACCCAAGCACTAGCTTCAGTTTTCCTTGTAATTCAGTCTGATGTTGTGTTTTATAGTGTTTATTAAGATCGTGTGAGAAAGTGTTTTCACAAACAATGCACAACGGTTTTCCTGACAGACCTGCTATAGATAAGAACTCATTTTCCCACTGTTCATTGAATTCACGCTTACTATCACTTTCTGCTTTTCTTTTGCTCATTTTCTTTTGCACTGTGATGGGTAACTGAATGTAAAAACAAGGATTAATCTTCGAAAAAGTACAAAACTGCAAATGTTCATGAAGGATGAAAAAAGCAGAACTCGGCAGATCACGAGAGTCAATTGTAAACTGACTGGCAAAAACCTGTGACACAGACCAAAAGTCATTCTTTCCTAGTTTGACACATTGAACTGTTTTTTTTAATTGAAAACAGATTAATGTGAAAGAAGATGACATTTGCCAAAACGTATCCATGCAATAATAAAATCACGAAAAATTATTGCTAAATTTTACATTTATTCTTAGTAAAACCCAATTCTAGCTCGAAGCTACTTGAATACCTGTTATAGAGTTTTTTTTCTACAAATTGGTTTTTGGTTAATACTTTTTGCATGAGTAGGCTTACTTTTTTATTATTATCACTGGGGTGCAATGTGCCACTTCTAATATTCCAGTGTGCCACAGGTTGGCCATCCCTGCTGAAGATTTAATCACACCCGCTACATCTAATCACACTCTGTACCATCTAATCACACCCTGTACATCTAATCACACTCTGTACATCTAATCACACTCTGTACATCTAATCACACCCTCTACTTCTAATCATATCCTATACATGTAATCACACCTTCTACATCTAATCATACCCTCTACATCTAATCACATTCTGTACATCTAATCACACTCTGTACCATCTAATCACACTCTGTACATCTAATCACATTCTGTACATCTAATCACATCCTGTACATGTAATCACACCTTCTACATCTAATCACACCCTCTACATCTAATCACACCCTCTACATCTAATCACACCCTCTACATCTAATCACACTCTGTACATCTAATCACACCCTTTACATCTAATCACACACCCTTTACATCTAATCACACCCTGTACCATCTAATCACACCCTGTACATCTAATCACACTCTGTACATCTAATCACACTCTGTACATCTAATCACACCCTCTACTTCTAATCATATCCTATACATGTAATCACACCTTCTACATCTAATCATACCCTCTACATCTAATCACACCCTCTACATCTAATCACACCCGCTACATCTAATCACATTCTGTACATCTAATCACACCCTTTACATCTAATCACACCCGCTACATCTAATCACATTCTGTACATCTAATCACACCCTTTACATCTAATCACACCCGCTACATCTAATCACACTCTGTACCATCTAATCACACTCTGTACATCTAATCACACTCTGTACATCTAATCACATCCTGTACATGTAATCACACCTTCTACATCTAATCACACCCTCTACATCTAATCACACTCTGTACATCTAATCACACCCTCTACATCTAATCACACTCTGTACCATCTAATCACACTCTGTACATCTAATCACACCCTCTACTTCTAATCATATCCTATACATGTAATCACACCTTCTACATCTAATCACATTCTGTACATCTAATCACACCCTGTACGTCTAATCACACCCGCTACATCTAATCACACTCTGTACCATCTAATCACATTCTGTACATCTAATCACATTCTGTACATCTAATCACATCCTGTACATGTAATCACACCTTCTACATCTAATCACACCCTCTACATCTAATCACACTCTGTACATCTAATCACACCCTCTACATCTAATCACACTCTGTACATCTAATCACACCCTGTACATGTAATCACACCCTCTACATCTAATCACACCCGCTACATCTAATCACACTCTGTACCATCTAATCACACTCTGTACATCTAATCACATTCTGTACATCTAATCACACCCTCTACATCTAATCACACCCTCTACATCTAATCACACCCTCTACATCTAATCCCATTCTGTACATCTAATCACACCCTCTACATCTAATCACACTCTGTACATCTAATCACACCCTTTACATCTAATCACACCCTTTACATCTAATCACACCCTCTACATCTAATCACACTCTGTACATCTAGTCACACCCTACACATCTAATCACACCCTCTACATCTAATCACACTCTGTACATCTAATCACACCCTTTACATCTAATCACACCCTTTACATCTAATCACACCCTGTACATCTAATCACACCCTCTACATCTAATCACACCCTGTACATGTAATCACACACTGTACATCTAATCACATTCTGTACATCTAATCACACTCTGTACATCTAATCACACCCTCTACATCTAATCACATCCTGTACATGTAATCACACCTTCTACATCTAATCACACCCTCTACATCTAATCACACCCTCTACATCTAATCACACCCGCTACATCTAATCACACTCTGTACCATCTAATCACACTCTGTACATCTAATCACACCCTCTACATCTAATCACACTCTGTACATCTAATCACACCCTTTACATCTAATCACACCCTTTACATCTAATCACACCCTGTACATCTAATCACACTCTGTACATCTAATCACACCCTTTACATCTAATCACACCCTTTACATCTAATCACACCCTGTACATCTAATCACACTCTGTACATCTAATCACACCCTCTACATCTAATCACACCCTCTACATCTAATCATACCCGCTACATCTAATCAAGCCCTCTACATCTAATCACATCCTGTACATGTAATCACACCTTCTACATCTAATCACACCCTGTACATCTAATCACACCCTGTACATCTAATCACACCCTCTACATCTAATCACACCCTCTACATCTAATCACATTCTGTACATCTAATCATACCCTCTACATCTAATCACACTCTGTACATCTAATCACACCCTACACATCTAATCACACCCTCTACATCTAATCACATCCTGTACATGTAATCACACTCTTTACATCTAATCACACTCTGTACATCTAATCACACCCTCTACATCTAATCACACTCTGTACATCTAATCACACCCTCTACATCTAATTACACTCTGTACATCTAATCACACCCTACACATCTAATCACACCCTCTACATCTAATCACACTCTGTACATCTAATCACACCCTCTACATCTAATCACACTCTGTACATCTAATCACACCCTCTACATCTAATTACACTCTGTACATCTAATCACACCTGCTACATCTATTCACACTCTGTACATCTAATCACACCCTCTACATCTAATCACATCCTGTACATCTAATCACACCCTTTACATCTAATCACACCCTCTACATCTAATCACAACCTGTACATCTAATCACACCCACTACATCTAATCACACCCTCTATATCTAATCACACCCTGTACATGTAATCACACCTTCTACATCTAATCACACTCTATACATCTAATCACATCCTGTACATCTAATCACACCCTCTACATCTAATCACACCCTCTACATCTAATCACACTCTGTACATCTAATCACACCCTCTGCATCTAATCACATTCTGTACATCTAATCACACTCTGTACATCTAATCACACCCTCTACATCTAATCACATCCTGTACATCTAATCACACCCTCTACATCTAATCACAGCCTGTACATCTAATCATGCAGGATTCCTGTTTGAGGTTCTCAATACCAAATAATCAGGAGATATTTCTTTTTATTTTAAGGAACTGTTGTGGACAGTTTGAATTGTTTCCTGTGTGTGCATGTTCACTTCCACTGACAGAGATTGGAGTGGGAAATGCTCCATCACCGGGAGCAAAAGGAAAAGTGATGCTCTTCAAAGAGACAAAGTGAAAAATGTTCCAATGTAGAGAACAGGAGGTGAAGTTGCACTGATGTGGAACCAAGAACTAGAGAACACTGGTGTTCTGTTTTGCAAGCCATCCATACTGATCATTCATTAGAACATTGATATCAGTCAGTCCTGAGGAAGGTTGATTGTTTGCTAAAAATAGTAAATAGATGGAAATAGATGCTGCCTGACCTGCTGAGTTTCTCCAGTATTTTGTGTACGTTGCATCAGTACATTGAGGTGGTATAAAGAGAAAAGCAATAACAGAATGCAGATATGAGGAAATCTGCAGATGCTGGAAATTCAAACAACACACACACAAAATGCTGGTGGAACATAGCAGGCCAGGCAGCATCTATAGGGAGAAGCACTGTCGATGTTTCGGGCTGAGACCCTTCGTCAGGACTAACTGAAAGGAGAGATACTAAGAGATTTGAAAGTAGTGGGGGAGGGGGAAATGTGAAATGATAGGAGAAGACCGGAAGGGGTGGGATAAAGCTAAGAGCTGGAAAGGTGATTGGCAAAAGGGATACAGAGCTGGAGAAGGGAAAGGATCATGGGATGGGAGGCCTCGGGAGAAAGAAAGGGGGAGGGGGGAGCACCAGAGGGAAATGGAGAACAGGCAGGGTGATGGCCAGAGAGAGAGAGAGAAAAAAACAAACAAAGAACTAAATATATCAGAGATGGGGTAAGAAGGGGAGGAGGGGCATTAACGGAAGTTAGAGAAGTCAATATTCATGCCGTCAGGTTGGAGGCTACCCAGCCGGTATATAAGGTGTTGTTCCTCCAACCTGAGTGTGGCTTCATCTTGACAGTAGAGGAGGCCATGGATAGACATATCAGAATGGGTATGGGATGTGGAATTAAAATGTGTGGCCACTGGGAGATCCTGCTTTCTCTGGCTGACCGCCCGTAGGTGTTCAGCGAAACGGTCTCCCAGTCTGCGTCGAGTCTCACCAATATATAAAAGGCCACACCAGGAGCACCAGACGCAGTACACCACACCAGCCGACTCACAGGTGAAGTGTCGCCTCACCTGGAAGGACTGTCTGGGGCCCTGAATGGTGGTGAGGGAGGAAGAGTAAGGGCAGGTGTAGCACTTGTTCCGCTTACAAGGATAAGTGCCAGGAGGGAGATCATTGAGAAGAGATGGGGGGGGGAACGAGTGGACAAGGGAGTCACGTAGGGAGTGATCACTGCAGAAAGCAGAAAGGGAAGGAGGGAAAGGTGCTTGGTAGTGAGGACCCGTTGGAAGTGGCGGAAGTTACGGAGAATTATACGGAGTTACGGGAGAAGTCCTTGATTTCTCTAACTTACATTGATGTCCCTCCTCCCCTTCTTACCCCATCCCTGACATATTTAGTTGTTTGGTTTTTTTCTCTCTCTGCCCATCACCCTGCCTGTTCTCCATCTCCCTCTGGTGCTCCCCCCTCCCCCTTTCTTTCTCCCGGCCTCCCGTCCCATGATCTTTTCCCTTCTCCAGCTCTGTATCACTTTCGCCAATCACCCTTCCAGCCCTTAGCTTCATCCCACCCCCTCTGGTCTTCTCCTATCATTTTGCATTTCCCCCCTCCCCCCACTACTTTCAAATCTCTTAGTATCTTTCCTTTCAGTTAGTCCTGACAAAGGGTCTCGGCCCGAAACGTCGACAGTGCTTCTCTTTATAGATGCTGCCTGGCCTGCTGCGTTCCACCAGCATTTTGTGTAACAGATTGCAGAGAGAGTGTTACAGTTACGAGGAAGTGCAGTGCAGGCAGATAAAAGGTGTCAGGCAGATTGTGAGGTCAAGAATTCATATTTATCATACAAAACGCTCACTGAAGAGCCCTTTAACAGTGGGATTTAGCCTTTTATATCTTCTGTTCAATGGAAGGGAGCGAAGAAGAGAGACCGTCTGGAGTGGGAGGACTATTTGCTTATGTTTTATGTTAAGAATAAAGTGTAAGATGAGTATGAATGGGTGTTGGATGGTCAGCAGAGATGTATTGGGCTGAAGAACCTGTTCCCATGGTTTATGACGTTCAACATCTATTAGAATTAGCATACTGTATGGAAAAGATATTTTGGCCGTGAAGCTGCACCTCACTAAGGCTAGGCATGCCTACGGAATCTTCCTGACCAGACCAGTTGTACTTCCTGTACTGTTAAGAGTTTGTTACTTTGATGACTGCAGTGCAATTGTATAAAATTATGCAAATAAATCACGTGGTCAAATGACAAACTGGTTGAAATGTATGGATCTATTTCTTTTAGAGCAATGACCCACCCCCCAGCACTATGTATTGATCAGTTATCTGTGTATGCACTGTTGTCTACACATGTGTAATGTTCTCTCTCTCTCTCTCTCTCTCTCTCTCGCTGCAATGTGAATAGCCATCTTTCACATGAATACTTTTATTTAATCGACATTTAGTTGCACACAGACACAACAAATTGGCAATGAGTACGGACCTGAATGTCAGAAAATATCACGAACTGCACCGACATTTATGGGATGAAACAACAAGAGTTAAACAGCACGAGAAATCTGTCATGGATGCTAGCAAAGGAATGCATGAGTAACATTGAAAGATGTTCTGAATTTATAGTGAAAATAACGTGGCGATGGCTTCAATCAGGAAAGATGACTAATTTGATAGTGCTGATGAAGGCTGGGAGTCATATATTGTGAGTGTTGAACTGTATTGTAACACGGACAACATGGGGGAGCAAAAGAAAAGCCCCACACTTCTTGGCTTAATAGGTTCAAGAACGTATAATCTTTTATGCAACTTAGCCACTCCTGAAAAGCCAGGAAGAAAGATGTTCAAAAAAATTGTTACAATTTTACAAAATCACTTGAGCCCTAAACCACTGGCAATAGCTGAGAGATTTAAATTTTACTAAAGGAACCAGCCAAAAGATGAAACGCTTTCTTAATACATTGCAAAACTCCGCAAACTTTCCCAGTACAGTACTGTGACTTTAGAGATGGACTTTCTGAAGCATTGAGGGATAGACTTGTATGTGGCATGCATAGTCAAAGCACTTAAATGAGGCTAATTTGCAATATTGTTAAAGACTGCAGCAAAGCATACAGCAGAACTGCAGGAAAGGAGGCTAGAATGTGAAATGCACAAAATGTCTTTGAATGGTGCAAAAAGCCAAAGGTGTTATTGATCTGGCAAATCCTCCCATGATGCAAATGGCTGTTGGTTCAAAGAACAAGTCTGCCGGAAGTGTCACAGACAAGGCCACACAAAGAGTGTGTGCAAGGCAGACAAAAAGCACAACCGAGTGAAAAGTGTCAAACACAAAACTAAGCAAATGCATTAAGTTACCGAATGTAAAACAGAATCAGACAACATAGAGTCTGACAAAGCTGAACTGTCATGCCTAGAACTGCATAGTATAACAAGCAGATCACAGAGTCATCTGGATCACAATAGATGTGTCTGGTGTAAAACTGAAAATGGAGCTGAATACAGCGTCAGCTTTGTCCATAATTCCAGAGGCTGACTACAACAGACTGTTTTCTAAGATATCATTAGAGAAGACCTCAGTGAGGCTAAAGGCTTACACAGACAAAAAAGTGTCTCCCAAAGGAAAACTGAAAGTAAATGTGATGTATGGAGGCCAAACACAGCAGTTAGAGCTTTATATATTGAAAAGTGGAGGGCCAGCACTTTTTGGACGTGAATGGTTGAGAAAAATCCATCTAGACTGACACTCAATTAAAGCTCTCAGTGTGACATCAACAGGCAATGGCAGCCCAAATGGTAGCACTAACCAGAGACTGGCACAGCTGCTTAATGTAATGAGAAGGTGTTCGAGAAGGGTATTGGTAAACTCAAAGGCACGAAGGCCAGAATTGAACTGGATGAAACAACAACGCCAAGATTCCAGCACATCCAGTGCCTTATGCACTACATCCTAAAGTGGATGCTGAACTGCAGAGCTTGAATTCTCTCCAAGGTTGAGTGAGGTGATTGGACCATGCCCATTGTCCTGGTAATTAAGAAAGGGAAGGCCGGAACCATTCGCATGTGCGAAAGTTTCAAGGTGAGCATCAACCTGGTGCTGTGTACTGTGCAGTATCTCCTGCCACGAATAGAAGACACTTTTGCATCTTTGGCAGGTGAAGTGAGGTTTTCAAAGATTGACTTGTTACAAGCCTGTCTGCAAATGGAGATTGAGGAGTCAGCCAGGAAGTTCCTCCCAATCAACACTCACAAGGGACTGTTCCAGTATAATCGTCTTGTTTCTGGCATCACATCAGCTCCAGTAATTTGTCAAAGAGCAATGGACCAAGTGCTCCAAGATATCCCAGGACATAATGTTACCTTGATAATATCATTGTGATGAGCAAAAATTATGAAGAGCACCTCCAGAACCTTGGTAAAGTGCTTAACAGGTTGCGTGAGTATGGTCTGCACACAAAGAGAGAGAAATGTGAGTTTTTCAAGAATGAAATCCAATATTGTGGTCATGTCATTGACAAACATGGTTTACATAAGTCAGAAGAGAAGACTGAAGCAGTGCTACAGGCACCCAAACTGGAAAATGTGTCATAACTCAGGTCATACTACTACCACCAGTTTCTCACAAACATTGTTGCAGTGCTGCACCCATTGAATGCACTGTTACAGACAGGATTGAAGTGGGAATGGGCAGAAAGATAGGAAAAAGCATTCAAGGAAACAAAGAGACTAATAATGTCCATCAGATATTATGTCCCCCTTGTGTCCCCTTATGGCATTGGAGCTGTTTTGTCAAACATTATGGAAGGTGGATCTAAGTGTCCAATTGCATTTGCTTCAAGATTACTGATGAGCGCAGAACACACTTGGCACAGATTGACAGAGAGGCGCTTAGTCTAGTGGGGGGAATAAAAAACTTCCACCACTACCTCTATGAACAAAAGTTTACACTAGTGACAGATCACCAGCTCCTTGAGTCCATTTTCCAGTGGTAATTCCAGTGATGATTGTTACCCAGTTACAACGTTGGGCACTATTCCTAGAGGCCCACTCTTATGACATAGAGTTAAAGGGTACCAAACAACACAGCAATGCTGATGGCTTGTCACATCTTCCACTGTTGGCAACTGAAGGAAAAACATCTTCATACTGTGACTCAGCAGAAGTGTTCCACACTGCATTGGCCAGTAACAAATTCTGAAATACAAAGGGAAATGTGGAGTGACCCGACATTGTCAAAAGTCTATGAAATCACCATGCAAAGATGGCCAGCTCATGGTAACCTTATGTTTCCAGAGTTCTCAATGAGAGGAGACCAACTGTCGTTATGTCAAAGAACACCAATGTGTGGATCTCGTGTTGTGGTTCCCTCTGAACTGTGCACCAGACTGTTAGAAACTCTGCATGAAGGACACCCGGGTACAGTCAAGATGAAGAGTCTCACCCAGAGCTACGTGTGGTGGCCGGGAATAGCTAAACAGATTGAAAACTTGTCCAAAAGCTGCTTGGGATGCCAAAAAGTTCAAAATATACCTCCACAGGCACCATTATACCCGTGGGAGTGGCCATTGTCACCATGGCAAAGAGTACATATTGACTTTGCTGAGGCATTCATGGACATGTTTCTGATGGCTGTGGATGCTCATTGGAGGTGGCAAGAGGTTATACTAATGAAGTCAGCCACCTCAGCAATGACTGTTTCCGGCCCGACAACTATCTTCACCAGAAATGGCTTACCAGAACAAATTGTGAGTGACAACGGATTACAATACATATCAGAAGAATTCCTACACTGCATATTTATTTGTTGTCCACGTATGAGCAATGTGAACAGAGCAGTTAAAGCCATCACTCGTGTATGCGTTTTATTCATCGACATTTAGGCTACATCCACACACACTACGCTGGATAAATCTGTAACCGAAGCTTTTTCTCTTCGTTTTTACCCTCCGTCCACACTAAAATGGCATTTTCATCCCCTGAAACTGGAGCTTTTCAGAAACGCTTTCCAGGGTGGGTATTTTTGAAAATGCTGCTCAGGCAGATCAGTGTGGACGGGGTAACCAAAGACTTTTGAAAATGCTGTCGGACGGCAGCGCGCTATTTCATTGTTTTCTTGAACGCAACCTAACAATTTCAGAACAGACGGCAGAAGAGTTCAAAATGTACTCACCAAATTCTTTGACCCATGACTTACTGAATAAATAAGTATACTGTACTCACTTTGCCCTGTTTTCTGTCCTTGCTCGTATGAAGGTGGTTTACCTATTGATGTAAGTACTTCTCTGACAATAGATGTGTAACAGCCTAATGTAACATTGTATGGAAATACAAGATAACACTGATGCAGACATGTTTTATACATTTAACAAGGTGCTTTATTAATGCAACGAAGTTAGTCAGTTTTTCAATGTTCGTCGTCAGCCGGGTCAATCTGTCCGTGAATTCCCTGTCGGTTGCCTCCGTTTGCTCCAGTATTTTTTTTAGTTTTAAGTTCTCCTGCATGAGAGCCAACAGCTGTCCATCGTTTTAAGTTTTTCTAGTCTGTAACTACACAAACGCGCACTTTCACAGCGAGATTCGATACCAAACATGTCGCTTGTTTTCGGTAGATGTGTCCTGCGCAGGAGGACGAGGAGGAGATTCGCCGAAATCTCCGTTTCAGTGTGGATAGAGATATTTTCAAAAACACGTAGTGTGGACGCCTATCGTTTTTATGATATCGTCCGGCATTTTCAAAATTATCCGGTCTAGTGCGGATGTAGCCTTAGTTGTGCACAGACATGACACCGGTGTCATCATGTGAACATATTTGATGTAAGACCCATGTGCAGAGAGTTCCTTGATATTAGAGACAGAATGAGAACATTTGTTTAAGTCCCTGAGTAATATTATTACCAGAACCAAGAAGCATTGAGGCTGTCTTCTAATTAATTACTTACTATGTGGCTTAACTTTCTTGATGCTTGCTTATACTGTATGCTGTATAATCAACAGTTATTTCTGTAAATATTCAGTGCAATTTCAGTCACCTATAGTATAGCTAGTTCTGAAGATATGTAGTTTCTTTGTCTGTGAGCTTGAAGGGTCATGGCAGTGTAAATCAAGACCGTCCTTACACCTCACAGGCTGTTCTTATCAAAGAGATTCCTTTATCAGTCCATCTTGAACTAGCTTTTAGTATAAAGAATGAACAGCGGGCAGGTTCTTTGTTGAATGAGCAAGTTACAGGGAGTTGGTTACCTGCTCAATGTTGTGCTGCCTATTTGCTGTGATACTTCTTTGCTGTGTTACCTTTTTGCTGTGTTACCTACTCACCTTATTACCTGTTTGTTGTGTTACCTGATAGCTGTGATAACTGTTTGCTGTGTTACCTGATCACTGTGATACCTGTTTGCTGTGTTACCTGCTTGTTTTGATACCTGTTCTCTGTGTTACCTGTTTGCTGTGTTAGCTGCTTGCTGTTTTAGCTGCTCACTGTGTTAACTTTTTTACTGTGATACCTGCTTGCTGTATACCTAATCACTGTGATACCTGCTCACTGTGTTACCTGTTTGCTGTGATACCTGCTTGCTGTATACCTGCTTGCTGTGATACCTGCTCACTGTGTTACCTGCTGGTTGTGTTACCTGCTCCCTGTGACACCTGTTTGCTGTGTTACCTCCTTGTTGTGTTTTACTGTTAATCCATTGTCATGAATGTCTAATAAGGTGACTGTAACCACAAGATTTGTGTCTCATTCTTAACTTCCGAGAAAACAGCTGGACAATATCATCTGCAGATCCGACAGCTGCAGAGGAGACCATTCCTTCTTACTGATCCAAGCTGGCTCTCAGCAGAACAACGTCATAGTTCCCAGACCTGCATGTCTTTCTCTCTCACAGTCGATCCACTCCTCTTTTGCCATTTACCTTCACTCAGGATAACTTACAGCAGCCAGTTAACGTACCACCACATTTTGAAATGTGGGTGAAATCCAGAGGGCCGCAGGGTAACATACAGTCACAGAGACAACATGCAAACTCCGCACAGAGAGCAACGGAAGCCTGGATCGAACCCAGGTATTGGCACTGCACAGCAGCAGTGCTGACTGCTCTGCAACACCATTTCACCAACTGGCAGCAAGAGTCAGGAAAGCTGACAAAAAATTTTTTAAAAGGAAAGTTATCAGCCTTGCTATCTTAAGAGCAAAATCTGAATTTTGTGAACTTAATGATAGACAAAAGGGGATATCCCCTGTGTTGTGTCTTTGGAAAAAAGGCTGAGTCAATGTGTTTTATATGGGTCCTGGGTTCAGATCAAATTGGCGCACAGGAGGTATGTGTACTGGAGTAGTCTTCCATTAGCAGAAGAATGAAAGTGGCGCCTCAACCCCAAGGGAGCCATTCATATCCCATTAAGGCAAGGACAAAGATGTTTCTCAAGGCCAAATATGTCATAGGGATCAGAGAGATTGCTGTAAGCACTCAGACATTAAATGCTGTAGTGAGGAATATGTGTCACTCATTCACTTATGACAGCTCTGCAGAATGCTGAAGGTATCTCTTTTGTGAAGAATGGTCAGAGGTTGGAAAGAAGACAGTTTTATAGAGCGGGCGCTTGAGTAGAGGGAGATATTCGGGCTTCGGTGACAGCGGGTTGAGGTGAGGTCAGTTACTTGTGAAGAATAGAAACAGGAAGTATGTCTGCAAGGCCGGTGTTCTGTACAGGATGTCAGATGTGTGATGTCTGGGAGATGTGTGATGTGCGTCGAGCAGCAGCTCCTTAAATACCGCTTTAGGGAACTGGAGATGCAGCTCAATGACCTTTGTCTGGTCAGGGAGAGTGAGGAGTTGATAGAGAGGAGCTAAAGACAGGTAGTCACACCGGGGACTCAGGAGACAGATAAGTGGCTAACAGTTAGGAGAGGGAAGGGCAAGAGTCAGATAGTAGAGAGTACCCCTGTGGCTGTCCCCTTAACAATAAGTACTCCTGTTTGAGTACAACTGGGGGGGGGGGCAACCTAACTGGGGGGAAGCAATAGTGACTGTGCCTCTGGCACAGAATCTGGCCCTGTGACTCAGAAGGGTAGGGAAAGGCAGCGGTGATAGGGGATAGTTAGGCGGTCACACAGGCAATTCTGTGGATGTAGGAAAGAAACACCAATGGTAGTTTGCCTCCCAGATGCCAGAGTCTGGGATGTTTCTGATTGCATCCATGATATCTTGAAGTGTGAAGGAGAACAGCCAGAGGTCATGGTACATATTGGTACCAACGACGTAGATAGGAAAAGGGAAGAGGTCCTGAAAACAGATTACAGGGAGTTAGGAAAGAAATTGAGAAGCAGAAATTCAAAGGTAGTAATCTCGGGATTACTGCCTGTGCCACATGACAGTGAGTATAGGAATAGAGTGAGGTGGAGGAGAAATGCGTGGCTGAGGGATTGGAGCAGGAGGCAGGGATTCAGATTTCTGAGTCATTGTGACCTCTTTTGGGGCAGGCGTGACCTGTTAAAAAAGGACAGGTTGCACTTGAATCCGAGGGGGACCAATATCCTGGCAGGGAGTTTTGCTAAGACTATTGGGGACTAGAATTGCAGGGGAGGGTGGTGGGAACTGAACTGAAGAAATGGAGGAAGGGATGGTTGGCTCACAAACTGAGAAAACTTGCAGACAGTGCAAGAGGGAATATAGACAGGGGATAGAGAAGGGATGCGCTCAGACCAGTGGTTTGAGATGTGTCTATTTTAATGCAATCATGAACAAAGTGGATGTGCTTAGAGCATGGATCAGTGCTTGGAGCTATGATGTTGTGGCCATTACAGCATAGTTACCGGCCCCTCTGGCATGATGAGTCCACACGGCCCAGTTATACCCAGGAGACCAATCCACCTGCTACCCTGTACACCTTTGGAATGTGGGAGGAAATGGAGAATCTGGAGAAAACCCACACAGCATGGGGAGAATGACAGTGGTGGGAAGTTGGAGATTGCTGGATTGTGCACTTGGAAACAGGGTTGGGTGTGCTCCAAGAGATCCAGTCAGTGCTGTTAGACACAGAAAGTTTTATGTTTGATTCACCAGGGAGGGTTTCAGCTTCTGTAGAGAAAGCCGCCAAGAACAGCAGGGAATTCTGGTACCAGCTGCATAAGTAACAAAAATCGGCCATCAAAGAAAACTCCCAAAGCTTCAGTCGTCATTGAGGGCAGCATTATGTGACTCATGCCAGACATCAGAGTAAGGAAAATAGTTTGAGATATTGTATTTTCTTCGAAGAAGTGACTGGAAGGGAGTCTGCACACTGTTACAAACAGATCAGATGACAGGGAATTGTTTATGTACGGACTCTGAGGCAAACTGGAGTGTGAGACAACAGGAATTTAAGATTACAGTGCTGAGTAACAGAATCCAATCCAGATGCAATAGCCACAGCTGCAGATGGGGAAGGATGTACGTGATGAGAGTTCCATCGTCTACCTTCAGGAAGGAACAAAGTCAGTTTATGAATTATTCAGGACAACTCATAGGACATTCTTGGGACAGATGCAATACATGGTGAACAATGGAGCCTCTCAGAGTTGTAGTGCACAAGGATTGATGTGCAAACTTAGAGCTCATTTGAAAGGACTTAAACCCAAAGTACTTAAAACATAGAATAGATCAGTACAGCACAGGAACATAATGCTTCAGCCCACAATGTGGTCCTGAAAAAAATAACCTGGAGAGATTGGTGTGTGTATACAGTCAGTGGCCACTTTATTAGGTACCCATGATCATTAACGCAAATAACTAATCAGCAAATTATGTGGCAGCAACTCAATGCATAAACGCATGCAGGCATGGTCAAGAGGTTCAGTTGTTGTTCAGATTAAGTGTTAGAATGGGGAAGGAAAGTGATCTAAGTGACTTTGACTGCGGAATGATTGCTGGTGTCAGATGGGGTGGTTTGAGTATCTCAGGAACTGCTGATCTCCTGGGATTTTCACACACATAAGAGTCTCTAGAGTTTACAGAGAATGGTGCAGAAAACAAAAGAAAATCCGGTGAGCGGTGGTTCTGTGGGTGAAAATGCCTTGTTAATGAGAGAGGACAGAATAGAATGGCCAGACTGGTTCAAGCTGACAGGAAGGCGATTGTAGGATAAATAAATACACATTGCAACAGTGGTGTGCAAAAGAGCACCTCTGAATGCACACCACATTAAACCTTGAAGTAGATGGGCTATATAGAGCAGCAGAAGATCTTGAACATGCGCTCAGTGTCCACTTTATTAGGTACCTCCTAATATAGTTTATAGTTACGTATAGGAAACACTTCCAGTCAAGTCCTTGTTGTTAAAGTGGAATAAATGATGCTACATTGTCTAACAATTAATGTAAATGGAAGTCACCAAGTCAGCAGTATTCAATGTCCAGGATACAGCAAGTAATGTAACTTATCCCTGCTTGGAGTTAATTCATGCTCAACTATCCAACTATGCAATACTTACACTCTGTAGGAATGAAGTTTGCATGAGGTCAAGGGTTTAGTGAAGCTGCCAGCAGCACTCTCTTGTTCCTCAGAGGAGCGTGTGATGACGTAATCCAAGCAGAAGATGCAGTTTCAGGCAGGCTGCCATCAGTTGCTATCAAAGCATCCATCAGCACTCTCTCGAGAGGTTAAATAGGACAAATCACTTCTAGGACAGCCTAAAGCTTCCGTTAACCAGTCACAGCCACACTGAGCCGGGCTTGGTCCTGCATAATGATTCCAAATGGGCAACTACACAGTAGTGTTACGTAATCCAGGAACCCAGACACAAAAACACAAACACACACATACACACAAACAGACTGACACACACATGGACATGCAAACAAACAAACAGACATAATGACTCACATATACACACATACATACAGACATTCATACACACAAACACACACATACACATACACATATACAAACACACACACAAACACAATCACAAAGACAGATACACACACACACACACACACACACAAACACAGGCGCACACACACCCACACATAAACACAATTAAACACACATACATAATCACACACAAACAAGCACACACACACACACACACACACACACACACACACACACACACACACACACACAGACAAACACAAACACACACACACACATACACATTCACACATAGGCAGACACACACAAACAGACAAGCATAAGCACAAACAGACACATGCACAGAAACACAGCAAAAACACAAACACTCACACACACAAACACAGACAAGCACACACAAACACAGGCACGCACACAAATACAGACACACTGACACACACAAACACACGCTCATACATAGACACACACACAAACCCCAACCCTAGCCCACAAACACACACACACACACAGACACACATGTGCACACACAGTCACACACACACAAATACACACACATACCCACAAACACAAGCACACACAGACAAGCGCACACACATGCACACACCCACATATACACACACATACAAACATAAACACACAAACACAAACATACACACAGTCATACACACAAACACACATACAGACACAGTAACATAAACACAAGCACACAGATGCACATACCCGTAAACAGAAGCGCAAACACACAGATGCACATGAACACATACACAAACAGACACAGACATCCACCCAAACACAAACACACAGACACAAACACACATATACGGTTGCCCACACACACACACACCAACAGAAACACACACAAACAAATCCACACACATGCACATGCACAGAGACAGACACACACTCAAACAAAAACATACACAATGCACACACAAACATATACACTGACACACACACACATACATACATACACAAAAACACACACGCACACAGAAATGCACACAGGCAATCACACACAAAGACACACATATGCGCATGCACACACACACATACAAACATGCACACATGCGCATGCACACACACCCACAAACACATGTACATACACACACATCCAAAAACACAAGTATACACAGAGACATACAGACACACATACACACACATTCAAACAGATGCACACACACACAAACACACCATCACACCTCCACACACAGGCATGCACACAAACACAGGCACATACACAGACACGCAAACACACACACACATGCACACAGATATACACACACACAAAAACACACAGACGCAGAGACACACACACATACACAGACCCACAAACAAGCACACAGAGACATACACACAAAGACACGCACACTCGCAGACACGCATACACATAGACATACACACAAAAACACATTTACACAGATGCACACAGGAACACATACACATAAAAACACAAGCACACACCCAAACACAGACACGCACCATCACTCCTCCACCCACACACAGACATGCACACAAATGTACACATGGACACACACACCGACACACAACTCACACACATGCAGACACACAGAAGCATACAAACACAAACATACATTCATACACACACACATACGCAGACACACAGATGTACACACATAAACACAAACACACATAAGCATACCCCTGCACACACAGTCAGACAGATGCAAACACAAAAACACAAGCACACGCACAAAGAGACGCACACAGACACACACACAGACCCAAACACACAGGTACACAGAAACACAAACGTACACACTGATACACACAAACACACACACAAAACACACAAATACAGTCACACACGCACACAGAAACACAGACAGGCATACACACACACACATACACAGACATGCGTATATAAACACATTTACACATGCACACACACATACACAAACACACACCATCACACTTCCACAAACACAAAGACACACGCAAACACAGGCACATGCACAAACACACACACACATGGACACACAACTCACACATACAGAGACACACAGAAATACACTAACACACATTCAAACACAAACACGTGACAGACACACAGATGCACATACAAAAACACAAACACACCCCTACACACAGTCACACAAACACAAGCACGCACACAGACAAACACACACACAGACATACAGATACACACACACACAAATACAGTCACATACACATGCACCACAGAAACACACACAGTCACACAAACACACACAGGCACACTTACACATACAAACACACACATGTACACACATATAGACACACACACAGACACACAAACACACATACACAGACACGCACATAAACACAAGCACACCCATACACACACACACACACACACACTCACACAGACAGGCACACAAACACACACAGTAACAGAAACACTAGCATATACTCAGACACATAGACAGACAGACAGACAGACACACAAACGCATACATAAACACCAGCACACACATGGAAACATAAACACACACAGACATATGCATATACACAGAGCACAGACACACACATGCACACACATAAACACAAACATACCCATACACAGACAAACACAAGCACACACACAGACACAACCACACAGACATACACCCACACATTCACGCAAACACAGACACACACCTGCACACATACAGAGGCACACACAGAAGCACATACACATACATACACATATACAAAACACAAACACACACAGACACCCATCTGCACACATACAGAGGCATACAGACACACATAAAGACACAAACACATACACACATACACGCAAACAGAAACACAAGCACAGACACGAACTACAAACACATGTACACACACAGATGCACATGCGCGCACACACGCACAGGCACACAAACACACACACATACACAAACATATACACACAAACACAAACACACACAGATACATACAAACACACATACAGACATACACAAGCACACACACACACCAACACAAACACAAGAACGTACACAGTCACACAAACACACGCAAACACATACACACAGATGCCCACAAACAGAGAGAGAGAGAGACACACACACACACACACACACACACACACACACACACACACACACACACACACACACACACATGAGTCAGTCAGTGGAGAGAGTCAGTCAGTGAGAGGGGTTGGTCTGTGGGACGGACCACCCTGTAAGCTGTGTAGATCGAGGCCTGACATCAGTGACATTAGCCCTACCTGTTTGGACTTCCTTTTTCTGGTATACTTACCAGAATATATAAGTATATTATATATATTATTATATTATATTATAATATTATATTATATTATATTATATTATATATATTATTATATATTCTGGTATACCTACCCCATCTAGGTCCAGGCTGGCACTGAGACACTGAAGATGAAAAAAGTATGGATGTTCTTTTTATGTCTTGAATATAGGTGCTCCAGGGATATAGCAATTGGCATTTACCATTCAACCCTTACCTCTCACACCTGCAGCCTCTAACCAGGCAGAGCACAGAATTTGCAGGGACTAAAAAGCATCAGTAATCTTTTATATTTACTGTCCACCTTTAATGGCCCCAGAGAACCTCTGCAGTCCTTCTCGTAAATGCACTCACAGTGCTGTTGGGGAGGGAGCTCCAGGATTTGGATCCAACAATGAAGAAGGATTTCCAAATCAGGATGATTCCTGACTCGCAGGAGGTCCTGTGGGTGATGGCATTCCCATACACTTGCTGCCACTGATCTACCTGGGTGCAGACGTTGAGGATGTGGATGGTGCTGTTGAAGTAGCCCAGCTGAGTAACTGCAGTGCATTTTGCACATAGTACATGTTGCACCCTCAGACCTCGTGATGGAGGGAATGAATGCTGAGGTGGTGGCCTGCTGTGTTAAAGTTTCTGAGAACTGTTAGTGTTACATTCATCTGGGCAAGTGTCAAGAACTCCATCGTATTCCTGAACTTTGCCTTAAATGGCTGGAAAGGACTTGGGTGTCAGGAGGTGAGTCACTCACTACAGGATACCCAGACACTGAAATACTCCTACAGACACAGTATTTATGTAGCTGGTCCAGTTGTGTGTGTATTTGATTCTGGCAAGGATGGTGCTACCATTGAATGTCAAGGTTAGAGAGTTAAGGTTCAAAAATGAAATCTAATAGGAACATTGATTTCTGTAACTTCTTGTAATCACTCCCCTTTGTTCCTTCCTTACCACCTCAATTTTTCCATTCCACATCCTGTCTTACTCTCACCTCATTTCTTCTCCTCCTCCACTCTCATGATCTGCCCATTATCTTCCCCTAGTTCTCCACCTCCTTCCATTTATTCCATGTTCCACTGTCCACTCCTTTCAGATTTCTTCTTAAGACTTACCTTTTCCTTCTGTCTCTCTCAGCTTCTTACATCATCCTTTCTCCCCCTCTCACTTACCTTCCTCCTCACCGGGTTTCACTCATCACCTGCCAGCCTTTTCTCCTTCCCCTCCTTCTACCTTCTTATTCTGCTTTCTGCCCCTTCCTTTCCAGTCCTAATGAAGCCTCAGTCCAAAACATCAACTGTTTATTGCTCTCCATAGTATTTTGTGTGTGTTACAGATAATTCTCTGCAGCCACAGAGTGGCCTTGAGTTACTGCCTCATCTGAACCTGGTTCCATTGACACTCCCTCGGACTAAAACCAAATGAGAAACCTGGAAACACTAAACAAGTTGGGCAGCATCTGTGGAAGGAGAAACAGAATTAATACATTGCGTAGCCCCATTCAGGCCATGCCATCTAATCGCAGCTACCATTGGGCAGGGGGTCCCATAGCACCAGGCCTTTCTCTTCAACCTTTAAATTCTTGAACCATTCAGATCAACCCTCATCACTACTCCAGCATAAGCAATACCAAGACAACTTAGATCACTTTGCAGTAAAGATAACCTTGATACTATATTTTGTTCTAGTTGTGTACTTTCTTGTAAAGAAAAAGTGTATCATTTAAGTTTACTTCATGTTTTTATTATGAATGCTGTTTATATGATGCAATACACCCATGATGCTGATGCAAGCAAGTTTTTCATTGCTAGGCAGCAACTTCCTCATGCTCATCTGTGAAACAGCTTAAATTCTTCTCTCTAATGTCTCCTTTTTCCTTTTCCTGTCAGAATCCATGATCTACAGCTGTACTCAAACTGTGGTTCTATGCAGTGGTGAGATCCTGCTTCTGGCTTAGCATTTTTGATATTTCCAGGAGTGCCCAGGAAGACGTGTACCTTTGGGGTGCTATCTTGGGCAGCCCCTGTGGATGATTTGGTTCCTTGCCGCTGTCACCAACTGGAACTTTGTGGAGATCTGAACATTGAGACAGCGGGTGCTGCTGTCGAGGCCTCTGTACTTGGATGGTTGCTCTCTCCCCCCCCCCCCCCCTCCTTGTTGGGGCTGTGGGGGGAGTGTTTGTTGGTTCTCAAGTAGGGTGAGCTCAAATAAGCATTGCTTCAGATTGTAACATCGAAACAGCGGTGTGTTGGTCTCCCTCTCATTGTGGAAAGGGTGACATCTTTCTAATTCCTCCGTGTCGAAGTGCTGGATTATGGACTGTAGTTTTTGTTGGACTGCAGATAATGGGCTCTTTGGGGGCTTTGCTATAGCTTGCTTGGTGGGTAGTGGGGACTGGTGCTTCCTGCTGGAACAAGTGGGGTGAGGGGAATGGTTAACGTTTTGCTGCTACTTGTGCGTGGGAGGGCATTGGGGTTCTAACATCTTTCTGTCATTCAAGTCAAGTTGCTTTTTATTGTCATTTTGACCGTAACTGCTGGTACAGTACACAGTAAGAACGAGACAATGTTTTTCAGGACCATGGTGCTACATGAACAAAACAAAAACTACACTGAACTACATAAACCAACACAAAAACTACACTAGACCACAGACCTACCCAGGACTGCATAAAGTAACACAGAGCAGTGCAGGCATTACAATAAATAATAAACAAGACAATACACAGGCACAGCAGAGGTCAGTAGGTTGGTAGTCCGATGACTTGGGGGAAAGTCTGTTACATAAATAATCAGCTGAATGGCAGCGTCCGGGATTCCATCCGTTTCTGTACTTCCACCGAGTATTTCGTTGCCACAGATGTTGTCCAATTTAATGTCCATTGGAGAGCAGAATGGACGGGAGAGCCGGCCGGCTAGGGCTTGCTTTTTTCCTGGCACAGACTCCTGCCTACTCGCCTTGCTTCCACTTCCTCACACACCACTTACGACATCCCCACCTCCAGCCACCGGCATCAAGCGACTTCGAGGACTGCAGGCCCGATTCCCTCAGCAAGTGGACATTGGAGAGCAGAATGGACGGGAGGGCCGGCTGACCTGGGCTTACATTTTTCCTGCCATGGACTCCTGCCCGCTCGCCTTGCTTCCGCTTCCACGCACACCGCCTACGACGTCCCCAACTCTGGCTACCAGCATCAAGCGACTTCGAGGACTGCAGGCCCAATTCCCTCAGCAAGCCAAGGTCACGCAATCTACCCAGCAGATTTTCATGAAGGTTTGTTTTTGGACGATCTCTGTATTGTAGCAGTATCTGGCGATGGTAGATAGTCACTCTGTTATCCATTCCCTAAACCCTAATCATGCCTTAAAATTAAATTTTAATTTAAGATTAAATTAAAAAAACTAAATTAAAGTAGCGCCAGATCCGAAAGGCCGCTGCTGCCGTGTGCCGCACTGCCTATTGGGTTTTCTTTTGAGTTTTCGTAGGTGTTTTCGTGGGTGTTTTCGTAGATGACCGTGAAGAGTAAAAATTTTAGGTTGTATATTGTATACATTCTCTGATATTAAATGGAAAGATTGAACCATTGAATCTGTGCATGCATGTACTTGTGTATTTGACAGTAAACTCAGTTTTGACTTTGACGACCTTTTATTAGGACAGTGAATAACAGGCTTTGCTCACCTGGACAGTAACCTCCACTGATAATGCCTGACCCCTGACCTCTAACACAAGCCAATTCTTGGATCAGATCTTTTCGGTGGGCACATCTGGTCACACACATGGGATCATATGGTGGGCTTTGAAGCCCAATCATTGTATGAAATACTGTGTGATATTTCAGTGTTGCTGGGTGCCTGTTTCCCAGATGAAGCAGTCTGAAATTAATAATCAGATATTGTGAGCTTTGTTGCTATTTTGGCTTTATACAAAGGACATGTGACTGAAGGTCTAAATGTTTCTCTTCTCTCCCTCATGGAATTCTCTGCATTTTGTGGCAAGTGAGATTAATTCTTGCAGGACTTTCACAGGCTGAACAAAAGCTTCAGAAGAGCTTGAATGCAGGGCCACGTGCACTCACATGATGACATCACAGAGGATGCATTCATGAGCTGAGAACAAGGCACGGTTCAGTGCAGTAACAGGCCACGGGTTTCAGGGACAATGCATGGCGTCTACAACTTGAGGCTACACAAGAAAACAATTGGAATACTATGTGTCAGAAGTCTCTGTCCCATCTGAACAAAACAGTTTGGACAAAGATCTAATGATTGAGTAGCCCAGGTTATGCTGAATGTGTCCCAAATGCATAAACATTATCATTCAGATAAACAATGGGTATGTTGAAGCAATGCAAATATATGAATATTTACCATTAAACTGTGATCATTTCTAATGTGGAGTGCACTCAGCATATTGGACCTCTGGTGCCATATTTCTAACTAACTTACAGTCAAAGTGTGTGCAGTGTCTGTGTTGTAGATCTTTATGTTGGTCATATGCATCTTCTGTATAGTAGACTGAAGAATATGCTCAAAGTGTCCTTGAAAAATGGTTCAAAAGGTTCAAAAACTTTAAAGTTACATTTAATATCAGTGTATGTATACAGTACACAACCTGAAATTCGTCCTCTTCACAGACATCCACAAAACAAAGAAACCCCATAGAATGAATGATAGAAACATCGAAAACCCGAAGCCCCACATCCTTTCACACAAGCAGCAGAAAAGACATTGACTCCTCGTCCATGCCAGCAGAAGGACCCATCCCACCCCTTTACACCCCACCATGCCATCAAACCTACAGTCCACAAAGCAACACTTTGGTATCTCAGACAGGCTCTCTTTCCCAGCGAGGGAGAGAGAGGTCGCTTCGGCATTGAGAGTGAAAAGCAGTAGCTCACGTTTCCAATGTTACAATCTTCTGCATTGCTTCTGCAAACCCCCTGTCTTGAGGACCAACAGGCTCTCACTTTCCAGCAGTATTCATACCAGACAGATGAGTAAGAAGAAAATGGAAGAAAGTGGATCACATGCATGAAGATGGGAATAGTTCCTTTTGGTAATCTGGTTGATACAGAGATTGTGGCCCAAGCACCTGTTCTTATGCTGTATGGTTCTATGTTTCGTGTTCTGTTGCCCAGGCTTAATTTGCCTGAAAAAGAGAGTTATGATACCTCCCCTATTCCCCATGGATTTGTTTCTCCCACTGTGCTGTTGGGTTAAACTTGGTAGAAAGGATCTTCTGTCATAAATCCGCAATCTCATCTCCCATATCTGGGAAGAGGAAAATAATCCAAGACACCTGAGAGGTGCTGTAATCCTGACTATCTTCAAGGAAGGGGGCGCCCGGCTGAGGTAAACACTGTTCTGAATTCTGTCAGTAGAAGAGACCACAGTGGAGGGTTTTGAGAAGCATTCAAAGATGGATCTCCTTGTTGTCAGCCACAGGGAAACTTATTGTTAGAGTCCTCCTCAACTCTGTCCTCAGTGGCTGAAGAGCCCAACTCTTTTCTCAGTATTTGACTGTTGAAGTTCATTTCCAGAAAACTTTCCTTGGAATGACACTAATTGAAGCTGTTCAACCAGTGGTGCCAGCACACCCAAACCACAGTCACCCCAGCCTCAGCTAGTGAACTGCCGAATGAAGAGGATGTTTGCAGATGTATAAGCTCAGAAGCCAGTCTCCTAAACCATCCCCATTCATTTATCAATGTTTATGCAAGACAGGCCTTTATGCCCAGCTTCACACACTGTGTCACACTACCTCATTACAATAAATGTGTAGGATAAGACCAAAGAAGAAATCAACACTTTCTCATATTTCAGGAAGCACCCTTCAGTGTAGGCTAAGCAAGTGATGTGATCATCACATCTCCAATGCACTAGTGTGGTTCTTGGCCATCTGGAAAGGGTATTTACAGATTGGGACTTCAGATCGGAATCAAAATCTGGTATCACCAGCATATTGTCATGAAAATTGTTGACTTTGCGGCTGCAATACATAATAATAGAAAAAAATAACTATGAATTACAGTAAGCATTTATATTAAATAGTTAAGTTAAATAAGTAGTGCAAAAATAGAAATTAAAAATTAATAGTGTTCATGGGTTCAGTGTCCATTCAGAAGTGGAATGGCAAAGGGGAATAAGCCATTCTTATCTCAAAGCTCCGGAGAGATAACACTAACTCCATCTCCACAAAAAAATCCAATTTCACTGGTAAGTGAATCCATCTCCCAGGACAAATTCCCAGCATTAAGCATCTTCTGCTCTGAAAACAGCCACACTCATGGCTCCTGCAGAACACATAGGACTGGGATGAAAGAAAACCACTCTTCTCCTTGGTGAGTCCCTGAGAAACCAAGTGAAACGCCATTGGAGAATTCCAGGATTCTGTTGCAGTGATGATGAAGACAATATCTCCTACTATTAATATCTTGGTGAGGGAGAGGGGTGCAGTTACCACTGACCAGAAAGTTAATGAGATGGCTACACAAATGCTGTAATCTCAAAAGTAGATGAGATACCTGGTATCCCATGGTCATGCTCACCTTATGATTCCACAAGGTCTTCTCACCACTTCTAATATATAGGTCTAGTGTATGACAGAATAATCTCCACCTGCCTGGATGAATGCCACTCTAACATCATCCAAGAAGTTGGATGCCACCCAGAAAATTCAAGACTGCTTGACTAGGATCCTGTCTACCACCCTAGGCATTAATTCCCTCACCAATAGTTCATCATGACTGCAGTGTGGTGCCAGTTGTAGAATGACTTCCCAAGTTCCTCCAACAGCAGTTCCCCATTCACAATTTCTGCCAAGAAACACAAACACAGAGCAGGAGTAGGTCCTCAGCCCCTCAAGCCTGCTCCACCATTCAATATGATTATACTTGAACTATACTGGACTCAACCCCTCATCTGTGTCAGATTCCCATAAACATCAGTTGCTTGATCTTTCAAATCTATCTCTACAGTAAATATACGGAATGATTTGGCCTTCACCAACCTTGGAGGCAAAGAATTCCAGCAACCCCTACCCCCTGAGAAAATATCTTTACACAATTCAGTTTTTAATGACTGCTCCCTTATTTTGTAACTATTTCCTTTGTTAATGACTCTTCCACCAGTGAAAACATCTTATTATCTACCCCTGCTTAGGACCCTTGGAGGGAATGGACAGTCAATTTTTCAGGTCAATAACCCTCATCTAGACTCGTAATGGCTGTCCATTTCCTTCCATAGATGCTCCCTGACCTGCTGAGTTTGTCCAGCTTGTTTGTGCGTTGCTCCAGGTTTCAGCACCTGCAGTTTTTGTATCTCCACTTAGGATTGTACATGTTTGAATAACATCATCCTTACAGGCCCAAACCATCTAACCTCCCATGGCAGGACAACTCTCATATGCCAGAATGTACCCTGTTTGATGTGAGGTTTCATCAAGCAATTGATTGAAAACCTCCCTTTGTTAAAATCTCCCTTTGCAATGAAGACCAACATGCTTTTTACCTTCTGAACTACTTGTGGCTTTTACTGGTTCACAGTCCAGGATATCCAAATCCCTCTGAGCCTCACTCTTTGCAGAAGGTGAGCAGCCTGCAGAATATTTGAGAGTGGTCTGTGAGCTGTTTAATTTTAACTGCAATACAGATTTATAGCTGAACTTCAGTGGGATTATACCGTGTCCTGGGCAAATGTTGGAGGGCCCAGCAAATTGGAGAGGCTGTGGGAGAACCTGGACTTTCAGAGGGACTAGACTGTGGAAGGATCAGATAATGAGCAGATAGGTTGTGTACAGAATTTGAAAAGAACTACAGCCTCCCTACTCTGAGAGCTTGTTTTTTCCCACAGCTTGGGCTTGCCACCATCTGGCCCCTCCCACAGTCCGTCTACCCCCACACTGGCCCCCGCACAGTCTGTCTATGCCCACACAGGCCCCTCCCACAGTTTGTCTACACCCCCAGTGGCCCCTCCCACACTGTCTACCCCCTACACCCATACTGGCCCCTCCTACTGTCTGTCTACACCCACAGCCCCTCCCACACTGTCTACACCCACAGGCCCCTCCCACAGTCTGTCTACACCCACACTGGCCCCCCCACAGTCTGTCTATGCCCACACAGGCCCCTCAAACAGTTTGTCTACCCCCACACAGGCCCCTCCCACAGTCTGTCTACACCCCCAGTGGCCCCTCCCACACTGTCTACCCCACACTGGCCCCTCCCACAGTCTGTCTACCCCCTACACCCACACTGGCCCCTCCTACTGTCTGTCTACACCCACAGCCCCTCCCACACTGTCTACACCCACAGGCCCCTCCCACAGTCTGTCTACACCCACACTGGCCCCTCCCACAGTCCATACCCACACAGGCCCCTCCCACAGTGTCTACCCCCACACTGGCCCCTCCCACAGTCTGTCTACACCCACACTGGCCCCTCCTGCTGTCTGTCTACACCCCCAGTGGCCCTCCCACAGTCTGTCCGTACCCACACTGGCCCCTCCCACAGTTTGTCTATGCCCACACAGGCCCCTCTCACAGTGTACACCCACACTGGCCCCTCCAACAGTCTGTCTACACCCACAGTTTGTCTATACCCACACTAACACCTCCCACATCCTGTCTACACCCAACTGCCCCGCCCAGTCTGTCTACACCCACACTGGCCCCTCCCACAATCTGTCTACATCCACACTGGCCCCTCCCACAGTCTGTCTCCACCCACTCTGGCCCCTCCCACAGTCTGTCTCCGCCCACACTGGCCCCTCCCACAGTGTGCTGCACTCACAATGACCCCACCCAAATCCTAGCTCCACCGATAACCTGGCCTTCTCATGTTGGCTCCACCCATATTGGGAGAGCAGACACCCATCAACCAGCAGATTTTTGGTCATGAACTTAACCTGTGAACCAATTGATGAAGGGTCTCAGCCTACATAGATTGTGACTTCCCCCAGCATTTTGTGCATTTTGCTCAAGAATCACTTATGTTTGTTTCAAGATTCCAAGATTGAAGATTCAAGTTTATTTCTCACATGTACATTGAAATATACAGTGAAATGCATCATTTGCATTCATAACTATCACACCCAAGGATGTGCTGGTGGCAGCCCACAAGTTTGGCCACAGATTCAGGCACCAGCATACCAGCCCACAATGCTCAGCAGAGCAACACAGAACACGACGAAACAGAGCACAGGCAACAAAGCAACAAAAGCAAAGCACCCTCATTCCTCCATCTCACCCATGCACATACACAGTCTTCCAACCCTAAGGAAGGCCACCTTCTTCAATCTTGGGCTTGGATTTGGACTCTGATGTGCAAAAATTAAGCCTTGGTCTACCCTGCTGACATGCAGACCTAGGGTTCTGCTCAATGGTCCTTGTCTTATGATTCGACCATCGGCCTTGATTCTTGACCAGGACCTGCTGATATTAAACACTAGGACTTGAACTCTGGACTTGCTGATGGCATGACCGGAAACACTAGGCCTCGAACTCTGTAGGAGGTAGAGCTGCTACCTTGCCGAACCAGACACCTTTGGTTGAACCTAACCTCCAGTGCTGTCTGTGTGGAGGAACCCAATGGTTAGGCTGCATCTGTGGAGGCCAGTGGGCCATGGCTGACAAGAGAACTCAAAGATGGCATAAAGGAAAAGAGATAGCATATAATATGCTATCTACTGTGAACTATAGTGGATGGAATATAGTGTAGGGAAGTGTATGATCATGCATTTTGATAGCAGGAATAAAGACGTAAACTATTTTCTAAATAGGGAGAAAATTCAAAAATCAGAGGTGAGAAGTGACTTGTGCAGGATTCCCTAAAGGTTAACTTGCAGATTGAGTCAGTGGTAAGGAAGGCAAATGCAATGTTATCATTCATTTCAAGAGGGCTAGAATATAAGAGCAAGGATGTGATGCTGAGGCTTTATAAGGCATTGGTCAGACCATACTTGAGGTATTGTAAACAATTATGGCCTCACTATCTATAAAAGATGTGTTAGCATTGGAGAGAGTCCCGTGGAGGTTCACGACAATGTTCCAGGAATGAAAAGGTTAACATATGAGGAGCGTTTGATAGCTTTGAGACTGTACTTGCTGGAGGGGGGTAGGCAGTACTCTCATTGAAACCAATCAAATATTGAAAGGCCTAGACAGAGTGGACATGGAGATGTTTCCTACAGTGGGGGACAGCCTCAGAATAGAGAGACGTCTGTTTAGAACAGAGATGAGGAGGAATTTCTTTAACTAGAGGGTAGTAAATCTGCAGAATTCATTGTCACAGACAGATGTGGAGGCCAAGTCATTGGGTATATTTAAAGCAGAGGTTGATAGGTTCTTGATTAGCTAGGGTGTCAAAGGTTTACAGGGAGAAGACAGGAGAATGGGGTTGAGAGGGATAATACATTAGCTATGATGGACCGGTGGAGCAGACTTGATGCGATGAATGGCCTAATTCTGTTCCTATGTCTTATGGCCTTATGCTCAATGTCTCAGATGAAGGATCTTAACCTGAAGCATCGACACTCAAGGGCCTTTGGCAGAGCCCTGAATCTGTGCCTCCATGTCCGAATCTGAGTTACTGGAGGCTGGAAGCCAAATAGTTTGGACTGGTTTGGGGGTTAGAGGATGGAGGATATTTTGTTTTCTTTGTTTTACTGATTATTGAGCTCTATCTTACTGTATTGTGTTCTGTGCTGAACATTGTAGGCATGTTGACAATTTGCTACATTGGTGTCAGACTGTGTGGTGACACTTGCGTGGTGCCCCCAGCACACTCTTGGTTGTTAACTCAGATGATGTATTTCACAGAATGTTTTGATCTACTGATGTTTTTTTTATGATTTAATTTTTATTGAATTCTTTTACAAAAATTTATTGAATTCTTTTACCAATTTTCCCTGGACCCTTGAGTCAGTGTTGAAATTATGTAAATCATAGGTTACAAAACATAAAATTATCCATAAAATAAAAACAAACATGGCAGAAATAAATATCAATGTAATAACCATGTGTGTCTATTTAGACCTGTAATAACCTAAAAGACTGCCATTCAGCAATATGCTTCACCACTATTCCCCCCCCCCCCAGGAAGCCTAAATATTTGCCCCATTTTTGTGTATAGATGTCCAATCTATCAAACTGTTTGTAAGACATGCTTTCAAAAGCTGCCACTTTGGCTATTTCTGTGGCCCACTCCTGAAATGATGCTATGTGGAGGAGCTAGCTCCACTACTGCTGAATATGTACAATGAGTCTATAGAGCAGGGTAATTTACCCCCTACTTTATCACAAGCGCTAATTACATTGATTCTGAAAGAGGGTAAAGACCCATGTGAATGTAAGAATTATAGACCAATTTCCCTTCCAATAGATGTGAAAATTTTATCAAAGATCCTTGCAAACCGTTTAGACACAGTAACAACATGATTGATACATAGTGATCAGGTGGGATTTATCAGGGGCCGCAGCTCATCTGATAACATAAGGCGTCTTGTGAATATTATGTGGTTGGTGGCTGATAATCCTATAGCGGCTATTTCATTCGATGCTGAAAAAGCATTTGATCGGGTGGAATGGGGCTATCTGTTTAAGATTCTTCAATTTTTTGGATTTGGACCCATCTTTTTAAAATGGATTAGATTGTTATATAATAACCCTGAAGCAGCGGTTCAAACTAGTGGTTACATTATACCTTACTTCTTTCTCACTTTCCCCAATGTTGTTCTGTATTGCTTTGGAGCCCCTGGGAACGGCTATCACAGAGAATGAGAACTTTATAGGGGTACCTGTGGGAGGACAGGTTCATAAACTGATGCTTTATGTGGATGATATTTTACTATTTGTGTCGGGCCCTAGTCGGTCGGTGCCATGTCTTGATGTTTTGATAAATAAACTTGAATCTTGAATCTTGAGTTTATTTCCTTCCACAGATGCTGTCTGACTCACTGAGTTCCACCAGCATCTGCAAGTCTCTGGTGTCTCTGTCTGTGTGGAGCTCACACGCTCTTCATGAGACTGCACATGTTTCCCTGTCTGCTCCAATTTCTTCCCAAGGACATTTGTGTTGCTAGTTGACCATTGTAAATTTTCCATAGCTTGCAGGGAGAGGAAGAATCTAGGAGAATTGATAGGAATGTGGGCAGAATAAAGTGGGATTAGTCCAAATGAGTGTTTAAAGGTTGGCATAGATTTGATGGGCCAAAGATCAAAAGAAATATTCACAGTAAATTTATTGTCAAAGTACAAATATGTCACTATATACAACCCCAAGATTTATTTTCTTGTGGGCATTCACATTAAGTACAAGAAGCAAATAGAATCATTGAAAAAGGATGGATGAACAATCAATATGGAAAAGACAACAAACTGTACATATACAAAAAGAAGAAAAAATAATAAATAAATAAGAAATAAATATTAAGAACATGGGATGAAGAGTTCTTGTAAGTAAATCCATAGGTTGTGGGAAAGGTTCAGTAATGCGGCAAGTGAAGTTGAGTAAAGTTATCACCTTTGGTACAAGAGCCTGATGGTTGAGGGATAATAATTGTTCCTGTATTGGTGGTGTGGGTCCTGAGGCTTCTGTACCTTCTTCCTGTTGGCAGCAGGGAGAAGAGAGCATGGTCTTAGATGGTAGGAGTCCCTAATGAGGGATGCTGCTTTCCTGTGGCAATGCTCAATGGTGGGGAGGGCTTTACCCATGATGGACTGGGCCTGTTTCTCTGCTGTTTGTTGGTAGGACTTCTTCAGCTGTGTTGAACAATTTGAATCAACCGTCTCCTGCACTGTGCCAACAGTATGTGAAATGTGAGAGTGACAGCTACCAATGATCTCACTTTAAAAAATGATTAGATTATTAGACTACTGAATTGGAACAAATTAACTCTGACTTGGCAGTGGGGGCCTTTTGCGTCATTGCCTTTATTTGCATGTTTATTGCTGTTGTGTATGCCTTTAGCGGCAGGATGTTAAAAAATCTGCTCAAGTCAGTGTGGGATATAGAGCTAGTGAGTCAGAGAGATGAAGAACTGCCAGAGGACAGGGTGAAAGGATGTCAGAGAGGGAGACAACAACAGGCAGAAGAGTATAAAGGGAGGGATGGAAAGCAAAAGGATAAGAGAGAGGAAGGGAATAAAGATGAAAGTGAAACAGTAAAGTAAATAGAAGAAAGTGACAGAAAGAAATAAGAGAGTTTGAGAACTTATAGATAAGTAGTACAGTCCCAAGCAGGTTGAGTTACAATTTGAGGGACTGTGTTACGGAAAGAGGTTGGGCTACCTAGGATATTATTCATTGGAGCAAAGGAGAATGTGGGGTGATATTATGGAGGCGTACAAAATTATAAGGGGCATAGATTAGGATGAAAGGTCATAGTCTTTTTTCCAGAATTGGGTATCAAGAACTAAAGGGCATAGCTTGAAGGTTAGAGGGGAAAGATTTAATAGGAATCTGAGGGGCAACTCTTTCATCCAGAAGGAGTTCAGAGAATGGAACAAAGTGATTAAGGCAGGTATATTAACAACATTTCAAAGACTGTTTACATGTTTACAAAGATTGTTACATGGATAGGAGATAATCAGAGGGACATAAACCAAACATGGGCAAATGGGACTTACTTAAATGGTATGGAGTGGTTGGGTTGAAAGGCCTGTTTCCATAGTGTCTAACTCAATGACTCTACATGTAACTGGGGAAGAAGTGCTCAGGTGCTTCATGCTGTTTTATATCTGGCTACACTGAGTGACAGTGGCAGATTATGATGGTAATCATTTGTTAGATCAGCTCTTTCTGTAGGCCTTCTGTTTTACTTTAGAATATAGAGGCACATGCAAATACACAGACTTTAACTTCCTATATAAGACCATAAGATCATAAGACATGAGCAGAATTAGACCATTCAGCCATTGAGCCTGTTCTGTCACTTCACAAGGCTGATCCTGAATCCCACTCACCCCATACACCTGCCTTCTCGCCATGTGCTTTGATGCCCTGACCAATCAGAAAACTCTCAATTTCCGCTTTAAATATACCCGCGGATGGCCTCCACTCAGAGATTCACTACTCTCTGGCCTAAAAAAGATCCTCCTTGCCTCTGTTTTAAAAGGTCATCCTACAATTTTGAGGCTGTGCCCTCTAGTTCTGGACACCCCCACCATGGGAAACATCCTTTCCACATCCACCCTATCTAGGCCTTTCAAGCTTTGATAGGTTTCATAAGATCCCTATGCATTCTTCTAAAATCCAGTGAGTACAGGCCCAAAGCTGCCAAGCACTCCTCATATGTTAACCCCATTCATTCCCAGATTCATCCTCATGAACTCCTCTGGACTCTCTCCAATGACAACACATCCTTTCTGAGATATGCTGACATCCCACCTCTCCTGGAAGTTCCAGGAGTCTCCCACATATTGATAGCAGCTCCCTGATGCCCGCAAATTATATACAATATCCCGGAAATCAATGTTTTTGAGAGTGAGCGAGTGGGGAGGGGAGAGAGAAAGAGAGAGAGAGAGAGAGAGCGAGAGAGAGAGAGTGAGAGAGAGAGAGAGAGAGAGAGAGAGAGAGAGAGAGAGGGAGAGAGAGACAGACAGACAGACAGACAAACGTAGTGAGAGAGTGACAGAGAGAGCATCCTGATTGGTCTCTCTTTGTGCTAAGTAGACCTATCAGTTTTCTCTGTGGGCGAGCTTTACAGTCAACCTCTCTCTCCCTTTCATTGTCCATCAGTTCAGTTTAGTGTCCTGCAGCACCATGGCAGAGTGTTCCAAACAAGAAAATATAAAACATACTTCACCCCAGACTACACTAAAGTGTACCCCTGCCTAATAGGGGTCAAAAATAATGACAGTTTTGCTCGCTGCACTGTTAGTGACTTTTCTATTGCCCACGGTGGGTTAAATGACTGTAAAAGATGTGTTGAGGTGAGTTTAACAGGTGTCATTCGTTCATTAGCATAGCTGACATTATTTAAACTAGCTGGCTAACTGCTAAGGAGCTACTCTATTGATGTCCTATGTGATGAGGCCAAACTCCCTGTAGACTTGCTTAAAGTAATACTAGAATAAAAAAAATGACTCCATGATAATATAAGTACATATTTTAATGTCACATTTTCTGTGTAAGATAATAAGGATACACCTTATGCTTTTATTTCTTTTAGGGACCACAACATATTAGGGAGGGTAAGCGCAGGGAAGGCTGCTCAGGTTCTTTTCAGCAGAAAACCAAAGTCTGACAGAGAAGGTCACTAGAGCTGAGGTGTACTTTACATCTTTCATCGGTGAGCATAACCTGCCATTCCAGGTGTGTAAGCACACAGGCGAGCTATTCAGGAAAATGTTTCCTGATTCAGAAATAGCAAAACACTATGCCTGCTCATCAACCAAGACAGCAACTATTGTGAACATGGCACTGGAACCTGAATGTGCAGAGGATCTGTACAAGTTCAGCCGGACAGAAAAAAGGCCATACAGTATTTTGGTTGACGAAAGCAGCGATAGCATGTGTGAGAAGGAAAGTGCCATTTTATCCAGGTACTATAATGAAACACAGGATGAGGTAACAGTTGGATTTGTAGACATGCCAGTGTGCAATGATGAGGTGAATCCAGAGCAGATTTTGACTTTGGCAGAGAGATTTCCAAACGTGTCCAAGGCAAATGCAAGAGAAAAGCTCCACTTACATACACCCTTTGAGGTCGACCGTGGGGGGGTGGGGTGGAATTGGGGTTGCAGGGGGCGGGGGTGATGGTGCTACCTCGCTGAAATGAGTTTTTGCAGGGTGGGATGTCTGGATATGGGACCCAAAACTGTTGACAATACTCCAAGTGCTGCCTGAGTAATGTCTTATAAAGCCTCAGCATCATCTCTTTGCTTTTATATTCTGTTTCCCTTGAAATAAATGCCAGCATCACATTTGTTTTCTTCAGCACAGACTCAACCTGTAAATTAACCTTCTAGGAGTCTTGTACAAGGACTCCTAAGACCCTCTGCACCTCTGAAGTTTGAACCTATTTTGATAATAGTTTGCAATATTGTTCCTTTTACCAAGTTTAATTACCGTATATTTCCAAACACTATATTCCATTTGCCACTTTTTTGCCCATTTTTCCAATTTGTCTAAGTCCTACTGCAATTGCATTGTTTCCTCTGCATTACCTACCCCTCCACCTATCTTTGTATCATCTTCAAACTTTGCCACAAAGCCATTATCCAAATCATTGGCAAACAACGTGAAAAGTAGTAGTCCCAATACCAACCCCTGAAGAACACCACTAGCCACTGGCAGCCAACCAGAAAAGGCCCTGCAACGTGCTCTAAATGGTGGAACTGGGAAGGAGTGGTGAGGAAGGGAGCCACATGAGGAGATGTTGCAGATGGGCATGGGGGAAAGCAACAATGGAAGATGGTAATTTCAAACAGAGACACATTCATTCCATCTTCTTTGCCTCAGGACTTCCCAATATGTTTAGTGTCATAGAATTGATGAGACATACTGGACAGAAACAGGTCCTTCAGCCCAGCTCGTCGTGGCTGACTTAATTGTCTTTTTGGGCTACTCTTATTTCCAATATTTGCCCCCACATCCCTCTAAACCTTTCCTATACATATGCCTATCCAAATATTATTTAAACATTGTAACTGGACCAGCATCCACCACTTCCTCTGGCAGTTTATTTCATTTACCAGCCCCTCAGATCCTCTTTTAAATCTTTCCCTCTCATCTTAGACCTATCCCCTTTAGTCTTAGACTCCCCTACCTAGGAAAAGGTGGCTTTATATACTTCTACAAGGTCACCCCTCAGCCTCCTATGTTCCAGGTATAATAGTCCTGGCCTATCCAGGCTCTATAGCTCAAGCCCTCAGCCAATCATATAATTACTGAGTGTAGGTGATGATGGGAGATAAAGCAGGAGTGTTAAGCTTTGTCCAGTTCACCCCCGGCAACTTATTGCTAGGTGTTGCATTCAACAACAATGACTCTTTACATCAGAACTACCAAAGGGAAAGAGTGAGGATTATCAGGGCTTGAGAACAGCTAACGTAAAAAGGTTGAAAAGTCACAATACCTGACATTTAAGCAGACATATTGATGCCCATAACTGAAAGGAGATCAAACTGATGGGCAGAAATTGAACAAGAGGTTCTGCAGATACTGAAAATCTGGAGCTAAACACACAGATTGCTTTTGAATTTGCCTAACTGCACAAGAGATCCACAGTAGATGCTATTTCATTGGCTCTTCACTCAGCCCTGGATCATCTGGACAGCAAAGATGTGTACATCAGGATGTTCTTTATCAACTACAGCTCAACATTCAATGCTATCATACACTCAAAGCTAAGCAATAAGCTTTAAGTCCTTGGCCTCAAAACAGTACTAGGAACTTTCAGTGATATTACTCTAGTGGTGTTTTAGGTTTTCATAAACAAAATGGTGTGAGGCATTTTAAACTTGAAGGAAACTGTAACAACTCCTTTACTGTTTATCAAGACACAGAACATAATGCATGGTAGAAAACATGTCATTATGTCATCATGTTGCACCAGCTTCTTAAAGTGAACCCTAACTCAATGTCAGTAGTTGTGAATTACGCGTATGTTTACACCCATTACATTACCCTACCGTATTTAATAGTGGAGATTTACATAAATATTGCTGTGTAGGCCTAATTGTTTAATGCTATTGTGTAGTGACTTCGGGATGGTACCAGTTGTAAATATTTCTACTGGGACAATGTATATTCACATTCCAGAGTCTTCCAATCTCCTCTTTTAATTCAGCTTATTTCTGGTGTAATTTCAATATGTTACGTGTGTTTGTAATGGCCATATCTATTAAATAAGTTGTGCTTGCCTGTTTATCCTGTAATATAATGTCCGGATGGTTACAATGGATTGTCTTATCTGTAATAATGATATCAGTTGTATCGTAGTTTAAGGACTCTGACTTTAAAAGAGGATCAGGCTTGTATGTATAGTAATGTATGGTGTCTTATATGAGTTTGTATTTTAAGGCAAGAATTTGGTGAATGATATTCACCACTTGATTGTAAGTAATCAGATTGAGTTAAACTGCTGCAGGATCCTGTAATGTGTTGGATTGTTTCTGGTTTCTCTTGGCACTTTCTGCATTTATCATCTTGGATTTGTTGGTAATTTATCAAGTATTTTTGATCATTAACCACCTAGTCCTGTATTGCTGTAAGGAACCCCATGTTTCTGGGAAGTGATCTCCAACTCTGAGCCAGGCATTCGAAGCTTCCTTGTCGACATCTAGTCTGCTCAGATTGTGTGGATGTCCCATCGAGGGTCATGCTCTTCCATTGGTTAACTTTTTCTTCTATTATGCTAGTTTCTTAACATTTCTAGGTGTTGCTTTCATTTAAGTTTAGTACTGCGTACAGGTTTCCCCCGCTATCCAAGAGTAGAGCGTTCCTATGAAACTTTTCATAAGCCGAAATAGCATAAAGCGAAAAAGCAATTACCGTTAATTTATATGGGAAAATTTTTTGAGCGTTCCCAGACCCAAAAAAAACAACCTACCAAATCATACCAAATAGCACATAAAACCTAAAATAACACCTACATATAGTAAAAGCAGGAATAATATGATAAATATACAGCCTATATAAGGTAGAAATAATGTATGTACAGTGTAGTTTCACTTACCAGAATTGGGAAGATACACACACCTGCCCACGCAAGGTTTCACGGTCATGGTAGTCTTTCTTGGGGTAAACACAAGTTTAAAGCGGGTGCTTTTTTCGTAAAAGCAAAAATCCTCTTCGGATTTCTTTAGGTTAGCAAGAACAGGTACTAATGTAAGTCTTTCGTAAAAGTGAAGTGGCATAAAGTGGGGGGGACACCTGTACATGTTATCATAATTGCAAATGGAGAGATGAACCCTGTTTTTGTTGGTGAAAATATGTCCTTACAAGTTTTATCTGACTGTTGTGTAATTTTCTAATGTCTGTTATTCCTCTTCCTCCTTCTGTCATGGTCCCTTCTGGCATTCCCCAACCTGGTTATTTTCCTCAGGAATTCGGCCTCAATCCCCTTGTTTAGTTTCCAGTCATTCCCAGATTCCACTAACTACACACCTGCTTTCCTTGAGAAAATGCAGAAGAAAGACCCACTGATCACAATAAGGAGCCGCCATTTCGAAATAGAGGAGTAATGGTAAGCATATTTCGAGATATTTAAAGAGCATATGACCCACTATGGAAGGATGGTTTATTAATTAAACTCTATGATGCGGGAATTAGAGGTAGAATGTTTAATTGGATCAAAGATTTTCTTAAGGCAAGGACAATTCAAGTAAGAATAAGCAGAACAAGCTCCAAGTCAGTTAAAATAGATAATGGTACCCCTCAAGGAAGCGATATTAGTTCAGTTCTTTTTAATGTCATGATAAATGATATCTTTGAGCAGGTAGGGACAGGATTTGGCAAATTGTTGTTTGCAGACGATGGTGCAATGTGGAAAAGAGGAAGAAACGTCAAGTATATATTAAAGCAGGCTTTAAGATCAGTTGAAAATTGGGCAAATAAATGGGGTTCAAACAACACACAAAATGCTGGTGGAACACAGCAGGCCAGGCAGCATCTATAGGGAGAAGCACTGTCAATGTTTCGGGCCGAGACCCTTTGTCAGGACTAACTGAAAGGAGAGATACTAAGAGATTTGAAAGTAGTGGGGGGGAGGGGGAAATGCGAAATGATAGGAGAAGACCGGAGGGGGTGGGATGAAGCTAAGAGCTGGAAAAGTGATTGGTGAAAGTGATACAGAGCTGGAGAAGGGAAAGGATCATGGGACGGGAGGCCTCGGGAGGAAGTAAGGGAGAGGGGGGGAGCACCAGAGGGAGATGGAGAACAGGCAGGGTGATGGGCAGAGAGAGAGAAAAAAAAACAAAGAACTAAATATGTCAGAGATGGGGTAAGAAGGGGAGGAGGGGCATTAACAGAAGTTAGAGAATATAAGGTATTGTTCCTCCAACCTGAGTGTGGATTCATCTTGACAGTAGAGGAGGCCATGGATAGACATATCAGAATGGGAATGGGACGTGGAATTAAAACGTGTGGCCACTGGGAGATCCTGCTTTCTCTGGCGGACCGAGCGTAGGTGTTCAGCGAAATGGTCTCCCAGTTTATGTCGGGTCTCACCAATATATAAAAGGCCACACCGGGAGCATTGGATGCAGTATACCACACCAGCCGACTCACAGGTGAAGTGTCGCCTCACCTGGAAGGACTGTCCGGGGCCCTGAATGGTGGTGAGCGAGGAAATGTAAGGGCAGGTGTAGATGAAAGATCTCGGCCCAAAACATTGGCTTTTAATTTCCCAGGACAGGAGTTACAAGTGGCCAAGGATAGTATCAAATGTCGATTTCTTTGCAAGCCATACAGCATCCAGGTTTGATTGTTTATTATCACAGGGTCATTGTCTATGGCTTGGACTACTTTTTAATCCTGAGACAATTTGACCAGGGCATAGATCCTAGTTAAGAGGACAATTTGAGGGCAGGGTGAAAGTTGGAGGCAAAGTTAATGAAGTCGATGAGCTCAGCATGTGTGCAGGAGGCAGCGCCAATACAGTCGTCGATGTAGCAAAGGAAAAGACTTGGAACATGGACATGGACATGGACTGTTCCACAAAGCCAACAAAAAGGCAGGCATAACTGGGACCCATATGGGTGCTCATGGCTACACCCTTGGTTTGGAGGAAGTGGAAGGAGCCGAAGGAGAAATTATTGAGAGTAAGAACTAATTCCGCTAGACGGGGGAGAGTGGTGGTAGAGGGGAATTGGTTAGGTCTGGAATCCAAAAAGAAGCGAAGAGCTTTGAGACCGTCCGGGTGGGGGAATGGAGGTACATAGTGACTGGATGTCCATGGTGAAAATAAGGCGGTGGGGACCAGGAAACTTAAAATCATTGAAAAAATTCATAGCGTGAGAAGTGTCACGAACATAGGTGGGAAGAGATTGAACAAGGGGGGATAAGACAGTGTCAAGGTATGCAGAAATGAGTTCGGTGGGGCAGGAGCAAGCTGAGACAATAGGTCTACCTGGACAGGCAGGTTTGTGGATCATGGGTAGGAGGTAGAAACGGGAAGTGCGGGATGTGGGAACTATGAGGTTGGTGGCAGTGGATGGGAGATCCCCAGAGCTGATAAGGTTGGTGATGGTATAGGAGACAATGGCCTGGTGCTCCTTAATGGGGTCATGATCAAGGGGTAAACAAGATGAGGTATCAGAGAGTTGTCGCTGTGCCTCGGCCAGGTAGAGGTCAGTTCGCCAGACAACAACAGCTCCCCCCTTATCAGCGGGTTTTATAGTGAGGTTGGGATTGGTGCGGAGGGAGTGGAGAGCAGAGCGTTCGGAAGGAGTTAGGTTGGAATTGGAACAGGGTGTGGTGAAGTCGAGATGGTTGATGTCCCGTTGGCAATTAGCAATAAAGAGATCCAGAGCAGGCAGAAGACCAGAGTGGGGTGTCCATGAAGAGGAGGAGAGTTGAAGACGGGAGAAGGGGTCATCGGTGGACTGCAGTAGGAAAGTCCCCCACCGTCTGCATTGGCGCTGCCTCCTGCACGCATGCTGAGCTTGTCGACTTCATTAACTTTGCCTCCAACTTTCACCCTGCCCTCAAATTTACCTGGTCCATTTCCGACACCTCCATCCTCTTTCTTAATCTTTCTGTCTCCATCTCTGGAGACGGCTTATCTACTGATATCTACTTTAAGCCTACAGACTCTCACAGCTACCTGGACTATTCCTCTTCCCACCCTGTCTCTTGCAAAAATGCTATCCCCTTCTCACAATTCCTCCGTCTCCGCCGCATCTGCTCTCAGGATGAGGCTTTTCATTCCAGGACGAAGGAGATGTCTTCCTTTTTTAAACAAAGGGGCTTCCCTTCTTCCACCATCAACTCTGCTCTCAAACGCATCTCTCCCATTTCCCGCACATCTGCCCTCACCCCACCCGCCACCCCTCTCGGGATAGGGTTCCCCTTGTCCTCACCTACCACCCCACCAGCCTCCAGGTCCAACGTATAATTCTCCGTAACTTCTGCCACCTCCAACGGGATCCTACTACCAAGCACACCTTTCCCCCCCTTTCTGCTTTCCGCAGGGATCGCTCCCTACGCGACTCCCTTGTTCACTCATCCCCACCATCTCTTCCCACCGATCTCCCTCCTGGCACTTATCCTTGTAAGTGGAACAAGTGCTACACCTGCCCTTACACTTCCTCGCTTACCACCATTCAGGGCCCCAGACAGTCCTTCCAGGTGAGGTGACACTTCACCTGTGAGTCAGCTGGTGTGGTATACTGTGTCCGGTGCTCCTGGTGTGGCCTTTTATATATTGGTGAGACCCGACACAGACTGGGAGACCGTTTTGCTGAACACCTATGCTCGGTCCACCAGAGAAAGCAGGATCTCCCAGTGACCACACATTTTAATTCCACGTCCCATTCCCATTCTGATATGTCTCTCCATGGCCTCCTCTACTGTCAAGATGAATCCACACTCAGGTTGGAGGAACAACACCTTATATACTGGCTGGGTAGCCTCCAACCTGATGGCATGAACATTGACTTCTCTAACTTCCGTTAATGCCCCTCCTCCCCTTCTTATCCCATCCCTGACATATTTAGTTGTTTGTTTGTTTTTCTCTCTCTCTGCCCATCACTCTGCCTGTTCTCCATCTCCCTCTGGTGCTCCCCCCTCCCCCTTTCTTTCTCCCGAGGCCTCCCACCCCATGATCCTTTCCCTTCTCCAGCTCTGTATCACTTTCGCCAATCACCTTTCCAGCTCTTAGCTTCATCCCACCCCCTCCAGTCTTCTCCTATCATTTCGCATTTCCCCCTCCCCCCACTACTTTCAAATCTCTTAGTATCTCTCCTTTCAGTTAGTCCTGACGAAGGGTCTCGGCCCGAAACGTCGACAGTGCTTCTCCCTATAGATGTAGCCTGGCTGCTGTGTTCCACCAGCATTTTGTGTGTGTTGTTTGAATTTCCAGCATCTGCAGATTTCCTCGTGTCTGCTAAATAAATGGAGTTTCAGGATTTCTGCTTCTAAGTGCAAATTTATGATTTTTCGTTTTAGAAGAAAGAATCCTGATAGTGAATTGTGTCTATATGATTCTCCATTAGAAAGAGTCAAGGTATTCAAGCTTTTACGTGTCTGGTTTGATGAGAGACTTACTTGGAGGGTTCATATAGATAAAACAATTGGAAAGTGTGAGAAAGTTTTTAAATGTTATGAGAAGTATTGCTGGATGTGACTGTGGAGCAGGTCGGGAAACTATGTACTTAATATATCTAGCTATGATTAGATCAGTAATTGATTATGGTTGTATTGCTTATGGTTCCGCTGCTACGGCCGAGCTTGGAAAATTAGACACTGTGCAGTCCAAGCACTTGGACTCTGCTGTGGAGCTTTCAGAACAACATCAGTTCCTGCATTATGTGTGGAGATGGGAGAAGCACCTCTACATTTAAGACAAGCCTGCAGTATTGGGCAAAGCTAAATGGCTTCAATCACAGCTGTCCATCAAAATGTCTTTTGCAGGAGACGTTGGAACGCTAAGGTAAAATTAAAAGATATCCATTTTTAGATTTGGTTAATATCTGGGCTGTGAAATTGAAACTGATTGAGGAAGACATAGCTGACCAAATTTGCTTGCCACCCATTCCTTTTTGGCTTTTGCCAGAACCAGAAGTAGACCTATTCCTCCTTTTCAGCTTCAAGGAAGCAGAGCAATTTCAGCAATGATCGTAAATGAATATTTAAATAATAAATGGGGATCTTATCTGAAGATTCTTACTGATGGCTCAGTGGACCCAGAGAGCAGTAAGGCAGGATTTGGGATGTACGTGTCTCAACTTGGAGTTGAGATTGGTCACCGGGTTTCAGATGGTGTTTCTGTCTTTGCAACAGAATTATTAGCAATCCTTTGGGCCTTATGGTGGATAGAAGACTCTCAACCATGCAGGGTTATCATCTGTTCGGATTCTGCTGCTGCCTTAGAGGCTATAAAAGGGAATAAATTAAAAGCTCGTCCTGACATAGTTATTGAGATTCTCTTAGCTTTGTTTAGAGTAGGGAAGATGGGTTGTGAAGTCAGTTTACGCATGCTGGGGTGGAGGGAAATGAAATTGTGGATGGCATTGCAAAGTCTTCCTTACAGAGCGGGCAAGTAGGAATTAGAATACCCTATTAAGGGATCAAATGATTGAAAAGATTGAGCATATAGACATTAAGAAAGAGGATGTGCTGGAGCTTTTGGAAAGCATCAAGTTGGATAAGTCTCCAGGACTGGATGAGATGTACCCCAGGCTAATGTGGGGTCGAGAGAGGAGCTGAGCCTCTGGCAATGCTTTTTGCATCATCAATGGGGACGGGAGAGTTTCTGCAGGATTGGAGAGTTGCAAATGTTGTTCCCTTATTCAAGAAAGGGAGTAGAGATAGCCCAGGAAATTATAGACCAGGCAGGATTTATGAACATTTGGAGAGGGATAATATGATTAGGAATTGTCAGCATGGCTTTGCCAAAGGCAGGTCATGTCTTACAAACCGGATTGAATTTTTTGAGGATGTGACAAAACACATTGATGAAGGTAGAGTAGTAGATGTAGTGTATATAGATTTCAGCAAGGCATTTGATAAGGTACCCCATGCAAGGCTTACTGAGAAAGTAAGGAGGCATGGGATCCGAGGGGACCTTACTTCGTGGATCCAGAATTAGCTTGCTCACAGAAGGCAAAAAGTGGTTGTAGACGGGTCATATTCTGTATGGAGGTCAGTGACCAGTGGTGTGCCTCAGGGATCTGTTCTGAGATTTTTATAAATGACCTGGATGAGGAAGTGGAGGGATGTGTTAGTAAATTTGCTGGTGACACAAAGGTTGGGGGTGTTGTTGATAGTGTAGAGGTCTGTCAGAGTTTACAGCGGGACATTGATAGGATGCAAAACTGGGCTGAGAAATGGCAGATGGAGTTCAAACCAGATAGGTGTGAGGTGGATCATTTTGGTAGGTCAAATATGATGGCAGAATATAGTATTAATAGTAAGACTCTTGGCAGTGTGGAGGATCAAAGGGATCTTGGGGTCCGAGTCCATAGGACACTCAAAGCTGATGCACAGGTTGACTCTGGAGTCAAGAAGGCATACAGTGGATTGGCCTTCATCAACCGTGGGATTGAGTTTAAGAGCTGAGAGGTAATGTTGCAGCTATATAGGACCCTGGTCAGGCCCCACTTGGAGCACTGTGTTCAGTTCTGGTCACCTCACTACAGGAAGGATGTGGAAGCCATAGAAAGGGTGCTGAGGAGATTTACAAGGATGTTGCCTGGATTGGGGAGTATGCCTTATGAGAATAGGTTGAGTGAACTCTGCCTTTTCTCCTTTGAGCGGCGGAGGATGAGAGGTGATCTGATAGAGTTGTATAAGATGATGAGAGGCTTTAATCATGTGGATAGACAGAACAGAGGAGATATCAGGGTAAGTTTTTTTTATGCAGAGAGTGGTGAGTGCGTGGAATGGTCTGCTGGCGACAGTAGTGGAGGTGGATACGATAGGGTATTTTAAGAGATTCCTGGATAGGTACATGGAGCTTAGAAAAATAGAGGGCTATGGGTAATCCTAGGTAATTTCTAAAGTAAGTAAATGTTCAGCACAGCTTTGTGGATGTTCTATGTTTCTATGTTACTCCTAATGTTCTCACCCTTGATGTTGTCCCTTTAGTTGCGGTGGGTAATGAGATGTCTGTATGGGAGAATTGCTGTAATTGTTATGCAGAGTAGACCTCACAAGAGCAGGCATTACTCCTAGCTGGCATCACTTCCACGCTGTGCCCCCATGCAAAATCCAAAATCCAGGTTGTAATCTCTCTTCAGTGAAGGGACTGGAACACCCTGAGCTGTGTGATCCCACCAGTCCCCCAAACACTAGTATCGCATAACTACATTTTTCTTGATAAAGCAGCAATATATTTATTGAAGATATACTCACAGCTGTAGCACAATTTTATTGTTCCAACACTGACAATTAAGTACTATCTCTACTGTTTGTCACGTAGAAGCAGAGACTGTTTCAGTGTCTGGTTTTATGACTGAGTTATGACTCTATCAGCTCACTGTGTTTCCAAATTCGCTCTTACTGGTTTTCAGTTGGGGGCATTAATCATCAGGAAGGCACAAATTTCATTTCCCTTTGATTGTGAAACATTTTAGTGCTTTTTGCTGTGGCTGCAATAACCCAGCAACAAGGTGGCACATGGGCTACAGGAGAACTGCCTCATGTCCTTGATGATCCTCTCTTCAACTTCATCTGCTCTGCTTTAGATGAAAAAATTGCACTTGTATAGTATTATACAAATAAGGAAACATAATCTGATTTGAACTGTTACCATCTCACGAAACAGGGATATTTTTTCTTTCCATTTATCACTCCTTCACTTTCTCTTCTATAAATAACTATTCTTTCCTCTTTCCCACTTTTGAAAAAGGGTATCTGCCCAGCAACCCCTCATATTTCTACATGTGTGGCCTGACCAGATTCCAAAATATTCTGTTGTTATTTCAGATTTCCAGCATCTTCAGGTTTTTGTCGTGCATTTATGTAGTGACTTTCCATCATCTTCTGGTATCCTAAAGCACTTGGTAGCTAATCAATCCTTGCAATATGTGTGTCCATTGTGGAAAATGCAGCCAATTCCATTCCAACAAGGATTTTGTGTGACAGAATGGCTGGCTTTGTGGCCAAGTTTGCGGACGATAAAAAGATATTGTAAGTGGAGGTGCACGTAGTGTTGAGGAAGCAGGAAATCTGCTGAAGGACTTAGACAGATTAGGAGATGGGCAAAGAAGTGGCTCATGGAATACAGTGTATGGAAGTATATGGTTATGCACTTTGGTAGAAGGAATAAAGGCATAGACTATTTTTTAAACCGGAAGAAAATTCAGAAATCAGAGGTGCAAAGTTCTCATGCAGGATTCCATAAAGGTTAGCTTGCAGGTTGAGCTGGTGGTGAGGAAGACAAAAGCAATGTTAGCATTCATTTCAAGGGGACTCGAGTATAAAAGCAAGGATGTAATTCCAAGGCTTTATATGGCACTGGCCAATCGGCACTGTAAGTATAGTGAGCAGTTTTGATTTGATGGTTCTGGGCCTGTGCTTACTAGAATTTAGAACAATTGGAGGGGAGAGGGAGGTCTCATTGAAACCTATTGAATATTGAAAGGCCTAAATCAGGGGTTCCCAGCCTTTATTATCCCATGGACCAATGCCACTAAGCAAGGGTACAGTGCCCCCTCAGGTTGGAACCTCTGGCCTACATAGAGTGGACATAGAGGTGATGTTTCTGATATTGGTGGATATCCTCCGCAACTTCCGCCACCTTCAACAGGACCCCACCACTAAGCACATCTTTCCCTCTCTACCCCTCTCTGCTTTTCACAGGGATCATTCCCTCCATGACTGCCTGGTCCACACGTCCCTCCCCACAGATCTCCCACCTGGTACTTATCCCTGCAAGTGCAAATGCTACTCCTGTCCCTACACTTCCTCTCTTACCACCATTCAGGGCCCCAAAAAGTCCTTCCAGGTGAGGCAACACTTCACTTGTGAGTCTTTTGGGGTCATCTATTGCATCCAGTGCTCCCGGTGCGGCCCCTTCTACATCGGCGAGATCTGCCACAGATTGCGGGACCACTTCGTTGAGCACCTCCGCTCTGTCTGCCACAACAGACAGGATCTCCGGGTTGCCACTCACTTCAACTCTGCTTCACATTCCCATTCGGATATGTCCATACGTGGCCTCCTCTACTGCCATGATGAGGCCAAACTCAGGTTGGAGGAGCAACACCTCATATACCGTCTGGGTAGCCTCCAGCCCCTTGGTATGAACATCGAATTCTCCAACTTCTGGTAATTCCCTCCTTCTTCCTTCCATCATTCCACTTTCACTCTGCCTCTTCTTCTAGCTGCCTATCACCTCTCTCATGATTCTGCCTTCCTCTACTAACAATAATGCTTTCCCCTTTCATTCCTTCTTCACCTCTCTGGCCTATCTCCTCCCTGTTTCCCCTCCCCCACCCCTTGATCTTTCCTCTTACTGGTTTTTCACCCGGCACCTTCCACCCTTCTCTGCACCTTCTTTATAGGTCCCCTGCCCTCTCCTTCTTCAGTCCAGACGAAGGGTCTCAGCCCAAAACGTTGATTGCTCATTTCAATGGATGCTGCCCAACCTGCTGAGTTCATCCAGTTTGTTTGTACGTCTTGTTATTGTTGGTGGTTTTTTCAGTGGTGAGGGTCAGGGATTATTATCTGTGGGGAAAGTCTCAGGGTTCGTTATTGCTGTTTTTTTCTGTGAGGGAGGGGTCGGTGTTTATTTTTGTTGCTTTTTTTAGTGGTGAGGGGGTCAGGGATTGTTATTATTGTTTCTTTCCTTAGGAGAGGGGGATGGAGATTATTGTTTTTTCTTTGAGGGAGGAGGTCGGAGATAGTTATTGTCATTTTTTTTCTGTGGGGGAGGGTGTCAGGTATTGTTATTGTTGCTAGGGTTTTCTGCAGGGAGGGGGATGGAAATTATTATTTCTGCTCTTTTTTGTGCAGGGGACATCTGGGATAGTTGTTGCTGCTTTTTCTGTGGGGAAGTGGGTCTGAGATTGTTATTGTTGCAGTTTCTTCTGTGAGGGACAGGTCAGGGATTGTTATAGATGCTGTTTATTTCTAGGTGTGAGGGTGTCTGGGATTGGTATAGATGCTGTTTATTTCTGCATGGGAGGGGGTCTGGCATTGTTATAGATGCTGCTTATTTCTGTGTGGGAGGGTCTGGGATTGTTATTGTTGCTGTTTCTTCTGTGGGGGAGAGGTCAGGGTTTGTTATTGTTTTTTTTCTCTAGGGAGTAGTTGGGATTTGTTACAGTTGCTGTTTTTGTCTGTGGAGAGTGTGTTGGGGATTGTTATTTCATGCGGAGAGGGGGACAGAAATTGTTATTGTCGCTTTTCTTTTTCTGTGTGGAGGAGGTTGGGTATTCTGGGATCTGGAAGTCTTGTTTCTTTTACCTTGTTTCATGGGTATTTCATGACTATCTTGAGAAGATGAGTATCAGAGTTGTATTCTACATACATACTTTGACAATTATATGAACTTTGAACTTTGAATCTTAAGCCTTGAACCTTTCAGCAGAGATAAGGAGGAATATCTTTAGATAGAGGTTGCTGAATCTTTGAAATTCATTGCTATATGTAGCTTGGAGGCTATGTTATTAGGTATATTTAAAGCAGAGGTTGATAGCTTCTTGACTAGAAAGGGTGCCAAAGGTTATGTGTGAAAACAGGAGAATGAATTTGAGAGGAATTATCAATCAGCCTCAATGAATAGCAGAGCAGATTCAATGGGCCAAATGACCTAGTTCTGTTCCAACATCTTCTACTCTTAAATGTATGGAGCAAATTGTTTTTGTATTTGATATTTCAGTGCTATTTGAGTAATATTGTAGATTTATTGTGTAATTAAGCGTTGTTGTTCATTACGTGTTGATTATATGTGTTCTGTTCTGGGATCTCTTCTCTTTGTGACTTTTATGAACGACCTGGATGAAGAAGTGGAGGGATGGTTTAGTAAATCTGCTGATGACACAAAGGTTGGGGGTGTTGTGGATAGTGTGGAGGGCTGTCAGAGGTTACAGCGGGACATCGATAGTATGCAAAACTGGGCTGAGAAGAGGCAGATAGAGTTCAACCCAGATAAGTGTGAGGTGGTTAATTTTGATAGGTCAAATATGATGACAGAATATAGTATTAATGGTAAGACTCTTGGCAGTGTGGAGGATCAGAGGGATCTTGGGGTCCGAGTCCATAGGAACTCAAAACTGCCGTGCAGGTTGACTCTGTGGTTAAGAAGGCATACAGTGCATTGACCTTCATCAACCGTGGGATTGAGTTCAAGAGCCGAGAGGTAATTTTGCAGCTATATAGGACCCTGGTCAGACCCCGCTTGGAGTACTGTGCTCAGTTCTGGTTGCTTCGCTTTAGGAAGGATGTGGAAGCCATAGAAAGGGTGCAGAGGAGATTTACAAGGATATTGCCTGGATTGGGGAGCAGGCCTTGTGAGAATAGGTTGAGTGAATTCGGCCTTTTCTCCTTAGAACGATGGAGGATGAGAGGTGGCATGATAGAGGTGTATAAGATGATGAGAGGCATTGATCATGTGGATAGTCAGAGGCTTTTTCCCAGGGCTGAAATGGTTGCCACAAGAGGACACAAGTTTAAGGTGCTGGGGAGTAGGTACAGAGGAAATGTCAGGGATAAGTTTTTTACTCATAGAGTGCTGAGTGCATGGAATGGGCTGCCGGCAACGGTGGTGGAGGCGAATACGATAGGGTCTTTTAAGAGACTCTTGGACAGGTACATGGAGCTTAAAAAAATAGAGAGCTATGTGTAACCTTTGGTAATTTGTAAAGTAAGTACATGTTCAGCACAGCATTGTGGGCTGAAGGACCTGTATTGTCCTGTAGGTTTTCCATGTTTCTATATAAATATATGAATTGCATACATCAGAACGCTATCACATCATATGTGTGTACCTCGTTTAATATAAAAGATGAAGTTAGACTTTGATTCCCAGCGCTCTTCTTTGCCTTTCAATTAGTCTTTATGTTCTGAAATGAACCCAAGATGGAAAAAATGCACAGCGAGATGTTTGAGTTTTTAAAAAGTGTAGCAAGAAATGGTCAAGTTTCAAAAAAGCACAGCACTTTTTTTCTCCGGAGCAACGCATTTCTTCACAAAGGGAAAAATAATCGAGTAAAAAAAAGGTAAAAAACTAAAGAATTCATGTGTTCATATACAATGAGTACTGGGTGATAATAATTAAAGGAACAGTTGAAATAACTGTATCAATGGAAACATCAGTTGGAGATGCAATTGAGTTGCAGTCAGGATGAAGGATTAAAGTGTGCGTGAGCCTACCTGGTTGAACAAGTTGCGTTACCACTGTGGCAGGAGCTTACATGTTATTCAGCAGACCAATACAGATTTAAAGGTGAAACTTCCAGAAAATTAAATGAAGTAGGGACACATACAAGGAACCTGTTAGGCAGAAAATAATAAAAAGACTGCTCAGGGAAGAGAAAAAGATAAAAAGTCAAGTTACAGTTTCAAAAAGAGCACTAATCTGCATGCTGTTGAAAAATCTGTGCAGCAGAAATCTGAGTTCCCCCATTTTTACCAGCGCTGGGATGAACCACCCAGTTACAACTAGCTTGTCAGAAAGGTTTGTCCAGAGTCCAAAGAAGGCACTGTAAGCAATGTCAGCAGAACACACTACACTGACACTGAACCAGAATCTCACCAATTTTTTACTTACATATCACAATGCAGCACACTCCACAACCAACAACTCACCTGTTCCTGGGTCATCCCTTGTGTTCACTCTTGAATCTCCTCAAGCCCAATCTCAGAAGGAGTATTGGCAAGGGACTAGAGGTGATTAACAGTGGGTACTCAGAAAGATTAACGATAGAACTGGACACTCTCCTACGTGAAGATTACATCTGATATCATCTAGGGATGGCTCATTGATCAGTTGTGGAGAGCAGAGTTAAATGTTAGAGAATAAAGTTGTCTAGAGCTGTCAGAACTACTTCCTGTAAGCGCAGAGTCAACTCCTACAATAACTACAGAGGAAGCCTCAGAACCTGAGATTGTTTCAAAGCCACAAGTCTCACCTGCCAGGCAGCGTGATACCCCCTTGTCAGGGAAAATATTATCCCATAAGAGTTAGAGTTCTCCACAATGATTGAATTGTTAGACCTGAGTGGGATAATTTAAACTTTACTATAGAGTGGATGGATGTCTGTATAGCAGTTGCATTGTATAGTATATTGTGTTTCTAGTTGAGATGCATTCTCTATTGACCTGGAATTTGTAGCTAAGTAGGGAGGAGTGTTGTGTATTTAATATTTCAGTAGTATTGGTTGATTAAGTGCTCTTTAAGTGCTCTTGCTTTTTAAATAACTTATCACGGGTTATATGTAAAAATATGTGATGCTGACTCTACCACATGATAAGTGCGCGCCTCATATAAAATTGAAGATGGACTCACAGGCTACGTCCACACTGCACCGGGTAAGTTCGTAACTGAAGCTTTTTCTCTTTGTTTTTACCCTTCGTCAACACTAAAACGGCGTTTTTGTTCTCTGAAACCAGAGATTTTCAGAAACGCTCTCCAGGGTGTGTAATTTTGAAAACGCCACTTGGGCAGATCAGTGTGGACAGGGTAACCGGAGAAATCTGAAAATGCTGTCAGACAGCAGCGCGCCATTTCATTGTTTTCTTGAATGCAACCTAACAATTTCAGAACAGACAGCAACGGGACTGAAGCCAGAAGAGTTAGAAATGTACCCACCAAATACTTTGACCCATAACTTACTGAATAATTAAGTATACTCACTTTGCCCTGTTTTCTGTCCTTGCTCGTATGAAGGTGGTTTACCTATTTATGCAAGTACTTCTCTGACAATAGATATGTAACATTGTATGGAAATACAAGATAATACTGATGCAGACATGTTTTATACATTTAACAAGGGGCTTTATTAATGCAACAGAGTTTGTCAGTTTTTCAATGTTAGTTATCAGCCGGATCGTACTGTCTGTGAGCTCCTGTCAGTTGCCTCCATACGCTCCAGTATTTGTTTTTTTTAAATTTTAAGTTCTCCTGCGCGAGAGCCAACTGCTGTCTGTCTTTTAAGTTTTTCTAGTCTGTAACTGAACAAACGCGCATGGTCTTTCACAGCAAGATTCGACACCGAACATGCCGCTTGTTTTCGGTAGATGTGTCCTGCACTTGCGCAGTAGGAGGGGATTCACAGAAATATCAGTTTTAATGTGGACAGAGATATTTTTAAAAACGCATAGTGTGGATGTCTATCGTTTTTATGCGAAACCGGCGTTTTCAAAATTATCCGGTCTAGTGTGGACGTAGCCTCAGTCCTGGCTCTCTTGTTTTCCTTTCAATTAGTTTTTATGTTTTGGAGTTACAAAACATTAGATAATCTATTGTAGGGATGTTACAGAGAAAGGGTCCTGCAATCACATCTAATGCCACTCTTTGATATGCTAAATGTCCTAAAGAACAGTTTTAATGATTCTTTTTCCTCGGAGAAGGCTGTTTCTAAGAATATAGCAGCACCTCAGTTCTGCATATAGAATCAGGCTGGTTAACACAGCACAGAAAAATACAACAGAGGTATGGGTGGGTGGGGGAGGGGGTATGTAATAAGAAGTTTGGAATTGATAGATGAATGAGGTAAAAGGCTGAAGAAGGAATCTAATAGGAGAGGACAGTGGACCATGGAAGAAAGGCAAGGGAGAGAGGACCCCCACCCACCTTCATGCTCACGGTATCATCTATCACCTCCTCTTTCCCTTTTTTCCATGGTCCAGTGTCCAGAATTACATTCATTCTATCTATCACTTTTCAGCTTCTTACTTCATTTCCCCTCCCCCTCACCTATCACCCGCCAGCTTGTGCTCCTACCCCTCCCCCATCTTCCTATTCTGCCTTCTGCCTCCTTCCTTTCCAGTCCTGATGAAGGGTCTCCTTCCGAAAGTTGATGACTTATTCCCCTCCACAGATGTTGCTTGACCTGGTGAATTCCTCCAGCATTTTGTGTGTGTGATATTTAATCCCTACTGCCTGTGCCTATGAACCTCAAAACATACCAACATACCAACTTTGTCCTTGAGCACATCAACAAGTGTGTAGATAGAGTGACATCACAAAAACAAATAAAAGTTTTCCCCAATCTGAAGCCATGGATGAACAGAGAGGTTCGCCTCTTGCTCAAGGCCAGAGATTCAGCCTCCAGGTCTGGAGACCGGGAGGCTTACAGCTCAGCCAGGGCCAACCTGAGGAGGGGGATCTCTCAAGTTAAACACACATACAAACAGAGGATCGAGGAACATTTCAACTCCTCGGACCCCTGGCACATGTGGCATGGCATACAGGTCATTACAGACTTCAAACCACCTAATACTGTGCCCCCTCCCAGCTCTGCTTCCCTCCCTGATGAACTCAATTACTTCTACGCTTGCTTTGACCGAGAGAACAAGGAGGTCACCCTCAAAGCATATCTCTCACGGGATGAACTGCCTCTCTCACTTTCCACCTCTGATTTTTGCGCCACCCTGAGTAGGGTGAATGTACGGAAGGCAGCTGGTCTGGATGGAATACCTGGCCGTGCTCTCAGAGTCTGTGCAGGGCAGTTGTCCAGGGTCTTCAAGGACATTTTCAATCTGTCCCTGGTCCAGACAGTTGTCCCCACAAGCTTCAAGATCGCCACCATCGTGCCAGTGCCGAAGCATTCCACTGCCACAGGCCTGAATGACTTCTGCCCAGTTGTACTCACCCCCATTATTGCAAAGTGCTTTGAAAGTCTGGTTCTATCACATCTGAAATCCTGTGTGCCCACTATCCTGGACCCCCATCAATTTGCCTATTGCAGTAACAGGTCAATGGAGGATGCCATCTCCACGGCACTTCACTCTACCCTGGCCCACCTGGACAGCCCCAACTCTTACGTCAGAATGCTGTTCATTGACTTTAGTTCGGCATTCAATACTGTGATCCCCTCCAAGCTGATCGTCAAACTTTGCCAGCTTGGTATCAGCTCATCCCTCTGCACTTGGATCTTGGACTTTCTGACTAACAGACCCCAATCTGTTAAGTTAGACAACCTCTCCTCCTCCACTCTACCCTGAACACCGGGGTTCCTCAAGGTAACTAACGGAAGGTTAGTTAGGATGGTTCAATCGTTAGGTATTAATATTGAAGTAGTAAAATGGATTCAACAATGGCTGGATGGGAGATGCCAGAGAGCAGTGGTGGATAACTGTTTGTCAGGTTGGAGGCCGGTGACTAGTGGTGTGCCTCAGGGATCTGTACTGGGTCCAATGTTGTTTGTCATATACGTTAATAATCTGGATGATAGGGTGGTAAATTGGATTAGTAAGTATGCAGATGATACTAAGATATGTGGTGTTGTGGATAATGAAGTAAGTTTTCAAAGCTTGCAGAGAGATTTAGGCCAGTTAGAAGAGTGGGCTGAAAGACGGCAGATGGAGTTTAATGCTGATAAGTGTGAGGTGCTACATTTTGGTAGGAATAATCCAAATAGGACATACATGGTAAATGGTAGGGCATTGAAGAATGCAGTAGAACAGAGTGATCTAGGAATAATGGTGCATAGTTCCCTGAAGGTGGAATCTCATGTGGATAGGGTGGTGAAGAAAGATTTTGGTATGCTGGCCTTTATAAATCAGAGCATTGAGTATAGGAGTTGGGATGTAATGTTAAAATTGTACAAGGCATTGGTAAGGCCAAATTTGGAGTATTGTGTACAGTTCTGGTCACCAAATTATAGGAAAGATGTCAATAAAATAGAGAGCGTACAGAGAAGATTTACTAGAATTTTACCTGAGTCTCAGCACCTAAGTTACAGAGAAAGGTTGAACAAGTTAGGTCTTTATTCTTTGGAGCGTAGAAGGTTGAGGGGGGACTTGATAGAGGTATTTAAAATTATGAGGGGGATAGACAGAGTTGACGTAGATAGGCTTTTTCCATTGAGAGTAGGGGAGATTCAAACAAGTGGACATGAGTTGAGAGTTATGGGCAAAAGTTTAGGGGTAACACAAGGGGTAACGTCTTTACTCAGAGAGTGGTAGCTGTGTGGAACGTGCTTCCAGTAGAAGTGGTTAGAGGCAGGTTCGATTTTTGTCATTTAAAAAAAATTGGATAGGTATATGGACAGGAAAGGAATGGAGGGTTATGGGCTGAGTGCAGGTAGGTGGGACTAGGTGAGAGTAAGCGTTCGGCATGGACTAGAAGGGCTGAGATGGTCTGTTTCTGTGCTGTAATTGTTATATGGTTATATAAGGCTGTGTGCTGAGCCCTCTTCTGTACCCACTTTTCACCAATGACCGCGTTTCTGTACGTGGGTCTAACTCCATAATCAAGTTCGCAGATGATACCACGGTGGTTGGCCTGATCAGATGGAATGATGATATGGCCTACAGGGACGAGGTCCAGCACCTGACCGCGTTGGTGTGCCGACAGCAACCTGGCCCTTAACACCCAGAAGACCAAGGAGATCATTGTGGACTTCAGACATGCTAGAAGCCACACTCATGTCCCCATCTACATCAGTGGAGCGTGTATCAAGCTTCAAATTCCTTGGTGTCCATATTTCCGAGGATCTCACCTGGTCCATGAACTCCTCCATCCTGATCAAAAAGGCACATTTATTTCCTGTGGAGCATTAAGAAAGCTCACCTCTGTCCCAGGATACTGACGGACATTTACCGCTGTACCATTGAGAGCATACTCACCAACTGCATCTCAGTGTGGTAATGCAATTGTCCTATATCGGACCGCAAAGCATTCCAGCGTGTCGTGAAAACTGCCCAGCGGATTATCGGCACCCAATTGCCCACCATTGAGAACATCTACCATAAGCGCTGCCTGGGCAGGGCGAAAAGCATTATCAAGGATGCATCTCACCCTACCATGGACTTTTTACTCTCCTCCCATCCAGAGGCACTACAGGAGCCTCCACTCCCACATCAGCAGGCACAGGAAGAGCTTCTTCCCTGAGGCTGTGACCCTGCTGAACCTCACATCACAGTGCTAAGCACCCATATTGACCTGTCTCAGTACTTCTATATTTATGTGCTATAGCACTTACTATTTATTTGCAGTTATTTTGTAAATAACACTATTCTTTGCATTTCTGGTTAGATGCTAACTGCATTTCATTTAGCTTTGTATCTGTACTTGGCACAATGACAATGAAGTTGAATCTAATCTAATCTAATACTAACAGATATGTGAGTTCATCTCTCTCTCAGGCATTCCTGATATCTCTTGGATGTGGTCCTGAGCCCGAACCGTCCTGATAGTCCACCTTCATTGGCTCCAAATGTCAATATTTGTATTTAGGTGACCACAGGTTTAGATGGGGTTTAGTGAGACTCTCCCTCACAGTGAGGTTGGCCACTTCAGCCACTTTGTCTCCTAGAGTTTAGCTGTTTTATGTATTCAGAAGAACTCTTATCAGACTGGCACACACAACATCATTAATCACTGTGATTTGCTCCGAGCAGCTAGCAGCAGCTGTGGATAGCTTCTCCCAAAGAGGAAAGTATATTCCCTCGAGCTTCTGCTCTTCAGCTCAGATGCTAAGTGGAAGCACTATCTGTGGATCATAAATGATTCTTTCTCCCTAGTGGCCTGGCCAATGTTTATCCCCCAACTAACGTCACATAAGCAGATGATTTAATATGAATCATATTGTGTTTCATGAACACTTGTGTGCAACATTTGAAAGACACTTTGATCATTGTAAAACTCTTTGGAATATCTTGAAACTATGAAGGGTTATATAAATCTAACGGTCTGTCTTATTTCAGTTGTGTCTAAGTTCCTATAAAGCTCCTGGTGTTGGCAACCAATGTGTGTCCATGTTTCCCTTGGCATACTCTCTCCAGTATCTTCCTGGAATTTTGCTTTTTTAAAAGTTTCCATTTAAAACTGAGAAGGGTTCCTAACCAGCCTCGTCCTTCTCCTGGTATTCCCACACAAGGCTGAATCATTAGACAAGAAATTGAATGATATTTGGAGGAGATGAGTACCATTGCTCTACTAAAGTTATGCAGTAAATACTGATAACACTCAGCAGGTCAGGCAGCATATGAGGAGAGAGAAGCAGAGTTGACATTTCAGGACAAGTCAAGTCAAGTCGCTTTTTATTGTCATTTCGACCATAAACACAGTAAAAACAAAACAACATTTCTCCAGGACTATGGTGCTACATGAAACAACACAAAACTACACTAGACTACAGGACTACACAGGGCTACATAAAGTGCATAAAACAGTGCAGGGCAGTACAATAATTAATTAATAAACAAGACAATAGGCACAGTAGAGGACAAATTTCAAAAGAATAATAAATGATGTAGATGTCAGTCTAGACTCTGGGTATTGAGGAGTCTGATGGCTTTGGGGAAGAAACTGTTGCACAGTCTGGTCGTGAGAGCCTGAATGCTTTGGTACCTTTTGCCAGATGGCAGGAGGGAGAAGAGTTTGTATGAGGGGTGTCTGGGGTCCTTCACAATTCTGTTAGCTTTGTGGGTGCAGCGTGTGGTGTAAATGTCTGTAATGGCGGGAAGAGAGACCCTGATGATCTTCTCAGCTGACCTCACTATCTGCTGCAGAGTCTTGCGATCTGAGACGGTGCAATTCCTGAACCAAGCAGTGATGCAGCTGCTCAGGATGCTCTCGATACATCCTCTGTAGAATGTGGTGAGGATGGGGGATGGGAGATGGACTTTTCTCAGCCTTCGCAGAAAGTAGAGATGCTGCTTGGTTTTCTTGGCTATGGAGCTGGTGTTGAGGGACCAAGTGAGATTCTCCACAAGGTGACCACCAAGAAATTTGGTGCTCTTAACGATCTCAACAGAGCAGCCGTCAATGTTCAGCGGAGAGTGATCTCCTGAAGTCAACAACCACCTCTTTTGTTTTGTTCACATTCAGAGACAGGGTGCTGGCTATGCACCAGTCCATTAGCCGCTGCACCTCCTCTCTGTAAGCTGACTCATCGTTCTTGCTGATGAGACCCACCATGGTCGTGTCATTGGGGAACTTGATGATGTGGTTCGAGCTGTGTGTTGCAGCACAGTCGTGGGTCAACGGAGTGAACAGCAGTGGACTGAGCACATAGCCCTGGGGAGCCCCCTTGCTCAGTGTGATGGTGTTAGAGATGCTGCTCCCGATCCGGACTGACTGAGGTCTCCCAGTCAGGAAGTCTAGGATCCAGACAATTTATCAGAACAGGGAAGGTTGGAGAACAAGCATGCCTTAAGTTAGAGAAGGGGAGGAAGGAAAAAGATAGAGGGAGTGCTTATGAGACAGTGGAACAAAGGGGTCATGCTTCCCTTTTCTTTGATCAGACATATACTCGATCAGGCTTGCTCTGCACTCTACCACAGATATTCCCTTTGTTCTCTCCACCTTGCCATCTCTGTAACTAGACATACTTGTTTCCAATTCTGATGCATAGACCAGTCCTGAAACATCAACTCCATTTCTCTTTCACTGATGCTTCCTGACCAGCTGAGAGCTATCAGCAACCTCTGCTTTGGTTTTGCATTTTCAGCACTTTTATATATATTTTTTGCTTCCACTATACTGCATCCCTGTTGCTGATATCAGCTTAGAATAGACCAAGGATCGAAATGGGGGCTCTGAGTGATGTGGTTCAATATCAGATTGAGTCCAATTATTGATCTTTTTAATCCCCCCAAAAATTAATAAAGCAGCAAGCCACCTTCATAGTTGGAGCTTGATCCTTTTATTACCTCCGGATTCAACTTTTTTTATGTGAAGGGAAATCATTTTAAACAGATATCATAGAATGCTTAGGACATGATGGGCAGGGTATACTGGATGCAGTGCTTTTGTTTTCCAAATGGCATTGAACTAGTTGCCAGAAAGAAGGTTACTGCACAGGGTAAGCGTACAATTTACTGAGAGTGCCATTAAAATGGAAAGAAGATTGGTTAATGGACAGAAAGTGAAGAGTTGGGATAAACAGATAATTTCCAACTTGAAAACCTGCACCTTGCATGGCATCACAAGTGTCAATGTAAAGGTTTGAACTAATTATATTCTCTATCACTGCTTAGATGAAGGGACACAATGGTGTATTGTGTCAAAGTTTGCTGATGATACAAAGGTAGATGGAAACTAAGTTGTAGGCAGGACACAAGTGAAGTGAGTTATCGAGAAATAAAGCACCAAAGTGGGACCTTCAGCCCATCAAGTCCATGCAGACTGCCAACTACTAATAGAGTTTACTACTAAACCAACCATTTTTTTTTTATTTTCCACACATTTCTATCACATTACCTCTTGGCTCCTAAATTCAATGATTGCATGATTGACGAAGGCCAATACACCATATGCCTTCTTAACCACAGAGTCAACCTGCACAGCTGCTTTGAGCGTCCTATGGACTCAGACCCCAAGATCCCTCTGATCCTCCACACTGCCAAGAGTCTTACCATTAATACTATATTCTGCCATCGTATTTGACCTACCAAAATGAATGACTTCACACTTATTTGGGTTGAACTCCATCTGCCACTTCTCAGCCCAATTTTGCATCCTATCAATGTCCTGCTGTAACCTCTGACAGTCCTCCACACTATCCACAGCACCTTCAACCTACATGTCATCAGCAAATTTACTAACCATCCCTCCACTTGCTCATCCAGGTCACTTATCAAAATCATGAAGAGTAGGGGTCCCAGAACAGATCTCTGAGGCACACCACTGGTCACCGACTTCCATGCAGAGTATGACTTGATCAGATTAAACCGAAAGCACAAGGGCTTAATAGTTTTAGTTAAGAAAATACAGGAGCTCAAGGATCCCAGAAGTTCTACGCTTTAGGCAAACCACAGAGGTTGCGGGGCGCATGACATCAAGATTATTTATCAAAACATACAGTGAGTGCGTTGTTTATGTTAACAACCTTTGCCCTGAGGGACTCCCTCACCTCTGCCCCTCTGACCCTCAACACAGGAGTCCCTCAGGGCTGTGTCCTAAGCCCCTTCCTTTACTCTCTGTATACCCATGACTATGTCACCCACAGCTCCAATCTGCTAATTAAATTTGCTGACAATACTACATTGATTGACCTTGTCTCAAATAATAACAAGGCAGCCTCCAGAGAAGAAGCCATCACCCTGACACAGTGGTGTCAAGAAAATAACCTCTGCATCAATGTTGCAAAAAGGAGCTTGTAGATTACAAGAGGAGTGGAGACAGGGTAACCTCTATTGATATCAATGGACCTGGGGTTGAGAGGGTGAACAGCTTTAATATCCTCGACATACACATTACCAAGGATTTCATGTGGTCTGTGCATACTGGCTGTGTGGTGAAAAAAAAATAACAGCGTCTCTTTCAGCTCAGACTGTTGAAGAAGTTTGACATGAGTCCCCAAATCCTGAGGACTTTCTGCAGGGGCACAATTGAGAGCATCCTGACTGACTGCATCACTGCCTGGTATGGGAACTGTACCTCCCTCAATCACAGAACTCTGCAGAGTGGTGTGGACAGCTCAGTGGATCTGTAGATGTGAAGTTCCCACTATTCAGGACATTTACAGTGACAGGTGTGTAAAAAGGATCATTGCAAGCCACCCCAACCACAAACTGTTCCAGCTGCTGCCATCCGGGAAACAGTACCGCAGCATTAAAGCCAGGACAAACAGGCACTGGGACAGCTTCTTCCACCAGGCCATCCGACTGATCAATTCACACTGATAAATTGTATTTATATGCTATATTGACTATCCTGTTGCACATACTATCTATTACAAATTGCTATAAATTGCACTTTGCACATTTAGACAGAAATGCAATGTAAGGATTTTTACTCCTCATGTATGTGAAGGGTGTAAGAAATAAAGTTAATTCAATAATTTAATTCAACCAACACATCCAAGGATGTACTGGGAGGTAGCCTGCAGCTGTCACCACACATTCCAGTGGCAACACACCATACCTATAATGCTCAGCAGAATAACACAATAAACAGCAAAACAAGCCCTTTTCCTCAAACCATACACCATGGAAAAATGGGAAGGGGGAGGAGCACCTGAGAGAGGGGATGGGCAGTAAGGAGATGAGGTGAAAGAGGGAAATGGGAATGGTGAAGGGGGTTAATACCCTTTCTTCCATGGCCTTCTACCCTCTCCTATCATATTCCCCTTTCTCCAGCCTTTACCTCTTTCACAAACCTTACTTCACCCCTCCCCCCTCCTGGTTTCAATGATCACCTACCACTCTGTACTTCTTTTTTTTCCCCTCCCACCACCTTCTTGCTCTAACATCCTTTTTTTTCTAGTCCTGATGAAGGACGTCGACCCGAAATATCAACTGTGTACTCTTTACCATAGATGCTGTGTGGCCTGCTAAATTCCTCCATTTTGTGTATGGTGCTTGGATTTCCAGCATCTACAGATTTTCTCATCTTTGGACATGCAGACATTGGGCCTTTAATTTGCAGAGGTTCACAGACCCTGGACGTGGGCCTCGACTTCCAGACTTCTGATTCGACCCTCAGGCCTCAATCCTTTGCATCGACCCCTAGACTGCTAATCATCTCTAACTCTGGACTTGTCAATGACAAGACTCTGAATACTAGTCTTGGATGGAACACCCAGTCTCACCAATTCACAAATCCAGGAGTTATTGGACCTTGTCCCTCTGGCTCCAGAACCCACCGACAATTCACTGATCCTGGGGAAGCCACCAGCCTCTCATCCATGTTGATCTGTCGGCCAGACATCCCTGGCCCAGTCTGTGTTGCTGTCCTTTGAAAGCGGAGCAGGGAGTTAAAAGTTTAGCCTGTTATCTAATTCCTCTGATTCTCCATGTCCCTGTCCCTAAGCCATACCCTGACCAGTAATACCCCTCGCTGTCCCCATAACCACCCCCACCAACCTAAATAAAACACTAATATAAAATTAAAACTGAACAACGGCTTGCCACCATCCCGAGCATCAGATAAGCAGCATTCACAAGGAAAAGCATAAATTATACAAAGCCCTTACAACAAATAGTACAATTAGAACAAAAAAATGAAGTCTATTATAATGCAAAGTGATCACTGCAATCATATTGTTTCTAAACTGCAGTGATAAGGGTTTTACCATTTGGTCCAAGAACTGAATTGTTGAAGGGAAGTAGCTGTTCTTGCACCTGGGCCTGTGGGACATGGGATTTGCATTTGTTGACAGAAGGAATAGGCTATCTCTGCTTCACTCTCTGATATTCTTGTGTAACTCAAGTCCTCCACATGTTTTCAATGTGAGCTTATCCCAAATTCTGCTTCTTAACTTGCACTGTCCCATTCCCACATCACTATAGTCATCTTGATATGTTGCTCCTAGTCAGAAATATGTTCAAGTTAAAATTTTCATCTGTATGTTTGAAAATTTCCAGGGCTTCTGTGACCCTCTGCAATCTTATAGCTGCTTGAGATCTCTGCTCCCTTCTCTTCTCCACTCTGCAATGGACAGCTGTTCCCATAGCAGATTGAAACTCAAACATTGCAATTTCCTCCTCAGTGCCTCCCTGCACTGCTTTCCTGCTGTGTGGACACTTCTGCTCTTTCCATATGTGGTGTCATGTCAAATTTTTCAGTCCATTAATGCCCCATAAAGCGGCATTAAAGATGCTATAATAATGCTATTGTCCATTTGGTATGAAAGTTAATGGATAAGTGGTACTTACCAGTAAGTAAAATTAATACAGCAATTACTGATACAGGATAACATTTTATAGATATATTAGGAAAAGATAAATGTAAACCACTTGACGACTTGTTGGCACTTTCACTTATTATGACTTGATGCTTAAAATTGTCCTGATGTTATCAAACTTTCTTCAAATTCAGCTCACCCAGAAAGGTAATCATCTTGCCAAGACTGTTCATAGCTGTACAAAAGTACAAACTGCTAGGAACTCAAAGGGTCAGGCAGCATATGTGGAAGCAGAGGAGGAGGGTCAAATTTTCGGGATGAGACCATGCATTAGGTCCCGATGCAGGGTCTCAATCTAAAATATACAGTATCCTTTTGCCTTCACTGATGCTGTTTTACCTGTAGGATTCCTGCAGAAATTGTTTTTTGCTTCAGATTCCAGTCTTGCTGGGCTCTTTGCCACAATTGGTCCTGTTCTTTACTCTGCCATTAGGGATGCTTTTGTATCAGTAAGTACCACCATCTGTCCTATGCCTGTGTATGTGTGGCATTGCACAGTCTAATCTTATCAGCTTCACAAATGCAAGTCTATTAATCTTTCACCTCTCCAATATAATATTTCTGGTATCATTATCATGCTTCACTTTCCTCACTGTACCGAGGGTCCAGACTGACGATCTCAATCAATCAAAGCGGGGCGGGGGGGGGGGGGGGAAGGAGAGTGGAGCTTTAAATAGACAGAAACAGAAGTTAATATAATGTGTTCCAATTAACTGATCATAATTCATACTGTGAAATCAATAAAAATGCAAATTATGCTTTAAAATGCATGGATCCACACTGTGCATAAAGTCATGTCTGATTCATCTGTGACATGTTGACCAATCCTTAATCTGGCACACATATAGTTATTTTGGTTCAGGTTGGTTACTTTTAATAATTCTGCAGAAATACATGTAAGATAGTGTATTAATGATTTATTACAGCCCCAACTGATGCCTGGTATTTTGTATTACCCGTGAGGCTTAGCTGTCAATCTCAATGTGTTCACGTATTACTTACTGGTATGAGGATGTTCTTTTAATCCATTCTGTCTTGTATTGGTCTTGTACACAACCTCCGGCATTTTGGAAGTGGGATGGTGCGCAAGTGTAAGGTTTGTAGGTCCACTAAAGGCTGTTAAAGACCTCATTCCTTGCCGGTTCATAGCAATCTTCAATGGACCACAACAGGAAGCAGAATCTCATAATGCATCTGTGGCTCCAGCAGCACTGACGTCCATGTCTGGTCAGAGAAAAAATAATAATTCCTCTGGTGGGGGAATCTAGGAAAAAGAAGGCACAATCCCAAATTGGCATCAAGTTGTTTTAGGTAATCCTATCCCAGAGTGGCTATGGAGTCTGAGGACTAGTCGGGATGATTTAATGCAGACAAGTATGAGGTGTTGCACCTTGGAAGGCCAAATCAGGGCAAATTGTTGGGCACTGTGGTAGAACAAAGGGATTGGAATAGATTGGAAACACTAATTTGGACAGGTATGTGGATGAGAGGTCTATGGAAGGCTCTGGTTTGGGTGTGGGTATATGGATGAGGCAGAAGAACAAAGTGTTTCTGTGTTCTATAAACAATATGACTCTATCAAGACTAGATTTAATAGATATATATATATATATCAGATGCGGTGAGTGTATGAAGTGATATGGAGTTGGACAACTAAATGCAGTTGAGATACAGGGTAGCAGACAAATATCAGGGACCCCAGGATGTATTGTTTACAGTGACTGCAGATCCACTGGTGGAGTGAGCAGAAAGGAGGTCACAGAGCAGGGCAGGGGTGTGCTATCTGAAAGGACCAAAGAATGGACGCCATGAAGTTGGAGAAGGGCTGGGGAGGAGCAGTGAGCTCCTGAAGTAATCAACAAATCAGGGCAAAGATCTTACAACAAATGTTTTCAGGGTTTCAGATTGCAATGAAGGGCAGGGAGAATGTGGTGGTAGGGATAAGGAGAAGGATGAAGGACATGTATTGCTTCAAAAACATTGACATTGCTGTGAAGTGGAGTAAGTGAGGGTGACTGAGGTATGGAGAGAACTCTGATTAGCAGTCATGTAAAATCACTGAATAACTATGTGCGTGCTTTACTAGATTCACTAGAATGATTCCATGAATGAGAGGGCTAACATATGAGGAACATTTGACTGCTTGTTGGTGGCAAATAAAACAAAGAAACATCTAAATACTTCATTAAATACACCAAAAGGGACACCATCACTGCAAACAATAGACTGTCACTTTCCTGTCGGAGTACGATCTGGCATTTTTGCAGTTGGAACTGAAGTCTCAAAGATGCAGGACAGATGCGATGTGGCGTATGAGGTCCGGGCTGGAGAGCGGGGAATGAGCCAATGATTGGCCATTCCTGGAGTGAACTTGGAGGCAATTTGATTCGGCAGAGCCGAGGCAAGGTGAGCAGAGGTGATGCAAAGGCAGAGTCCGGACCTTGGCCTGAGATTGAGGAAAGATCAATTTAAATGCTGAGCCAAATTGGAAAAAGTTGGGTACAGGCTAAATTGAGGTGATGGGACACCAGCCTGAGAGCATGTTGAAGCGGCAGGGTCCGGGTCTGAGACCAAAGTCAAGACAATTTAAGCATCTGGCCAGATTGAAAAGGACACAGAGTGTCGGGGCTGTAGGCGAAGTATGGGCTGGTTCAAATCGCTCCTTGTCTCCACACTGAACTTCAATTTGTTACTCCACAAGGTTTACTCATCTTTGCACCGAATTGTGGCTGTGGCCTGTAACTATCACAGTGTGGGCTCACTTTAGTGAACTTCAGTTCTGAATGCTATTCGCTTGCTTTTATTGTTCGCACAGTTTTCTTTTTTTCTCTTTGCATGTTGGGTGTTTAAAGATCTTCTTTTGTTTTAATAGGGTATATTAGGTTTCCTTGTTTAGTAGCTGCTTGTAAGGAGATGAATCTCAAGGTTGTATAAAGTACATATTCTTTGATAATAAATGTACTTTACACTTTGACTTCAATGCAGTGTAATGATCTGATCTGTATTAACAGTATGCAAGACAAGCCTTTCACTGTATCTCCGTTCATGTGACAATACCAAACCGATTCCAATTCAGTTCAGTTCTATTGACTCTGAAATGGTCCTCAAGTCACTCACTGGCCCAGTCAGAGTCAGGTAATAAATGCTCTCCTTGCCTGTGGCTGTGACATCTGTACACTGAGTAATGAATACTCATTAAAGTGCCCCTGACCTCAGCAGGCAGGTGTGAATCAACCTTGTTGGTCAGGAGTCACATATGAAGCAGATCAGATGAGGCTGGCAGATTTTATCTCTGATGTATGTATTGAATCAGATAGGTTTTCTCATGAGGGATACACAACAGACAGCAGATGCTGGAATCTGGAGAAGCAAACAATCTGTTGGGGGAACTCAGTGGGTTTGTGGCAGTATGGAGTTGTCAACAATTCAGGTTGAAACCCAGTATCAAGGCTAGTGGACTGAGGTGGGATGACAGGAAGGTTCTAGCTGGTAAGGGGGAAAGGACGAGTGGTGTTGGAGTAGGTTACTAATGAAGCTGAAATATTAACAACAACACACACAAAATGCTGGTGGAACACAGCAGGCCAGGCAGCATCTATAGGGAGAAGCGCTGTCTGACGAAGGGTCTCGGCCCGAAACGTCAACAGCGCTTCTCCCTATAGATGCTGCCTGGCCTGCTGTGTTCCACCAGCATTTTGTGTGTGTTGTTGTTTGAATTTTCAGCATCTGCTGATTTCCTCCTGTAAGCTGAAATATTACCTCTGTTTCTCTCTGTAGAGTCCAGGCACTTCCATCATTGGATTGTTTTTATTGCAAATTTCCATCATCTCCATATTTCGGCTTTTTGGCATAATGTGCTCACTTTTCATTCCAGATTTTATTTAATTACTTGAATTGAACTTCTGCAGCTGAAGTAGGAGGATTCAACTTGTGTCCCCAGATCAATGGTCCAGAACTCTGGCTCCTGGTCCAGCTAACAACTGCAGCACCATGCTCCAACTGCCTCTGGGAAGGGGGCCAAACCATTGCTTCGATTGACGCATCATGAAAAAATGCAGTTCAAAGCAAACAGTCTTCATCTTTACTTTATTGAGCACAAGTGACACCAGCAGCAGAAGCAACAATAAATTCTGCTCTATAACACCTGTCCGTTGTTGGCAGGGAATGGCTTTCAAACAAGCAGTACTTCTTCTTCAACAGTTCTAGGACGCTTACTCTTCGTGATTTTTATAAATGACATGGATGAGGAAATGGAGGGATGGATTAGTAAGTTTGCTGATGACACAAAGGTTGGAGATGTTGTGGATAGTGTGGAGGGCTGTCAGAGGTTACAGCGGGACATTGATAGGATGCAAAACTGGGCTGAGAATTGGCAGATGGAGTTCAACCCAGATAAGTGTGAAGTGATTTATTTTGGTAGGTCAAATATGATGGCAGAATATAGTATTAATGGTAAGACTCTTGGCAGTGTGGAGGATCAGAGAGATCTTGGGGTCTGAGTCCATAGGACGTTCAAAGCAGCTGCGCAGGTTGACTCCGTGGTTAAGAAGACTAACGGTGTATTGGCCTTCATCAATTGTGGAATTGAATTTAGGAGCCGAGAGGTGATGTTTCAGCTCTATAAGACGCTGGTCAGACCCCACTTGGAGTACTGTGCTCAGTTCTGGTTGCCTCACTACAGGAAGGATGTGGAAGCCATAGAAAAGGTGCAGAGATTTACAAGAATGTTGCCTGGATTGGGGAGCATGTGTTATGAGAATAGGTTGAGTGAACTCGGCTTTTTCTCCTTGGAGTGACGGAGGATGAGAGGTGACCTGAAAGAAGTGTATAAGATGATGAGAGGCATTAATCGTGTGGATAGTCAGAGGCTTTTTCCCAGGGCTGAAATGCTTGCCACAAGAAGACATAGGCTTAAGGTGCTGGGGAGTTGGTACAGAGGAGATGTCAGTTTTTTACTCAGAGAGTGGTGAGTGCGTGGAATGGGCTGCCGGCAACGGTAGTGGAGGCGGATACGATAGGGTCTTTTAAGAAGCTTTTAGAGAGGTATATGGAGCTTAGTAAGATAGACAATAGACAATAGGTGCAGAAGTAGACCATTCGGCCCTTCGAGCCTGCACCGCCATTTTGAGATAATCTACTATCAATACCCGGTTCCTGCCTTGTCCCCATATCCCTTGATTCCCTTATCCATAAGATACCTATCTAGCTCCTTCTTGAAAGCATCCAGAGAATTGGCCTCCACTGCCTTCCGAGGCAGTGAATTCCAGACCCCCACAACTCTCTGGGAGAAGAAGTTTTTCCTTAACTCTGTCCTAAATGACCTACCCCTTATCCTCAAACCATGCCCTCTGGTACTGGACTCTCCCAGCATCTGGAACATATTTCCTGCCTCTATCTTGTCCAATCCCTTAATAATCTTATATGTTGCAATTAGATCCCCTCTCAATCTCCTTAATTCCAGTGTGTACAAGCCCAGTCTCTCTAACCTCTCCACGTAAGACAGTCCTGACATCCCAGGAATTAACCTTGTGAATCTACGCTGCACTTCCTCTACAGCCAGGATGTCCTTCCTTAACCCTGGAGACCAAACTGTACACAATACTCCAGGTGTGGTCTCACGAGGGCCCTGTACAAATGCAAGAGGATTTCCTTGCTCTTGTACTCAATTCCCTTTGTAATAAAGGCCAACATTCCATTAGCCTTCTTCACTGCCTGCTGCACTTGCTCATTCACCTTCAGTGACTGATGAACAAGGACTCCTAGACCTCTTTGCATTTCTCCCTTACCTAACTTTACACCATTCAGATAATAATCTGCCTTCCTGTTCTTACTCCCAAAGTGGATAACCTCACACTTATTCACATTAAACGCCATCTGCCAAGTATCTGCCCACTCACCCAGCCTATCCAAGTCACCCTGAATTCTCCTAACATCCTCATCACATGTCACACTGCCACCCAGCTTAGGATCATCAGCAAATTTGCTGATGTTATTCTCAATGCCTTCATCTAAATCGCTGACGTAAATCATAAACAGCTGTGGTCCCAATACTGAGCCCTGTGGCACCCCACTAGTCACCACCTGCCATTCCGAGAAACACCTATTCACTGTTACCCTTTGCTTTCTATCTGCCAACCAGTTTTTTATCCATGTCAATGTCTTCCCCCCAATGCCCTGAGCTTTGATTTTACCCACCAATCTCCTATATGGGACCTTATCAAATGCCTTCTGAAAATCGAGGTACACTACATCCACTGGATCTCCCTTGTCTAACTTCCTGGTTACATCCTCAAAAAACTCCAATAGATTAGTCAAGCATGATTTACCCTTGGTAAATCCATGCTGGCTCGGCCCAATCCTATCACTGCTATCTAGATATGCCACTATTTCATCTTTAATAATGGACTCTAGCATCTTCCCCACTACTGATGTTAGGCTGACAGGTCGATAGTTCTCTGTTTTCTCCCTCCCTCCTTTCTTAAAAAGTGGGATAACATTAGCCATTCTCCAATCCTCAGGAACTGATCCTGAATCTAAGGAACATTGGAAAATGATTACCAATGCATCCGCAATTTCCAGGGCCTCCTCCTTTAGTACTCTAGGATGCAGACCATCTGGACCTGGGGATTTGTCAGCCTTCAGTCCCATCAGTCTACTCATCACCGTTTCCTTCCTAATGTCAATCTGTTTCATTTCCTCTGTTACCCTATGTCCTTGGCCCATCCATACATCTGGGAGATTGCTTGTGTCTTCCCTAGTGAAGACAGATCTAAAGTACTTATTAAATTCTTCTGCCATTTCTCTGTTTCCCATAACAATTTCACCCAATTCATTCTTCAAGGGCCAAACATTGTTCTTAACTATCTTCTTTCTCTTCACATACCTAAAAAAGCTTTTGCTATTCTCCTTTATATTCCTGGCTAGCTTGCGTTCGTACCTCATTTTTTCTCCCCGTATTGCCTTTTTAGTTAAGTTCTGTTGTTCCTTAAAAAATTTCCCAATCATCTGTCCTCCCACTCACCTTAGCTCTGACATACTTCCTTTTTTAGATAGAGGGCTATAGGTAAGCCTTGTAATTTCTAAGGTAGGGACAAGTTCAGCACAACTTTGTGGGCTGAAGGACCTGTATTGTGCTGTAGGTTTTCTATGTTTCTATGTTCAGGCAGGAAAACATGCATTTTTTTGGTGGTCATTTTGGCTGCAGACTGAATTTCAGGCCTCACCCCCACCCCACTCTATGACACTGTCAAGGACAAAACCAAGCTCATGTCTGTTGTCAGCACCTCTGTCGGTGATCAACTGGATGGCTTGTCATCAGCGATCCCTGCTACAAGGAATTTGCGGGATAACAGGGGAATATGCGGCAAAAACTGCTGGAAGAAGTAAGTACAGTTATGGGGACAGGGAATGGGTTAACAGTGACAGCCACCACCAGGAAATAAGGCATTACTGCACCAGCTATCATGAGATAGAGACTGCCAAAATGGGATATCACAGGAATCTCTTGCAACAGGGGTGGGAAACTGTGGGAACAGCTGAAGACAGTGAGTATTATATGAGCTGATAACACCAAGAATGGGATTTTACAGGAACAGGTAACTACCAGGAAATGTGATACTACATGACTGACAAAAGACTAGTATCCAGGTACAACAGGAGAGCTAACAAGGTGTTATGGTTAAGAACTGAATAAAAAAGCAGTGAGTTTATGCTTCAGGGACGCTCACAAAATGCTGGAGCAACTCAGCAGATCAAACAGCATTGATGGAGGGAAATGAACAGTTGAGATCTTGGGCTGAAACCCTTCATCAAGGCTGTTTTAAGTGTTTCTGTATTCTAGTGGTTGCCACATTTAGTTCCTGGTTTGAAACCAGGCAGAAACAGTCTGAAATAGCTGATTTCTTGAAATCAAATGATGTGGAAGGGAAAGGCTGGCCATTTATTCAATTAGCTACAGCTATTTCTCCTTCCACAATCAAGCCCCTCATAGTCAAAAGTTTATGCTACATTGTTGAGAGCACGTCTGGGAATAGTGCCTGCACATACTGGTTTTCTTATTCAGGGAGGGTTTACACATTAGCAGGTGTTCAGAGGAGGTTTGTTTTGCTAAGATTGTGCACACTTGGACCTGTTAGTCTGTGTAAGGGGGTAAGAGGTCCTGACAGAATGGATGTAAACATATAGAGAATCTAGTGGTTTCAGCTTAAAAATGAGGGGAAATGAGGCCCATTTAAGACTAGAGTTGAAATTATTTTCCTCAGGTTGTTGTGGGTCTTTGGGTCTCTCTTCCTCAAGCTGGAAACAGAGTATTTAAATATTTTTAGGCAGAGATTGTGAGATTATTGATAATTGATTGGTCAAAGGTTTCTCACAGTTGATGAGAATTAACAGGTAAAACAGTCATTTTGGGCTGGATTAGTGGCCTAATCCAGCTCACAATTTGTATCCAGGAAATGGGATATTTTGGAAATAGGTTCATCAAGTGAAAGGGATCCAGGAAGAAATAGTTAATGCCAAGAAAGGAGACAATATGTAGGGAGAGATTTGATTGGATTGGTAACAGAGCAATTAGAAATGCTATCTAAAGTTTCTCTGTGTGTGTATATATATATATATATATATATATATATATATATATACATACACACACAGTATATTTGGGAAAATTGTGCGGCCAACATTTATTGACTGTTCCTAATTAGTCTTGAGTCACTGTTAATTTGATATAATTGGATTGCTTGCTGAGTCATTTTAGAGGGCAGCTATGAGTCAATTGTTATGACTGGTGTCACATACAATCCAGACTTGGAGAAGACAGGTTGTTTCCTTCCATGAAGTGCATTAGTGAGCCAAATGAATTTTAATGGATGTTTTTATTGTTAAAACGTGTTTATTTAATTGCATTTAAATTCTCTAGCTGTTATGTTGGGAACGGAACATGTCTCTGGGATATATTGCCAGGAATGTTGGGCTGCAGATCCAGTTATTTAGCTACTGCCCCACCAATTGCAGACAACAAAGTTACAGCAGTCTATGTGGTCTGGTGTTATTTGCAGATACTTGAAGTCATATATATAAGTTTATATAGGATATCCTTATATATAACTACAATACAGAAACAAGCTCTTTGGCTCATCTCATCCATGCCAACCTAATTTTCTGCCCAGAATCATCTGCTTGCACTTGGATCATATCCCTCCAAACATCTTCAATCCATGTAACTCTTCAAACCTCAGAATCAGGTTTAACATCACCAGCATGTGTCGTGATATTTGTAAACTTCATGGCAGTGCAATACATGATAATATAGAAAAACAGCTGAATTACAATAGGTGTGTGTATATATAATAGTTAAGTTAAATAAGTAGTGAAAAAAACATCTTTAATGTTGCAATTGAATCTGCATTTACCTATTCTGTTGGCACATTGTCCACTCTTGCACCACCCTCTGAGTGAAGAAGATCCCCATAAGATTCCTATTAAATATTTCACCTTTCATCTTAAATTCCATTCTCTAGTTCCAGTCTCACTCAACCTCAGGGGAAAGAGCCTGTATGCACCCTATGTATGCCCTTCATAATTATGTCTACCTCTTTAAGATTTTCCCTCATTCTCTTGCACTCCAGGGAATGACGTCCTAAGTTACTCAATCTTTCCCTATAACTCAGGTCCTGAAGTCCTTGGTTTACACGCTGCTTCAGTGACACCTCATACAGCACCCCACAGGGGCCATGGGTACCATCTTGGTTTGAATTGAGAAGGACAACTTCAACAAACATTTCCAGAAACAGGTGAGGTTTTGAGCTCTTCACCCATTGGCCATACCTTGCCCTCGATCACATATCTGAGAAGGGAGTTTACAAGTGGCTGAACAAATCTGAGGAGCCTCTTTTGCATCCATCCAACCATCCTCAGCAAGTCATTGTTGGTTAGAATCTAAATAGTCACTTTTCTTGTAGTTTAACTATGGTTATGCTTGCTTATACATTTGTATGGGCTGTCCAGGGATGGAAGCACCTCTGGTGAAGGGCTTATCGTGTTTATTCTGGGGCAGCTCGCTAAACTTTGGGCCCCACTGGAAACTCAGCTCTTATCTGTGTCTCCAATTAGTTGTTTGCATGTGACAGCAGCCACACACTGGTACACCACTTTGACAGCCAGGCTATACTAGATGAGGGCAGCCGGCGGTCCTAATACACCAGTGAGATAGGGACATGCCTGTCTTAAGATGTGAAGCCAGCTCCAGAGGATCCACAATGAGACTCAATGGCCAGGAGTGATGAGAGTTCTTGACGAGGATGGTTTGGACCCAAATGCTGGAGTATCCCAAGTAAGGATTGAGATATGGTATCAAGTTGGATTAAGAACTGACCACAAAACAAATGGTAGGCAACCTCATTAGTGGGGCTTACAACTGAGCACTGAACCTTTTAATAAATACTCAATTCTTGGCACCCAGAACATGATTGCCAATTAGTGGGACCATCCTGAACCTTTAAAGGGGCCACACCTGTGATCCATACCCTGGAGAGTTAGAGTGTCTAAATCCCAGAAGCTGGTGTGGTTGGGAGCATCTCATAACAGGACCGCCATCCCCTATGGCCAACTCCTGACAGCCCTGGCTACTCATGGAGGTGGTGATGGTCATCAGGGATGAGAGCCGGACCCAGCACCTGTCCTCGGATCCGAATCCTTCCCAGTCTACGAGGTATTGCTGAAAACTCCAAAAGCATGTGAAGACCTGTTCCCATCAATAAATCTGTGATGGTGGGGATGATGGTAGTAGGTTAAGGGGCTGGTGCAGACTGGTTTTAATTTAGAGCTGTGGAAGATAGGCTTGATCATTAGGGTCTTGGGGAGCTGTAAGGTGTGATCCACCAGGTTTACTTTCCTCAGGACTTTGAAGGGCCCAATTAACTTGGGCACCAACTTTCCGGATACCACTCATGAGTGGACAGCCAGACCTGTTGGCCCAGGCTACAAAGCAAGTTACTACCTTCTCCTTTGAATCGTCTTGGTTTCCATATCCAAGTAGAAGCCAACAAAATCTCTCTTGCTCTAATCCATTTTTGCTTTCAACATTGGATGAGATCTTCAGCTGCAAGGACCCCAACCTTGTCCTCTTGTTCTGGAAAGATGGGTGGAGGATAACCAAACTGGCACTCAAACGGCAACATCCCATGCACAAAATGCTGTAAGGTGATGTGGATAACCTCTGTCCATGTCAAATGGTCACAGCACTCAAGAGGTCTTTTCAAGGTCAGGCACCTCAGGGTGCTTCCTAAATTTTGGTTGGTCCACTCTGCCTGGCCATTGGACTGTGGGTGAAACCCAGAGGAAAGACTTGCTGTTGCCTCTTTCAGCTTACAGAATGCCCTCCAGAAATGTTATACAAATTGTGGACCATGATCCGAGACAATGTCCACTGAGAAACAGTTGATCCTGAAGACCTGTTCCAGGACAACTTTGGCCATATCCACTGCAGATGGTAGCTTCTCCAAGGCAATAAACTTGCAGTCTTTTGAAAACCATTCGACAATTATCATAATGACAGCTTCCCTTTGGACAGTGGAAGACCCGTGACAAAGTCCATGGAGATGTGCACCCATGGTCTGTCAGGAACAGGTAGGGGGTGGATGAACATTTGTAGTTGGGCACGGGGCTCCTTGTTCCATTTGCACACCTTGCATGCCTGCACATACTGCCATATCTTCTTTGTCATTCCAGGCCACCAGTACCTCCTCTTGATAAACTCAAGGGTCCTGTCAATCCCCGGGTGAGCAGTCGTTCTTGACGTACACTCATGTTGGAGTACCTGGTACCAAATGGTACCTGGGACGAACAGCCACCCTGAAGGACTGTTCTTAGGAATTTCCCCTTGCGCTTGGAGCTTGCAAACAAGATCATCGATTCCCCAACGAACTGGCGCTACCACTCTGGCTTGGGGCAAAGTGGTGGTAGGCTGCTTCTCTTGTTCCGATTCATCAAACTGATGGAACAAGGCATCTGGCTTCTGGTTCCTTGACCCCAGTTGATACGACAGGATGAAATTAAAGTGGTTAAGGAAGAAAGACCACCTGGCTTGTCTGGAATTCAGCCTCTTGGCCTCCTGAATATCCTTGTGGTCTGTCCAAACAATAAAAGGGTTCTTGGCTCCCTCTAGCCAGTGGTGCCATTCCCCCAAAACTAACTTAACTGTAAGAAACTCCCAATTCCTGATGTCATAGGTCCTCTCTCCCAGGGATAGCCACCTGGAAAAGAATGCACACGGTGCAGTTTACCATCTGAAGGTGACCATTGAGACAACACAGCACCCACTCTGATCTATGAAGAGTCCACCTCCATGATGAAGTGAAGGCCTGGGCTTGGAGAAACCAAGATGGGAGCTGTTGTGAACCACCATTTAACGTCTGCAAAAGCAGCTTCCACTTCAGTAGTCCAGACAAAAGGGCCCGTGGCTTTCTTAGTTAGAGCTGTCAGTGGAGCTGCCACTGAACTGAAGTCCTGATGAACACCTGGTAGAAGTTTGCAAACCCTAGGAATTGGTGGGTTTGTTTGACACTGGATGGTGGTGGCCATTCTCTGACTGCCTGGGTTTTAGTAGGATCCATTTTGAGATTGCCATTGGAGATTATGAAACCCAAAAATTAACCAGTTGTCATGTGAAATTCAGACTTCTCCAACTTGACGTGAAGTCCATGGTCTGGAAGCCTCTTTAAAGTGCCACTGACGTGAGCGACATGTTCCTTCATGGACTTCGAGAAGATTAGGATATCATCCAAGTAGACAAAGGCATATTTATGGAGAGTATCCTGGAGCATGTCATTTATAAAGGCCTGAAAAACTGCTGGAGCATTTGCAAGGTATAACCAGGTACTCGTGGTGCCTATCATGTATATTGAATGCCTTCCCTTATAAGGACCAGATTGTATGCACGCCGTAGGTCTAGCATTGTGAATACCCTTTGGAGTATCTTGAAGGCTGCATTCATAAGAGGAAGGTGGGGTAATGATTCTTGGCCATTATGTGGTTTAGTCCCCTGTGGTTTAGAGCCACAGGCTCCTATCCTTCTTTTGTACAGAGAAGAAGCCTGCGCTGACTGGCAAGGTGGAGGGCCAAATGAAGTCTGTGGCAAGAGCTTCCTTTATATACTGCTCCATTGTACTTCTCTCTGGGGCCCGAGAGCTCGTACAATCAACCCTGCGGGGGACTGGTACTGGGCAGAAGGTCTATAGCACAATGGTAGGGTCGGTGTGGTGGAAAAGTCAAGGCCTTTCCTTTTCTGAAGACCTCCTCTGTGTCCTTGTAGATGGAAGGGATTTCGACCAGTTTGGGTGTTGCTATTTTCTCCAGACCTTCCTTTGAGGATGACTCCTGAGGCTTCTTAGGTGGTAGGGGAGATTCGGCAGACCTCCCTAGGTTGCAAAGCTCGTTCAGAGAAACAGTGGCCAAATCAGAGTCCAAAACCCTGTCTGTATCCTCGGGATATGGCAACAATGTGTTACAGATGGTCCTTGCCCTGCTGGGAATAGGCTTCAAGGATTGGCATATAGGAGACCTGGTGGCTTTCCTTTCTTCGAGACCTGGTGGCTGGATTCCTTAGGCTTAGCTGTAGGTTTTTCAGACTGCTCGTGCATCCTTCAGATCATCTTGGAGTCTGTGGTAGTATAGAGTGGTCAAAGTCACTATTAAATATCTTTGGGTTGGATGATGTGCTGGCTCAGCAGGAATGACCAATTGGCTCTCCCGAGCAACTCTAGCTTCCTCGTTGCGAAAGTTGATGAATGGTATCTGTTAGGCCAGCTCCTGCAGGCACCTCCCAGTATCCACCCAGCTAATAGGATTCACTTGCCGCTAGTTTCAGACTCATCAACTGCAGCCTATTTAATTCCAGTTATCATCCACAGTCCTTGTTCACTCATCAGACTCAATGGTACTGTGTCGAGAGTCCTTGACCCAAATGCTGAAGTATCCAAAGCAAGGATTGAGACATAGTATCAAATTGGATTGAGAAATGAGCACTAAACAAAATCACTAGTAGGGCTTACCAAACCTTAGTTTAGGTGATCTTTAAATACTTAATTCTTGGCAGCCAAAACATGATTGCCAATTAGTGGATCTGTCCTGAATCTTTAAAGGTGCTGTGCCATCTATCCATACTCCAGAGAGTTAGAATAGACAATAGACAATAGGTGCAGAAGTAGACCATTCGGCCCTTTGAGCCTGCACCACCATTTTGAGATCATGGCTGATCAATTACTATCAATACCCGGTTTCTGCCTTGTCCCCATATCCCTTGATTCCCTTATCCATAAGATACCTATCTAGCTCCTTCTTGAAAGCATCCAGAGAATTGGCCTCCACTACCTTCCGAGGCAGTGCATTCCAGACCCCCACAACTCTCTGGGAGAAGAAGTTTTTCCTTAACTCTGTCCTAAATGACCTACCCCTTATTCTCAAACCATGCCCTCTGGTACTGGACTCTCCCAGCATCTGGAACATATTTCCTGCCTCTATCTTGTCCAATCCCTTAATAATCTTATATGTTTCAATCAGATCCCCTCTCAATCTCCTTAATTCCAGCGTGTACAAGCCCAGTCTCTCTAACCTCTCTGCATAAGACAGTCCAGACATCCCAGGAATTAACCTCGTGAATCTACGCTGCACTTCCTCTACAGCCAGGATGTCCCTCCTTAACCCTGGAGACCAAAACTGTACACAATACTCCAGGTGTGGTCTCACCAGGGCTCTGTACAAATGCAAGAGGATTTCCTTGCTCTTGTACTCAATTCCCTTTGTAATAAAGGCCAACATTCCATGAGCCTTCTTCACTGCCTGCTGCACTTGCTCATTCACCTTCAGTGACTGATGAACAAGGACTCTGAGATCTCTTTGTATTTCTCCCTTACCCAACTCTACACCATTCAGATAATAATCTGCCTTCCTGTTCTTACTCCCAAAGTGGATAACCTCACACTTATTCACATTAAACGCCATCTGCCAAGTATCTGCCCACTCACCCAGCCTATCCAAGTCACCCTGAATTCTCCTAACATCCTCATCACATGTCACACTGCCACCCAGCTTAGTAACATCAGAAAATTTGCTGATGTTATTTTCTATGCCTTCATCCAAATCGTTAACGTAAATCCCAGAAGCTGGGGCAGTTGAGAGTGTCTCATAACACCAGGAAGGTGGTGCTACAATACGTTGTGGAGAATGAAGAGTATGACAAGGCACATAAGAAGTCAAGTCATCCACTATAATCAAGGAAGATTCGAGTTTGTGATGCTTATTTGTACCACTGGACCCAAACTTCCGAGGTTGAGAGGGTGGAACTGCTTCTGTGCATTGTCTTTGTTGGATACTACAGACAACCAACATATAATCATCTTTTTATCTGTAAATTTTCCATGGATTTTTAGTAATTTGTAGCATAGCTGGTTCTGCATTTTTTTTATTTGCACTTTCCTTGTCTCCAGGCTATGTCATTGTCTGCTCACATTAAGAGAATTTTCTTATGTTTCATTTATGCAACTTTTCTATTAGAAAGACAACCACGAGGCATGATTCCCTATCTTTCTTTGGTTCTTTCTTTGATCTTTGGTGGGCCTCTGGAGAACGATAGGACTGGTCCTTGGGTTGAGATTCAAAACTGGAGAAAGGCCAGTTTTGATGGCATCAGAAAGGATCTGGCAGGCGTGGATTGTGATAGGCTGTTTTTTAGCAAAGGGATGTAAGTGTGAGACCTCCAAAAGTAAAATACTAAGAGTGTAGAGTACCTATTAATGGAAAGGCTAATGGGTTTAGGGAACCTTGGTTTCAAGAGATTTGGAGGCTCTGATTAAAATGAAGAAGGTTATGCACAGCAGGTATCAGCAGCAAGGAGCATAAGAAATGCAAGAGGATACTTAAGAAGGGAAGCTGGTGGGCTAAAAGAAGGCATGAGGTTGCTCCAGTAGACAAAGTGAAGGACAATCCTAAGGGCTTCTATAGATATATTAAGAGCTAAAGGATAGCAAGGTCAACTTGAAGATCAGTGTCGTCATCTCAACATGGAGCCAAAAGAGATAGGGGAGGACTTAAATGGATTTTTTTGCATTTAAATTTACTTGGGAGAATGACGCAGAGTCTGTAGAACATAAGTGGGGTCATAAAAAGTATACTGATTGCAGAAGAGGAGGTGCTTGCTGTCCTGAGGTAATTTAGGGTGGATAAGCCTCCAGGGCCTGACAGGGTGTTCCCTTGGACCTCGTGGGAGGCTAGCACAGAAATTGCAAGGGTCCTGTCAGGCATTTATAAAATCCTTAACCATGCCCAAGATACCAGAGGAGAGGAGAGGAGAGGAGAGCTAATGTTTGTTGTTCAAGAAAGACTCCAAGAATAAGTTGGGAAATTATAGGCCATTGAGCTTGACATCAGTGGTAGGTAAATTATTGGAAAACATTTTAAGGGAAAGATAAATAAGATATACAAGATAGCCAGGACCTGATTAGGGCCAGTCAACCTTATAGAGTTATTCGAGGAGTTACCAGAAAATGAGAGGCAGTGGAAGTTGTCTACATGGACTTTAGCAAGACCTTTGACAAAGTCCTGCATGGGAGGTTAGTCAGGAAAATTCAGCCACTTAGCATTCAGGATGGAATAATAAATTAGATTCAACATCTGCTTTGTGGGTAGAGCCAGAAAGTGGTATTAGATGGTTGCCTCTCTGGCTGGAGTCCTGAGACAAGTGGGGTGCCATATCAGTGCTGAATCCAATGTTGTTTGTAATCTATATCAATGATCTGGAAGGTACTGTGTAAGCTGGGTCAGCAAATTTGTAGATGATAGCAAGATTATAGGTGTAGTGGACAATGAGGAAGGTTATGAAAGCTTGTAGTGGGATCTGGACTAGTTGGAAAAATGACAGATGGAATTTATCACAGACAAATGTGAAATGCTGTATATGCAGGACTTTGACAAACCAGGGTAGGACTTTCACAGTGAAAGACAGAGCACTGAGGAGTGTGGTAGAACAGAGGGATCTAGGGATACTGATATATAATTCCTTGAGAGTGACATCACAGCAAGATAGAGCCATAAACAGAGCTTTGACACATTGGCCTTATTAAATCAAAGTATTGAGTACAGGAGTTGGAATGTTAAGTTGAAATTGTATAAGGCATTTGTGAGACCTAATTTGGAGTATTGTGTACAGTTCTGGTCACCTACCTACAGAAAAGATATTAATAATAATAGAAAGAGTGTAGAGAAAATTTACAAGGATATTGCTGGGACTTGAGGTTATAGGGAAAGATTGAATAGGTTATATAACCATATAACAATCACAGTACGGAAACAGGCCATTCCGGCCCTCCTAGTCCGTGCCGAACTCTTAATCTCACCTAGTCCCACCTACCCGCACTCAGCCCATAACCCTCCACTCCTTTCCTATCCATATACCTATCCAATTTTACCTTAAATGACACAACTGAACTGGCCTCTACTACTTCTACAGGAAGCTCATTCCACACAGCTATCACTCTCTGAGTAAAGAAATACCCCCTCGTGTTTCCCTTAAACTTTTGCCCCCTAACTCTCAAATCATGTCCTCTCGTTTGAATCTCCCCTACTCTCAATGGAAACAGCCTATTCACGTCAACTCTATCTATCCCTCTCAACATTTTAAATACCTCGATCAAATCCCCCCTCAACCTTTTACGCTCCAATGAATAGAGACCTAACTTGTTAAGACTTTATTCCCCCGAACATAGACGATTGAGAGGAGATTTGATAAAGGTATACAAAATTATGAAGATGTAGATAGGGTAAATGTAAGCAGGCTTTTTCCATTGAGGTTGGGTCAGACTACAACTAGAGGTCATGGGTTAAGTGTGAAAGGTGAAATATTTAAGGGTAACGTGAGGTGGAGCTTCTTCACTCAGAGGGTGGTGCGAATGCAGAATGAGTTTCCACTGGAAATGGTGATGTGTGTTTAATTGCAGCATTTAAGAGAAGTTTGTATAAGTACATGTATGAGTAGCATAAGGAGGTCTCGGGTCTAGGTGTGGGTCAATAGGACTTGGCAGAATAACAATTCAGTACAGACAATATCAGCCAAAGGGTCTATTTCTGTGCTGTGGTGCTCTATGATTCTATGATGGACTATAACTTATTCTTGATTACCGAAGAACCTTCTGGACAGTATTATCCCAGATCTAACCAAATTCTGCCCCTGACCTGTCAGTCACTAGCAAAGCTTTAGGGTCCTTGTGTGAATATTGGAGATGTGTGCACTGTGGGTCACAGAGATTTTGATGCTTCATGATCTATCCAACTTGAATCCCTTTTGGGATGAGGTGCAGTGTCAGTATTAGCTGGAGTGGACTGTGCAAACGGGAAGTGAGGTCCTCATGGGAGGAGCCCTGAGCTGTTTAGGAGGGCAATGCCAGTGTAACAAGGCTGTGCAGACGTAACTACAGATGGCCATGTCTTGGCTGGTGCTTTGGTAGTGCAACAGACAGTGTGTGAGCAGGTAGACACACTGATGTTCTGAGGGAGACAGAGACCTGCTGCTCCACTTCCCACAGCTCTGGGTTTCATCTATGCTTGAAAGCACTATTAAACTTATTCCAGGTCACTACAACCTGGACTATCCCATGGTTGCAACTGTTACGGGGCACATGCTTCATGATAGACTGCAAAATGCTTATATCATAGGAAGTCACCTCTTGCAAGTTGATAGGAGATTCTCCATATTTTTCAAACCTGGTATTGAACCCTGGTAGGTTTTCTAACACTTTGTAACAGGCAGGCAGATTTTTTTTTCAATGCAGGACTCCAGGAGTCTCCACCACTTCCTTCTCAGCATGACTGGATTAAGGTCAAAGTTAAAGTTGGGTTTATTTTGTATGCATATGTATATGTATTCTCTGGTGCCATGAAAACCTTTCTTACAGCAGCATCAGAACCACAGAGAATTAGAGACACAACATTCACAAGAACAGCATCAATTAAACATAAACTATACAAAATTATACAAGAAAAAAACTCCATTGGAACAAAAGACAAAGTCCCTAGTGCTAAGTGGTCTTAATGTTATTATATTGATGTAGATTAGGTTTGTATAAGCTGGTTCAATAACTCAATTGCTAAAGCAAAGTAGCTGTTCTTGACCTTGGTGTTGCTTGGATTTCAGGCTTCTGTACTTCCTTTCTGATGGTAGCAGCAAGAAGGTGACATGTTCTATATAGTAAGGACCTTTGATGACCTTCTTGAGGTAGCACCTTATGTAGATATTACTGATGGTGGGAAGGGATATGTCCGCAATGTATTTGGCTGAGTCCACTATTCTGTGCAGCTTCTTGTGTTCCTGGGCATTTGACTTACTTTACCAGACTGTGGCAATGAAATTTGTTAGTATTCAGTGACACGATGAACTTTCTCCTTAATCACCCATGTGCTGGGTTGTCCCTGATGTCACCCCATGATAGGTTTATTATTGCAACATGTACAGTACCAAGATACAGTGAAAAGCTTCTCTTGCCTACTGTCCATTCAGATCAGATCTTTACACAGTGCACTGAGCTGGAATAAGTTAAAATAATAACAATGCAGAATAAAGTGTAACAGCTACCGAGAAAATTCAATGCTGGTAAGCAATAAAATGTAAACTCATAGAGAGATAGATTGTGAGTTTAAGAGACCATCTTTTCATACTAGAGAACAATTTAATAGTCTTAGAACAGCAGGGTAGAAGCTATATTTGAGCCTGGTGGTGTATGCTTTAAGAGTTTTGTATTTTCTGTCCAATGGGAGGGGAAGAAGAGAAAATGTGTGGGGTGGATGGAGATTTTGATTGCTTTGGCTGTTTTACTGAGGCAGTGAGATCTGTAGATGTAGTCTAAAGAGGGTAAGCTGGTTTCCATATTGTGCTGAGCTGTGTCCACAACTCTCTGCAGTTTGCAATGCAGTACAATGTCCTTTAGATACTTAGTTAGAACCTTCTCAAGCTCATCCTTTCACCCACATGTGAAGCTGGTTGCTGAACTGATGTGTTGCAGAGATGCAGATGAATAAAGGAGCATCTTCTGGAAAATTTGAGCAGTCACAATCCCTCAAGCATGTTCTGCCGTTCCAGCAGATCAGCAGGTCAACTTCATGACATTCTGCTCTCTGTTGCCTGTTAGTTATGCCTAAAAAAATTATTGAACTTAGTCTTCAGACATCCAACTCACCACCAACCTCAACAGTATTTTGGCAGAAATAATTCAAGACTGCCGACATTTTTTAGCTGACAAATGTTTCCTGATTTCACTAATTAGTGGCTTAGCTCGAATATTTAAAATTATTATACTCCATGATGGTTGGGGCATTCAGGAAATAATGTTGAAGCTGTATAAAGCTTTGGTTAGACCACATTTGGAGTATTATGTGAAAGTCTAGTTGTCACAGTGGAGAATTTGGAGAGGGTTCAGTAGCGGTTCACCAGAATGTTATTATCAGTGGACTTACTGGGTTTCATCATTTCCTGTGACAGTTATGACCCAAGGTACTTATTTATAAAGTCACTCTTCTCTACTTGTGTGTATTTACAACCCCAGACTTTCTCTTAGTATTGATATTGGTTAATTATTTCCATACGTTCAGATTCAGTGAAAATCTTGTCTTTCAGATTGTTTATGCAGGTCAGATACAACAACAACACCAGAATAGATGGAAACAGAAAATTGATAAAGTTCAAGAAGACAACAAGGTGGATTGTAAGGCCATGTGTCACAGTTCCGACCGTTAATTCCCCATTTTTTCCTCATTTCCTTTGATGGCGGCACACCAGTTCCTGGTTTTCATCAAGACCTACAGCATAAGAACCCCGGCTTTTTGCCCACTGGTTGCTAGATCGTTGGTTTTGCCGGTGTGGTAATTAACGTTTCCCGGCCACTTAGGATTGTGTGTTCTAAGTTTTCCTTCAGTACCGAGGTTTACCTGTGAAACTCCATCTCTCTGTGCTAAGAAAAGTTCTGTCTGCCGCTTCCCTTTCTGCACTCCATGTCAAGATCAGTTCTGCCTGTCTCCTACCTTCCTGCACTGTCTCCTCTTTGTGGTGACGTGTTGGGGAGGAAGCATTAAGAAGAGGGACGCCTCACGTCTTAATAAGCTGGTAAGGAAGGCGGGCTCTGTCGTGGGCAAAGTACTGGAGAGTTTAACATCGGTAGCTGAGCGAAGGGCACTGAGTAGGCTACGGTCAATTATGGAAAACTCTGAACATCCTCTACATAGCACCATCCAGAGACAGAGAAGCAGTTTCAGCGACAGGTTACTATCGATGCAATGCTCCTCAGACAGGATGAAGAGGTCAATACTCCCCAATGCCATTAGGCTTTACAATTCAACCGCCAGGACTTAAGAACTTTTTAAAAGCTATTATTAATGCTTTTTGAGATAGTGATTTAGATGCATATCATATTTTTTACTGAGTTAAGTATTGTATGTAATTAGTTTTGCTACAACAAGTGTATGGGACATTGGAAAAAAAAGTTGGATTTCCCCATGGGGATGAATAAAGTATCTATCTATCTATCTGTCTATCTATCTATCCTGTTTGTTGCTCAACGCTCACACCCATGTCTGCATCCTAACTCAATCTCTGTGCCTGTGTCCTGCATTTGGGTTCACCTCGTTTGTTACGACAGAACGATCTGGCCACCATGGACCCAGCGGACACCAATACCCTTCAACAAGCCTTCGCCAGCCAGGGTTCCCTACTGGGTCAGCATGACCAACTCCTCCGGGAAGTCATGGAGTCCCTGTCAGCTCATGTCACGCAGATCAGTGACCAGGTGGACCGTGTCTCCACTCATTTTACTCAACCCATTCCTGGATCCCTGTCTATCCAGCCCAGCCAGTCCGTAGCGACAAACCCCCTACGTGTCAGCAACACCCCCGCCAAGAGAGCCTCACGTACCTGAGCCGGAGCACTACGCTGGGGATTTGGGGAAGTGCCGGGCCTTCCTTTTTCAGTGCTCCCTGGTGTTTCAACAGCAGTTGTCAACTTACTCCACGGATAAATCAAAGATTGCTTATATCATGGGGTTGTTGCGGGGAAGTGCCTTAGCTTGGGCCACAGCTGTTTGGGATAATCAACCAGATATCTGCTCTTCTTTTGCCACCTTTATCGCAGAAATGAGAAAGATCTTTGACCACCCCATCTGGGTAAAGACTCCGCCAAGTGTCTACTCACTCTCTGTCAGGGCTCACACAATGTTGCTGAATATTCCGTGGAGTTCCGGATGTTAGCAGCTGACTCGGGGTGGAATGATGAGACACTCAAAGGGGTATTTCAGAATGGTCTCAGTGACCTCATGAAGGACGAGTTGGTGGCAAGAGATGACACCAACAGCCTGGATTCCCTGCTCTCCCTAGCCACCAGGTTGGTCAATAGTCTCCGAGAACGCCATAGGGAAAGAACTGGTAGTCCACCACCTTTGACCACTCCATGGCACTCATTACTGCCTTCCGCCAGAACAAGCCTCTCTCCTCCTCCTGCTCCTAGAGTAGCTCCCAGCCCGGCCGTTTCCACCACCCTGGGAGAGGAACCCATGCAGCTGGGATGGAACCCCTTTTCCCCCACAGAACGACTCCGGAGATTGAGAGCGGGTGAGTGTCTATATTGCGGCTAGTCCAGCCACTTCGTGCTACCTGTCCCCTTCGGCCAAAAGGGAGGGCTCACCAGTAGACAGGGGAACCCTGGTGAGCCAGACAACATTCCCTTCTGTCCTCCGAACCTGGATGCAGCTTCAAGCCACTTTGTGTTACAACCAACAGTCCCTGCCTCTGTTCGCACTAGTGGACTTCAGTGCTGAGGGAAACTTGTTGGATGAAAACCTAGCTTTCCAAGCCGGAATTCCTACTCAGGAATGGAACTCATTTGTAACCCGGGGTCTGCCTGTATCCCGATCTGGGAGAAGTGTTTAGCAAGCAACAAGCTCAATCCCTGCCTCCACATCGCTCTTACGATTGTGCAATTGACCTTCTCCCCGGAGCCTCTCTACTCACCAGTCGGCTGTACAACCTGTCCCGACCAGAAAGGGAAGCAATGGAGGCTTCCCTAAATGACTTCAAAATGACCAAGAGGGGTGTTAAAAGCTGTTTTCCATTCATCTCCCTCCCTTATCCTGACCAGGTGATAAGCTTTCCGCAGGTCCAACTTAGAGAAAATTGTCGCTCCGTGAAGGGGCTCAAAAGCCGAGTTGATAAGGGGCAGAGGATACTTATTCTTTATGGTGATGCTGTAGTCAATGCAGGGGCGCAGTGAGCCGTCTTTCTTCCCCACAAAGAAAAATCCTGTGCCTACAGGGGAAGATGAGGGTCGGATTTTCATAATGGGGGCATACTTCTAATTTCTCCTGCCATCCTGGAATCGATCGAACTCTGTCCCTTCTGAAGTGACATTTCTGGTGGCCCCCCATGGATGCTGACACCCGTTCCTTTGTCTCTGCCTGTTCTGTATGTGGACGCGGAAAAGCCTCCCATCGACCACCTACTGGGTTGCTTCGTCCCCCACCTGTCCCTTGACCCCTTTGGTCCTACATGGCTCTGGATTTTGTCACTAGACTACCCCCTTCACATGGTAACACTGCTGTACTCATCATGGTGGACCTTTTCTCCAAAGCTGTGCATTTCATAGCCCTTCCCAAACTCCCTACAGCCCGTAAAACAGCCAACCTCCTTGTCCATCATGTCTTCCGCCTTCATGGAATCCCCTCCAACGTCGTTTCTGACCAGGGTCTCCAATTCATCTCTCAAATCTGGAAATCCTTCTGTCAAACCCTCAGAGCCTCAGTAAGTCTGTCTTCCGGTTTCCATCTACAGACTAACGGTCAAACGGATCAAGCAAACCAGGATTTGGAAGCAGCACTGTACTGCAGATACACCAACAACCCGTCATCCTGGAGCACCCATCTCACTTGGGTGGAGTATGCCCACAACTCCCTGGTCAGCATTGCCACCGGAATGTCTCCCTTCGAAAGCTCCCTCAGTTACCAACCCCCTCTGTTTCCTGCCCATGAAGACGACATTGCTGTGCCTTCTGTCCAGGCCCATCTCTGCCGGTGCCGCAAGATCTGGAAGGATGCACGTGTGGCCCTGCTCCGCTCTGCCGACCGCAACCAGAGGATTGCCGATTACCATCGAATTCCTGCACCCAACTATTGGCCTGGTCAGAGGGTTTGGCTCTCTTCAAAAGACATTCCCCTTAAGAATGAACCCAAGAAACTCTCCCCTCGTTACCTTAGACCATCATCAACTCCTCGGTGGTCAGATCCATACACATTCCACATCTCCCAACTGAAACCTGTGTCTGTCAGCCATTTGTGCCCATCTGCTGAACCTCCTCCATCTGGCGATTACTGGATATGTGCCGCCGAGGCAAGGGTCTCCAGTACCTGGTTGATTGGGAGGGATATGGTCCTGAGGACTGCACCTGGATCCCCCACTCTTTCATCTTGGACCCTTCCCTCATCTGAGATTTCCATTGAGACAATCCAGACAAGCCTGGTGGTTTGCCTGGAGGCTCCGGTTGGGGTGCGGGGGGGGGGGGCGGGGGGTGGGTACTGTCATGGTTCCGAATATTAATTCCCCATTTCCCCATTTTCTCCTCATTTCCTTTTTTGGCAGTACACCTGGTTCTCATCAAAACCTGCAGCATAAGAACCGCATTTGCACCCACTAGTTGCCAGATCGTTGGTTTTGCCAGAGTGGTGATTAATGTTTCCTGGCCACTTAGGATTGTGTGTTCTAAGTTTTGCTTCAGTACCGAGATTTACCTGTGCAACTCAGTCTCTACAATTCAAGATATGTTTTCTAAGTTCAACTCCAGTACCGAGGTTTACCTGTGTAACGCCGTCTCTCCGTGTCAAGGTAAAGATTTCAAGTTTACTCCAGCACCAAGGTTTACCTGCATAACTCCGTCTCTCTGTGCTAAGAAAAGTTTTGTCTGCCGCTTCCCTTTCTACCTCCATGTCAAAATAAGTTCTGCCTGTTTCCTACCTTCCTGCACTCCCTCCTGTTTGCCGTTCAACGCTCACACCCACGTCTGCACCCTAGCTCAGTCTCTGTGCCTGTGTCCTGCATTTGGGTCCGCCTCATTCATTGCGACACCATGAGACCATCTTTTTGTACAAGAGTCTGATGACAGTGGAAGAGAAGCTGTCCTTAAGTCGCTGGTATAAAAACCTTAGGCTTTTGTATCTTCTGCCCGATGGGAGAGGGGAGAAGGGAGAATATCTAGGGTGGGTGTTGTCTTAGATTGTGCAGGATGCTTTAATGAGGCAGCAAGAAGTATAGAGAGTCCATAACAGGGAGGCTGGTTCCTGTGATGTGCTGAACTATAACCACAACCTTCTGCAGTTTCTTGTGGTTACATGCAGAGCAATTGCTGTACTAATCCATGTTGCATCCAGGCAGAATGGTTTCTATGGTGCATCGGTAAAAATTAGTGAGAGTTGATGGGGACTTGCTGAATTTCTTCAGTCTCCTGAGGAAGTAGAGGCATTGTTGAGCACTCTGGACCATGACATCAATGTCATTGGACCAGGACAGCCTCTTGGTGATGTTCACACCAAGAAACTTGAAGCTCTTAAGCCCTTTCAACCACAACACCTTCGATACAGACAGGAGCATGTGCACCACTCTGACCTCATCCCCATCCCTTCTTTCTAAAGTCAATAACCATTTCTTTGGTTTTGCTGACATTGATGGATATGATCATGGCACCATGCTTCTAAGCTCTCTACCTCTTCCCTGTACTCCGAATCATTGTTGTTTGAGATGCAGCCTACTGCAGAAGGATCGTCTGCAAGCTTGTGGATGGAGCCGAAACTGGCCACGTAGTTATGAATATACATGGAGTAGAGATGGGGAATAAGGACTCAACATAGAAACATAGAAAACCTACAGCACAATACAGGCCCTTCAGCCCACAAAGCTGTGCCGAACATGTCCTTACCCTGGAACTGCCTAGGCTTACCCGTAGCCCTCTATTTTTTTAAGCTCCATGTACCTATAAAGGAGACTCTTAAAAGACCCTATCGTTTCCACCTCCACTGCCGCTGCCGGCAGCCCATTCCACGCACTCACCACTTTTTGCATAGAAGACTTACTCCTGACATCTCCTCGGTACCTACTTCCAAGCACCTTAAAATTACGCTCTCTTGTGTTAGCCATTTCAGCCCTGGGAAAAGCCTGTGACTATCCACATGATCAATGCCTCTCATTGTCTTGTACACTTCTATCAGGTCACCTCTCATCCTCCGTCACTCCATGGAGAAATGGCCAAGTTCACTCAACCTATTCTCATAAGGCATGCTCCCCAATCCAGGCAACATCCTTGTAAATCTCCTCTGCACCCCTTCTATGATTTCCACCTCCTTCCTGTAGTGAGGCAAACAGAACTGAGCACAGTACTCCAAGTGGGGTCAGACCAGGTTCCTATATAGCTGCAACATTACCTCTTGGCTCTTAAACTCAATCCCATGGTTGATGAAGGCCAATGCACTGTATGCCTTCTTAACCACAGAGTCAACCTGCGTAGCAGCTTTGAGTGTCCTGTGGACTCGGACCCCAAGATTCCTCTGAACCTACACACTGCCAAGAGTCTTACCATTAATGCTATATTCTGCCCTCATATTTGACCTACCAAAATGAACCACCTCAAACTTATCTGGATTGAACTCTATCTGCCACTTCTCAGACCAGTTTTGCATTCTATCAATGTCCTGCTGTAACCTCTGACAACTCTCCACACTATCCACAGCACCCTTGTGTCATCAGCAAATTTACTAACCCATCCTCCACTTCCTCATCCAGGTCATTTATAAAAATCACAAAGAGAAGGGATCCCAGAACAGATCCCTAAGGCCTCTGACCTCCTGATAAGCCACTGATAAGGTCACTGACCTTCATGCAGAATATGACCCATCTACAACCACTCTTTGCCTTCTGTGGGCAAGCCAGTTCTGGATCCACAAAGCAATGTCCCCTTGGTACCCATGCCTCCTTACTTTCACAATAAGCCTTGCATGGGTACCTTATCAAATGCCAGGAGGGAGATCGGTGGGAAGGGATGGGGAGGACGAGTGGACAGGGGAGTCACATAAGGAGCGATCCCTGCAACTCCCTTTCTCCATCCTGGCACTTATCCTTGTAAACGGAACAAGAGCTACACCTGCCCTTACACTTCCTCCCTCACCACCATTCAGGGCCCCAGACAGTCCTTCCAGGTGAGGCGACACTTCACCTGTGAGTCGGCTGGTGTGGTATACTGTGACCAGTGCTCCCGATGTGGTCTTTTATATATTGGTGAGACCCGACACAGACTGGGAGACCGTTTTGCTGAACACCTACGCTTGGTCCACCAGAGAAAACAGGATCTCCCAGTGGCGACACATTTTAATTCCACGTCCCATTCCCATTCTGATATGTCAATAGACAATAGACAGTAGGTGCAGGTGCAGGAGTAGGCCAGTCAGCCCTTCTAGCCAGCACCGCCATTCACTGTGATCATGGCTAATCATACACAATCAGTACCCTGTTCCTGCCCTCTCCCCATATCCCTTGACCCCGCTATCTATAAGAGCTCGATCTAACTCTCTCTTGAATGCATCCAGAGACTTGGCCTCCACTGCCTTCTGGGGCACAACATTCCACATATCCACCACTCTCTGGGTGAAAAAGTTTTTCTGCATCTCTGTTCTAAATGGCCTACCCCTTATTCTTAAACTGTGGCCTTTAGTTCTGGACTCACCCATCAGCGGGAACATGCTTCCTGCCTCCAGAGTGTCCAATCCCTTAATAATCTTATATGTTTCAATCAATCCCCTCTCATCCTTCTAAATTCCAGTGTATACAAGCCCAGTCACTCCAATCTTTCAACATATGACAGTCCCGCCATTCCGGGAATTAACCTTGTGAACCTACGCTGCACTCCCTCAATAGCAAGAATGTCCTTCCTCAAATTTGGAGACCTAAAATGCACACAATACTCCAGGTGGGGATCTCACCAGGGCCCTGTACAGCTGCAGAAGGACCTCTTTACTCCTATACTCAATTCCTCTTGTTATAAAAGCCAGCATGCCATTAGCTTTCTTCACTGCCTGCTGTACCTGCATGCTTGCTTTCATTGACTGATGTACAAGAACACCTAGATCTCGTTGTACTTCCCCCTTTCCTAACTTGACTCCATTTATATAGTAATCTGCCTTCCTGCTCTTGCCACCAAAGTGGATAACCTCACATTTATCCACATTAAACTGCATCTGCCATACATTTGCCCACTCACCCAACCTGGCCAAGTCACCCTGCACTCTCATAACATCCTCCTGACATTTCACACTGCCACCCAGCTTTGTGTAATCAGCAAATTTGCTAATGTTACTTTTAATTCCTTCATCTAAATCATTAATGTATATTGTAAACAGCTGCGGTCCCAGCACTGAACCTTGCGGTACCCCACTGGTCACAGCCTGCCATTCCGAAAGGGTTAATCACTACTTTCCTGTCAGCCAGCCAATTTTCAATCCATGTCAGTACTCTGCCCCCAATACCATGTGCCCTAATTTTGCCCACTAATCTCCTATATGGGACTTTATCAAAAGCTTTCTGGAAGTCCAGGTACATTATATCCACTGGCTCTCCCTTGTCCATTTTCACAGTTACATCCTCAAAAAGCTCCAGAAGATTAGTCAAGCATGATTTTCCCTTCATAAATCCATGCTGACTCGGACTGATCCTTCTACTGCTATTCAAATGTGTCATAATTTCCTCTTTTATAATTGACTCCAGCATCTTTCCCACCACTGACATCAGGCTAACCGGTCTATAATTCCCTGTTTTCTCTCTCCCTCCTTTCTTGAAAAGTGGGACAACATTAGCCACCCTCCAATCAGCAGGAACTGTTCCTGAATCTATAGAACATTGGAAAATGATTACCAATGCATCCACAATTTCTAGAGCCACCTCTTTAAGTACCCTGGGATGCAGACCATCAGATCCCGGGGACTTATCAGCCTTCAGACTCAACAGTCTATCCAACACCGTTTCTTGCCTAATATAAATTTCCTTCAGTTCATCCTTTACCCTAGTTCCTCTGGCCACTATTACATCTGGGAGATTGTTTGTGTCTTCCCTAGTGAAGACAGATCCAAAGTACCTGTTCAACTCATCTGCTATTTCCTTGTTCCCCATAATAAATTCACCCGTTTGTCTTCAATGGCCCAGTTTTGGTTTTAACTGTTTTTTTGCTATTCACATACCTAAAGAAGCTTTTACTATCCTCCTTTATATTCTTGGCTAGTTTACCTTCGTACCTCATTTTTTCTTGATGTATTGCCTTTTTTGTTATCTTCTGTTGCTCTTTAAAAGCTTCCCAGTCCTCTGGTTTCCTGCTCATCTTTGCTATGTTATACTTCTTCTCTTTTATTTTTATACTGCTCTTTACTTCCCTCGTCAGCCACAGCCACCCCTTACTCCCCTTAGGATCTTTCTTCCTCTTTGGAATGAACCGATCCTGCACCTTCTGCATTATTCCCAGAAATACCTGCCATTTTTATTCCACTGTCTTCCCTGCTAGGGTATTGTTCCATTGAACTTTGGCCAGCTCCTCCCTCATAGCTCCATTGTTCCCTTTGTTCAACTGTAATACTGACACATCCGATTTTCCCTTCTCCTTCTCAAATTGTAGGTTAAAACATATCATATTATGGTCACTACCTCCTAATGGTTCCTTTACCTGAAGGTCCCTGATCAAATCCGGTTCATTGCACAACACTAAATCTAGAATTGCCTTCTCCCTGGTTGGCTCCAGTACAAGCTGTTCTAAGAATCCATCTCGGAGGCACTCCACAAACTCCCTTTCTTGGGGTCCAGTACCATTCTGATTCTCCCAGTCTACCTGCATGTTGAAATCCCCCATGACAACTGTATCATTACCTTTGCGACATGCCAATTTTAACTCTTCATTCAACTTACACCCTACATCCAGACTGCTGTTTGGGGGCCTGTAGATAACTCCCATTAGGGTCTTTCTACCCTTAGAATTTCTCAGTTCTATCCATGGCCGCCTCTATTGTCAAAATGAATCCAAACTCAGGTTGGAGGAACACCTTATATACCGGCTGGGTAGCCTCCAACCCGATGGCATGAACATTGACTTCTCTAACTTCTGTTAATGCCCCTCCTCCCCCATCCCTGACATATTTAGTTGTTTGCCTGTTCTCCATCTCCCTCTGGTGCTCTCCCTGCCTTCTTTCTTTCTCCTGAGGCCTCCCGTCCCATGATCCTTTCCCTTCTCCAGCTCTTTATCACTTTCGCCATTCACCTGTCCAGCTCCTCCGGTCTTCTCCTATCATTTCACATTTCCCCCTCCCCCCACTATTTTCAAATATCTTACTATATTTCCTTTCAGTTAGTCCTGACAAAGGGTCTCGGCCCGAAACGTCGACAGTGTTTCTCCCTATAGATGCTGCCTGGCCTGCTATGTTCCACCAGCATTTTGTGTGTGTTGTTGTTTGAATTTCCAGCATCTGCAGATTTCCTCATGTTTGCACTTTTTTCACAACTTTATTCTGCATTTTTATTGTTTTACCGTATTCTCACTTTATAATAGACCATAAGGTATAGGAGCAGAATTAGGCCATTTATCCCATTGAGTCTGCTCTGCCATTTCATCTGCCATTTCCCCTCATCCCAATCTCCAGCCTTCTTCCTGTATCCCTTCATGTCCTGACTAACCAAAAATCTGTCAACCTCTGCCTTAAATATACCCAATGACCCAATGGCCTCCACAGTCACCACTCTCTGGCTAAAGAAATTCCTCCTCATCTGTTCTAAGTGGACATCCCTCTATTCTGAGGCTGTGTCCGCTGGTCTTAGACTGCTCCACCATAGGAAGCATCCTTTCCACATCCACTGTATCGAGGCCTTTCAATATTTGATAGGTTTCAATGAGATCCACTCTCTTCTGAATTCCAGTGAGTAGAGGCTCAGAGCTATTAAATGCTCCTTATATGGCAAGCTTTCAATCCCAGAATAATTTTAACGAACCTCCTTTGAACCCTTACCACTGTCAGCACATCCCTTCTAAGGGATAATGGTTTGATCTGTATGAACTTACTTGAAGACAAGCTTTTCACTGTATCTCATACATGTGACAGTAATAACCATTGCCAATAGCAAAATATATCATGCAGTTAAAAGTACCATTCTCTTTTACTTCATCCTCTGCTGCATTTAATTTTATTTGTCTTTTTCTTCCCCTTCTATCTCTATGTCCTGACATCTATTAATATCTGTTAATATTATTATAGAACCATAGAACATTACAGCACAGAAACAGGCCTTTTAGCCCTTCTTGGCTGTGCCGAACCATTTTTCTGCCTAGTCCCACTAACCTGCACCTGGGCCATATCTCTCCAAACCCCTCTCATCCATATACCTATCCAAGTTTTTCTTAAATGTTAAAAGTGAGCCCGCATTTACCACTTCATCTGGCAGTTCATTCCACACTCCCACCACTTTCTGTGTGAAGAAGCACCCCCCCCCCCCCCATGTCCCTTTAAACTTTTCCCCCTTCACCCTTAACCCATGCCCTGTTTTTATTCTCCCCTAGCCTCAGTGGAAAAAGCCTGCTTGCATTCACTCTATCTAAACCCATCATAATTTTATACACCTCTATTGTCATAGAGGGGGGCATTGGGAGTGGACCCAAAAGCAAGACACAGACACTGAACTACCAGGAACAGGACTAGGCATGAGAAGGAAGCAAGGGAAGTGAGGAAGAAAGGACACTGGACATAACAAAGGCCCTGGATGAGACAAGGGTTCCAGGCCTGGGCTAGGACTTGACGAGAATAGCAGAACCAGGCCATAGAACTGGGAACTTGGAGCCTGGGCTTGGACTCCAAGCCAGAGACTGGACAAGGACCCAGAACCTGGGTCTTCAATTGGGCTCGGACTCCAGAACCAGGCGGGGACAAGACGTGGCTACAGGATGAGGAGAGGCACAGGACTGGACGTGAGACTCCTGGACAGGACAAGGGAATCCCAGCACTGGGCTGGGCAAGGTACTCCTGGACTGGGCGAGGCACATTGACAAGATGAGAACGTAGAGCCTGGGTCGAGGGAGAACAGGAACACAGAACACAGAGCGGGGACCCCTCCTTGAGTACAGGACGTAGGGCCGGGACTCATTACACAGAATGCTAAACACAATGAGACAGTTTGCAACGCTAGGTAGTGGCAAAATGGCCAGACCTACCTAGCGAAGACATGGACATGGACAGACAATTCCAAACAGGGCAAGGCTCCAGACACAGGTGAGCCGAGGCTCCAGGCAGAGGCAAGGTGAGGCTCCAGACACAGGTTGCAGGGTGAGGCTTCGGAGGGAGGGAAGGGAACAGACAAGCCTCAGGGTAACAGCAAGGACAGCCTGACTTACCCCACGGAGGCAAGGACAGGATACCAACAGGACAAACCCACACAGAGGCAAGGACAGGATATTGACAAGACAAACTAGCCACCACCCTCGAATCCAGGGCCACTTATATTCCCGGCCCCAAGATGAGAATCAGGTGCCTGCGATTAAGCCCAAATGAGTCAAGGAAACGCTGGAAGACCCAGGGTCTGTAGTCCATGGACCGGACCGTGAGCCGGAACGCGGATTTTACAGACCGGACCATGCCATCTATCAAATCTCCCCTCATTCTTCTACATTCCAGGGAATAAAGACCTAACCTATTCAACCTTTCTCTGTAACTCAGTTTCTCAAGTCCCGGCAACATCCTTGTAAACCTTTCTGCACTCTTTCAACCTTATTAATATCCTTCCTGTAATTTGGTGACCAAAACTGGGCACAATACTCCAAATTCGGCCTCACCAATGCCTTATACAACCTCACCATAACATTCCAACTCTTATACTCAATACTTTGATTTATAAAGGCCAATGTACCAAAAGCTCTCTTTACGACCCTATCTACCTGTGACGCCACTTTTAAGGAATTTTGTATCTGTATTCCCAGATCCCTCTGTTCTACTGCACTCCTCAGTGCCCTACCATTTACCTTGTATGTTCTACCTTGGTTTGTCCTTCCAAAGTGCAATACCTCACACTTGTCTGTATTAAACTTCATCTGCCATTTTCAGCCCATTTTTCCAGCTGGTCCAGATCCTTCTGCAAGCTTTGAAAACCTTCCTCACTGTCCACTACACCTCCAGTCTTTGTATCATCAGCAAATTTGCTAATCCAATTTACCACATTATCATCCAGATCTTTGATATAGATGACAAATAACAATGGACCCAGCACTGATCCCTGTGGCACACCATTAGTCACAGGCCTCCACTCAGAGTAGCAATCCTCCACTATCACTCTCTGGCTTCTCCCATTGAGCCAATGTCTAATCCAATTTACTACCTCACCATGTATACCTAGCGACTGAATCTTCCTAACTAACCTCCCACGCAGGACCTTGTCAAAGGCCTCACTGAAGTCCATGTAGACAACATCCACTGCCTTCCCTTCATCCACTTTCCTGGTAACATCCTCAAAAAACTCTAACAGATTTGTAAAACGTGACCTACCACGCACAAAGCCATGTTGACTCTCCCTAATAAGTCCCTGTCTATCCAAATACTTGTAGATCCTATCTCTTAGTACTCCTTCCAATAATTTACCTACTACCGACGTCATTCTTACCGGCCTATAATTTCCCGGCTTACTTTTAGAGCCCTTTTTAAACAATGGAACAGCATGAGCTATTCTCCAATCATCCGGCACCTCATCTGTAGATACCGACATTTTAAATATATCTGCCAGGGCCCCTAAAATTTCAACACTAGTCTCCTCCAAGGTCCGGGGGAATACCCTGTCAGGTCCTGGGGATTTATCTACTCTGATTTGCCTCAAGATAGCAAGCACCTGCTCCTCTTCAATCTGTATAGGTTCCATGGCCTCACTACCTGTTTGCCTTATTTCTGTTGACTCCATGCCAGTTTCCTTAGTAAATACAGATGCAAAAATCCCATTTAAGATCTCCCCCATTTCTTTTGGTTCCATATATAGCCAACCAGTCTGATCTTCAAGCGGACCAATTTTATCCCTTACTATCCTTTTGCTCTTAATATACCTGTAGAAGCTCTTAGGATTATCCTTCACCTTGACTGCCAAAGCAACCTCATGTCTTCTTTTAGCCTGCCTGATATTTTTCTTAAGTATCTTTTTGCACTTTTTATACTCCTCAAGTACCTTATTTGCTCCCTGTTGCCTATACATGTCATACATCTCTCTCTTCTTTATCAGAGTTCCCTCAAGAACCAAGGTTCCTTATTCTTATTCATTTTGCCTTTAATCCTGACAGGAACATACAAACTCTGCACTCTCAAAATTTCTCCTTTGAAGGCCTCCCACTTACCAATTACATCCTTGCCAGAGAACAACCTGTCCCAATCCACGCTTTTTAGATCTTTTCTCATTTCTTCAAATTTGGCCTTTTTCCAGTTTAGAACCTCAACCCGAGGACCAGATCTATCTTTATTCATGATCGAGCTGAAACTAATTATGTACAACATTCATTAGTTTGTTTCATTTCATTATGAAATTAAACGTTTGCAGTACATTCCCCCAGGGGACCCAGTAACTGCCTGCCTGATAAATGTCTATCAATCTAGGTTCTCTCATTGAGCTGATTTCACTCAAGTGTTTCAGTTGTCTTTTACTAGCAATGATTGCTTACTCTGGTTTCAGGCTGATGTATTTATCAAGGCATGGTTTCTGGCTGTTAGCCCAGTGTCAGAGACTCTGCAACGGCCCTGTGTCACTACAATCTGCTGGACATTTCTGAAGCAGCTGGGAGTTGTGACACACAACTTATATTTGCCTGGACATAGGGCAGTGGGCAGTAGCACCTCAAGGACATCTGGTGAAGTTGAAACCAGGGTGATGAAACAGAGGGAAAAATGAATATCCAATTAAGCTGATTTTTTAAATTTGTTGTCAGTTTGTGGGCTTCATTGACAACCCTTGCCCTTGAGAAGGAGGTGGAGACCTGCATTCTTCAGCTGATGAAGGTGCACCTGTAACACTTTGGGAAATAAGTGCTAGAATTTAGGCCCAGTAACGATGAATGACCAGCGATATATTCCCAGATCAGGGTGGAGCGTGACTTGCATTATGGTCTGGTATGGCAATTTGAGTTCATAGGAATGTTGGAAACTACAAAGTTGTGGATTCAACCCAATAAATCATGGACACCATCTCTCCCCACTATCAATAAATCCTATATGAGGTACTGCCTCAAGAAGGCATCACTACCTTCAAAGATCTCCACCATCTGGGCCATCCCATTTTCTCACAGCGATCATTGGGCCGGAGGTACAAAAGCCTGAAGTCCCACACCACCAGGTTGCAGATCAGCTACTGCTCTTCAACCAAATCACACAAAATGCTGGAGGAACTCAGCAGAACAGGCAACATCTATGGAGAGTGAATATTTTGGGCTGAGATCCTTCCAGGAAAGGAAGGGGGAAGAAGCCAGAAGTTGAAGAAGTGGAAGGATTACAATCTAGAAGTTGGAGAAATCGCTGTTCATGCTGTCGGCTTGGAGGTTAACTGAATGAATATGAGGTGTTGCTCCAACCAGAGAGTGGCCTCATCATGGCAGTAGAACAGGCTATGGACTGGTAAGTTGGAATGAAAATTGGGAGTGAAATTAAAATGGTGGGCCACCAGAAAACCCTCCCTATTGTGGAGAGTGCAAAGGTACTTGACAAAGTGGTCCCACAATCTATGTTGGGCCTCACTAATGTAGAGGAGGCCACACTGGGAATACCCGGATATAGTAGAGGATCCCAACAGATTTTGCAGGTTAAGTGTTGCCTCACCAAGAAGGACTGTTTGGGGCTCCCAAGTGGTGTTGACGGAAGATGTGAATGAGCAGGTGTAGCACTTGTTCTGCCTGCAGGGATATGTGCCAGGAGGGAGGTCAGTGGGGGAGGTCCAATGGACAAATGAATTATGGAGAGAGTGATCCCTGTGGGAAGCAGAGAGTGGGGCTGGGGGGAGGTATAGTCAAGAGAGCTGTGAGAGTCAGTAGTTTTATAGAAGATGTCAATAGACAGTTTATCTCGAGTGATGGAAACAGAGAGATTGAGAAAAGGGTAAGTGGTTTCAGAAATGGGTCAAATGAATTTGAGGACAAGGTGGAAGTTGGAGGCAAAGTTAATGAAATTGACAAGCTCAGGATGGGTGCACGAAGCAGCACTAATGCAGTCATTAATGTAGCACTGAAAAGGCTACCAGTGAAGGCTTGGAATAAGGGCCAACAAAAAGCAGGTATAGCTGAGGGCAAGTAGGTGTTGAAAGAAACACTTTAAGTTTGGAGAAAGTGGGAGGAGCCAAAGGAGAAATTGTCGAGTGTGATTCTGCTAGACAGAGAAGGGTGGTGGTGAAGAAGAACTGGTTAGGTCTCTTGTCTGAAAAAGAGTGTGTTTTAAGACCTTCTTATCTTCTTGATGGGGGATAGAGATGGTTAGGAACATCCAGAGTGAAAATAAGGTAATCAGGGTCAGGGAACTGAACGTTTTTGAAGAGATGGTTCCATCTTTGTCCCCCCATTCCCCACTCTCCACTTTCTGCAATGATTGCTCTCACCATGATTCCTGTCCATTCAACCCTCCCAAATGCTCTCTTTCCTGGCACTTATCCCTGCCAGTGGCCAAAGTGCTGCACCTGCCCATTCACCTCCTCTATCACCACCATTCAAGGCCCCAAACTGTCCTTCCAGGTGAGGCAATATTTTACCTTCAAGTCTGTCTGTGTCATCTACAGTATCCAGTGTTCCTGGAATAGCATCCTCTTCGTCATTGAGGCCTGATGTGGATTGGGGAACCACTTTGTCGAGCACCTTTGCTCCATCTGCAACAGGAAGGTTTCTTCACAATGCTTTTCACCATTCTCCCTCCCCCACCTACCTATCTTGCCCTTCACTTGGATTCACTTATCACTTTACAGCTTATACTCCTTCCCCTCCCCTACCTTCTTATTCTAGCTTCTTCCCCTTTCCTTTCCAGTCTTAATGAAAGATCTTGGTCCCAAACATCTCCGTAGATGCTGCCTGATCTGCTGAATTGCTCCAGCATTTTGTGTGTGTTGTTCTGGATTTTCAGCATCTGCAGAATCCCTTGCATTTGTACTTCCCTTCAACCATCTGGTTCTTGAACCAATCAACACAACCCTAACCACTATCTCAGTTTTGAAACACTATGGCCACCTTGATCATTTTGAACTAATACTTATTCTGTTTGTGAATTCGTTATATTTATGTTTTTCTCATGAATGCTGCTTATATGCTTGTAGGGATTAAGGAGCCAGAGCAGAGTACCCCTGTGGCCATCCCCCTCAAAAACTGGTATATTGCTTTGGATACTGTCGGAGGGGGGGAATGACCTAACAGAGGAAAGTCACGGTGGTCAGATCTCTGGCACTGAGTCTGCCTCTATGATTCAGAAGGGAAAGGGGGAGAAGAGGCATGCTGTGATGATATGGAATTCATTAGTTAGGGGAATGGATAGGAGGTTCTGTGGGCAAGAACAAGATTCCCAGGTGGTATGTTGCTTCCCAGATGCCAGGGTCTGGGATATCTCAGATCAAGTCCACAGCATTCTTAAGTGCAAGGGTGAACAGCCAGATGTTGTGGTCCATGTAGGTACCAATGACAAGGGTAGGACAAGTGATGAGGCTCTGCATGGAGAGTTTAGAGAGTTATGGGCTAAGTTAAAGGGCAGGACCTCCAGGGATTTGATCTCAGGATTGCTACACATGTCACATGCTAGTGAGGCCAGTAATAGGAAGTTTATACAGTTTAATACGTGGCTAAGGAGTTGGTGTAGGAGGGAGTGCATAAGATCTTTTGTATCATTGGTGAATCTTCAAGCGATGGTGGGACCTGTACAGAAGGAACATTTTGCACCTGAACTGGAGGGTGCCTAATATCCTAGCGGGAAGACTTATTAATGCTGCATGGTGGAGTTTAAACTAGAGTTGTAGTGGGATGGGAACCAGAGTGCCAGAATAGTTAGTGGAGAGGTTGTGGAGGCAGAGGTTGGTAAGACCCCCCAACAAAGTTAGGAATCAAAAGGTTGAACATGGTGTGACTAGAGTCCTGAGCTCCATATATTTCATTGCAAGAAGTGTTGTTGGAAAGGCAGATAATAGTGCTGAAGATAAGGTAGCTGGTTTACAAACAGAGGCAATGTATAGTGAGGAGAGGTTGTTGATAGGGCAAAATTGCAGTCAACAGGATGAGTTGCAATGTAAAAGACAGACAAAATCAAAAAGTGTGAATACAGGATTGAAGGTGTAATATTTGAATGTGCACAGTATATGGAATTAGATAAATAAATCTGTAGCATAGTTACAGATTCGCAGGTATGATATTGCAGGCATTATCGAATCATGGCTGAAAGATTATAGCTGGGAACTTAATGAGGTGACATAGGGTTAGAAGGTGTTTAATCATTGTGGATAGAGCTAAGGAACTGCAAGGGTAAAAAGGCCATGATGGGAGTTGTATTCAGAACCCCAAACATGAGTAAGGGTGTAGCCTACAAATTACAAGGGGAGATAGAAAATGCATGCCAAAAGGGCATTATTACAATATTCATGGGGAATTTCAATATGTAAGTAGTTTGGGAAAATCAGGTTGGTGTTGACTTCCAGGAAGGGGGATTTCTAGAGTGCCTATGAGATGGCTTTTTAGAGCAGCTTGTGGTTGAGCCCACTAGGGGATAGCTATTCTGGATTGGGTGTTGTGCAATGAACCAGAATTAATCAGAGACATTGAGGTAAAAGAGCTCTTATAAGTGGTCATATGATTGAATTCACCCTGAAATTTGAGAAGAAGCTGAAGTTATATATATCAGTATTAGTGGTGTTAAGGGAATTACAGAGCCATGAGAGAGGAATTGGTCAGAATTGATTGAAAAAGAACAGTGGTCCCCAACCACCAGGCCACGGACCGGTACTGGGCCGCAAAGCATGTGCTACCGGGCCACGAGGAAACGATATGATTTGGTGATGTGAAATGATATGATTCAGCTGCACCCCTCCTCATTCCCTGTCATGCACTGTTGAACTTGAAATAACCTACCAAATCATACCAAATATCACATAAAACCTAAAATAACACTAACATATAGTAAAAGCAGGAATGATATGATAAATACACAGCCTATATAAAGTAGAAATAATGTATGTACAGTGTAGTTTCACTTAACAGAATCGGGAAGATTAAGCCAAAACTGATTTGTAGAGAAAAAAATTGGCACGTACACATATACGCATATCATGTATGCACACGTCACGCATGCGCACACAGGTGCCCACGCAAGGCTTCATAGTCATGGTAGTCTTTCTCGGGGTAAACACAAGTGTCCCGTATTTGACTGCTACTTCTGTCCCTTATTTGGGAGTGAAAAAGTTGGCAACCCTACTTGAACAACCCACCCCGCCCCCCATCAGCGGTCTACAAGAATATTGTCAATATTAAACTGGTCCGCGGTACAAAAAAGTTTGGGGACCCCTGGAAAAGAACATTGGCAGGGATGATGACAGAGCAGCAATAACTGTAATTTCTGGAAGCAATTCAGAAGGCACAGGATATATACATCCCAAACAGGAAGAAGTATTCTAAAGGAAAGATGATGCGACCGTGGCAAGAGAAGTCAAAGCCAGCATAAAAGCCAGAGTGGGCATATAATAGAGCAAAAAATTAGTGAAAAGTTAGAGGATTGAGAAGCTTTTAAAAAACAACAGAAGGCAACTAAAAAGTCATTAAGAAGGTAAAGATGGAATATGAAAGTAAAACCAGCCAATAATATTAAAGAGGATACCAAAAGTTTCTTCAGATACATAAAGTGTAAAAGAGAGGCAAGAGTGGACCACTGGAAAACAATACTGGAGATGTAGTAATGGGGGAAAGAAATGGCAGATGAACTGAAAATGTATTTTGCATCAGTCTTCACTGTGGAAGATACTAGTAGTATGGTGGAATTTCCAGGTGTCAGGGGTCATGAAGTGTGTGACATCACTATTACTAGACAGAAGGTTCTTGGGAAATTGAGAAGTCTGAAGGTAGATGTCACCTGGATCAGATGGTGTACCCGGGTTCTGAAAGAGGTGGCTGAAGAGATCGTGGAGGCATTAGTAATGATCTTTCAAGAATCACTATATTCTGAAATGGTTCCAGAAGACTGGAAAATTGCATTCTTTAAGAAGGGAGAGAGACAGAAGAAAGGAAACTATAGTCTGACCTCAATGGTTTGGAAGATGTTTGAGTCAATTATTAAGGATGAGGTCTCAGGGTACTTGGAGGCACATGATAAAATAGGCTGCAGTCAGCATGGTTTCCTCAAGGGAAAACTTTGCCTAACAATTCTGCTGGAATTCTTTGAAGAAACAACAAGCAGAATAGACAAAGGAGAATCAGTTGATACTGTGTACTTGGATTTTCAGGTGGCCTTTGGTAAAGTGCCACACATGAGGCTGCTTAACAAGCTATGAGCCTATGGTAATGGAAGGTTCTAGCATGGATAAAACAGTGTTTGATTGGCAGGAGGCAAAGAGTGAGGGAACCTTTTCTGGTTGGCTGGTGGTGACTGGTGGTATTTCACAGTTGGGACCAATCCTTTTTATTTTATATGTCAATAATTTGGATGATGGAATTAATGATTTTGCTGCAAAATTTGCAGATGATGTGAAGATAGGTGGAGGGCAGGTGGTTTTGGGGAAATAGGCTACAGAAGGACTTAAGACAGAAGGAGAATGGGCAAGGAAATGGCAGATGGAATACAGTGTTGGGAAGTGCATGGTCATGCACTTTAGTAGAAGAAATGAAAGGGTTGACTATTTTCTGAATGGAAAGAAAATACAAAAATCCTTGTGCAGGATTCCCTTAAGGTTAATTTGCAGGTTGATTCTGTGGTAAGGAAGGCAGATGCGATGTTAGCATTCATTTCAAAACAACTGTAATATAAAAGCAAGAATGTAATGTTGAGACTTTATAAAGCACTGGTGAGGTCTCACTTGGAGTATTGTGAGCAGCTTTGGGTCCCATATCTTAGAGAGGATGTGCTGAAATTGGAGAGTGTTCAAAGGAGGTTCATGAATATGATTCCAGAATTGAAAGGCTTGTCATATAAAGAGCGTTTGATGGCTCTGGGTCTCTGTTCAGTAGAATTCAGAAGAATGAGGTATGACCTTATTGAAACCTATCAAATGATTAAAGGCATTGACAGAGTAGATGTGGAGAGGATGTTTCCTATGGTGGGTGAGTCTAAGACCAGAGGACACAGTCTTAGAATAGAGGGGCATCCTTTTAGAACATAGATGAGAAATTTCTTTAGCCAGAGAGTGGTGAATCAGTGGAATTCTTTGCTGCAGGCAGCTGTGGAGGCCAAGTCTTTATGTGTAATTATGGCAGAGGTTGATAGATTCTTCATTGGTTGGGGCATGAAGGGATATGGGGAGAAGGCAGGAAATTGGAGCTGAGAGGAAAATTGGATCAGCCATGATGAAATGGCGGGTCAGACTTGATGGACCAACTGGCCTAATTCTGCTCTTATGTTCTTATGATGCTCCGGCTAACAAGCTTGTCATTGCAGCTGTGCATACACATACTTGCGCACAGGAAAATAGACTTGACTTTGACTTTCAGACTTAGCTTTTGAATGGAAGGGGAAGCTGCAAGTACTGGTGTTCCCATAAGTCCTTGTCCTTCTTGGTGAAAGAAATCACAGGTTTGAGAGGTGCTTTTGGAGTAATCTATGTGAGTAATTGTAGATGGTTCATACTGTGTAATTGTGTGCCGCTGGTGGAATGAGTGAATGTTTGGAATGTCATTTATGTGAACTAGTTTGTTCTGGATGGAGTCGAACTTCTTGAAAAACTGCTGGGGTTGCACTCACCCAGGCAGAGTCCACTGATTTCTGACACGTACCTTTCAAATGGTGGAAAGATTCTGAGGTGTCACTCACCGCTGAATACCTAGCCACTGACTTTTTCCTCTCACCATGGTATTGATGTGACTGACCCAGATGAGCTTCATGTTAGTGGTGACGCTCCAGATTTCAATGGTGAGATACTTAGTGGGGATAATGACACTGAATTATTATGAATTGTTCCAAGTGGGTGAACAACACCATGAGCAAGGCATCTCAGGAGCCGATTTACATCACTATTTGCCAGAAGTCTGAGCTTACATAATTCAGTGAAATGCTAAAGGTGTACTTGATAATTGTAATTGGTCTATTATTGTCCAAGACCATGCCTTGAGTTTGGAGAAAGTGGGAGGAGCCAAAGGAGAAATTGTTGAGTGTGAGAACCACTCTTTTTCTCTCAATTATTTTATATATATGGACAGAGGAGAGCGAAAGAAAGAAAGATGTAGGGGTACAGGCAAATAAAGATGGGATTGCATTGTTAGAGGTCCACCATGGATCTGATGGGCTGATTAACTTGCTTTTGTATTCCATAGAACTAGAGAACATTACAGCACAGAAACAGGCCTTTTGGCCCTTCTTGGCTGTGCCGAACCATTTTTCTGCCTAGTCCCACTGACCTGCACCTGGACCATATCCCTCCATACACCTCTCATCCGTGTTCCAGTATGCATCTTTTGATAACCTTCATAGAATAGCCACTAGAAGTGATGTCGCTGCATAAAATGACACTAGTATTAAACTTAGATCTTACATTAATAGAGGAGTTAAAGCAATAAGAGAAAGAAAATGTGCTAACTTTCAAATAGCTCATTATCACCTTTTCCAGTCTCCAAAGAGCAGATTATTGTTGTTTTGTGGAAAGTATAATTGGTATTTGTGCGGTGCAATATCCCTGATAGAGGAAGTTTTACACCACTACTTGGGCAACAGATACTGGGAACATAGGCCGCTTTGTGTTCTGGTTTAGTGGAAGTTCACTGAGAAGAACAGGCTGTAATCTTAATATTTGAGCAAGCTATTTAGAAGAGAACTAGAAATGAGTTTTGCACTGAGAGGGTGGTAGAAGATGTTTGGACAAGTACATGCATGGGATAAGTTTAGTGGAGACTGTATACTTGTATCTGAAGGTTTTGCTATTGAATACCATTCCCCACTAACCTGTCATTAATTGTGTATATCCTGGCCTCGTGAATTTCCCAAAGTACATGACTTTGCTCTTGTTGAAGTTAAATTCTGTTTAGGTAGGGAAAGGAATGTTAACCTTCATTGGAAAGGGAATAGGGTATAAAATTAGGTAAGTCTTCAACAGTGAGATACATTGGTGAATCTGCACATAGAGCATCGCGCATAGTGACGGTCTCTTTTGAGGAGGGACGCATTTGTTTTGGAGACAGTAGGTAGAAGGTACACCTAGTTGATTACTGGGTTTACATGTTTCTCTAGAGGAAAGAATGAGTAGTCTGGTCATGGGCATTGGAGACTAGAACAATGACAGTGATCATTGAGTAGATTTCCCTTTGAGTGAGAAATCAGAAGCAGAGGGCTTCATTAAACAATAAAGGGCTGCCAGTTTAAGCCAGTGATGAGGAAGAATTTCTCTGCTCAGAGGGTTATCAATCCTTGCAATTCTCCAGCAAATACTGAATGTATTCAGGGCCAAGATAAATTTTCAGTATATGGACGAGTCAAGGAAACAATGGGAGAGGGATTAACAGAATTAAGGTCAAAAGTAGATCCACCAAGAAGGTGAGTGACTCCTCTGTGTTTCAACAACTTAAATTGTTTTGAAACAAGCCAACTATCACTCATCAGCCAGCACACGCCAACATACACACACAAACTTATGCATACTAACCATCACACACAACATTGACACATCAACCAGCACACACCAACTGTAAGTCACCAAGACACACTACACCATGCCAACCATGACACACTACACAGTACACACCAACCAACCATAACACACCACGCAACAAAATGTCAAGCATGACACACCACCTATTATTCTGAATTTGATTCTGATAAGACACAACCATATCAAATCAACCCACATACACAAACATACATAAAAAATCTCCAAACACAAACCATCACACACCACACAACACATGCCAACCATTTCACACCAAACATGACACTCCTGACTGAAAGGATTGATCCTCGGAATTTGAAGTTGCTCATCCTTTCCACTGCTGACTGACTCAATGAGGACTGGTGTGTGTTTTCCCAACTTCCCCTTCCTGAAAACCACAATCAATTCCTTGGTCTTGCTGATATTGAATGCGAGTTTATTGTTACAATAGCACTCAATAAGCCAATCTGTCTTAATCCTGAATGCCTTCTCGTCACCATCTGAGATTCTGCCAATAATCGTGGTGTCATTGGCAAATTTGTAGATGGTGTTTGAACTGTGTCTAGCCACATAATCATAAGTGTAGAGAGTAGGGCAGTAAGATAAGCACACATCCTCAAGATGCACCAATGTTGACTGTTGGGTATCGTCAAGGATCCAGTTGCAGAGGCAGGTGTAGAGGCCTAGTTTTGAAGCTTGTAGATTAGTATTGAGGGGATGATGATGAATGCTGAACTATAATTGATAAACTGGCATCCTGTGGGTATTGCTGTTGTCTAGGTGGTCCAAGGCTGAGAAGAGATTACATTCTATGTAGGTCTATTGTTGTGATAGGAAAATTGCAGCGGGTCCAGGTCCTTACTTAGGTATGAGTTAATTCTAGCCATGAACAACCTTTCAAAGCACTTTGCCCCAATAGATGTGAGTGCTACTGAGTGATAATCATTGAGGCAGATAACCCTATTCTTCTTGGACACTGGTATAATTGATGCTCTTTTGAAGAAGGTGGGCATTAGAGACTGAAGATGTCTTTAACTATTCCAGCCAGTTTATTGGTCTATTCCATTTATTCTACCCCTCTAAATCTAAATTCTCTAGCTCTAAGACCTGCACTGCACTTTTTCGGTAACTTTTACACTTTATTCTGCATTGATATTGTTTTACCTTATTCTTACAGTATGTAAGACAAGCTTTTCACTGTGTCTTGGTACATATGAATAAACCAATACCAGTATTGTTACCCTGCCAAGTACACCATTGGGGCCTGACACCTTGTGAGGGTTCATCCTCTTGAAGGATGTTCCGACGTCTACTTGCAAAACAGAAATCATGGGGTCACCAGATACTATGGGGATTTGCACTGGTGATGTTTATTTCTCCCCTTCAAAATGTGCATAAAACAATGACATATTGACTAGCACATACCAATGATCACACATGAACCAACACACACTAATTGCCACACACCAACTAACACGCACTAATCAACACACACCAAACAATTTGCACCAACCAACAGGTAGATAGGGTCATAAAGAAAGCTTTTGGCACCTTGGCCTTCATAAATCAAAGAACTGAGTATAGGATGTTATGCTGAAGTTTGCGTAAGTACCTGGATAGTAGGGATATGGAGGGTTATGGTCCCAGTGCAGGACAATGGAACTAGGTTGTTTAAATGGTTCAGTGCAGACTAGATGGGCTAAAGAATCTGTTTCTGTGACACTATGACTCTAACACATGCCAACCTACACACAACAACCAACCCCAACCAACCATCACACACCAACCACACACACCACACAGTACATAACAACCAATAGACAATAGGTACAGGAGTAGGTCATTCGGCCCTTTGAGCCTGTACCACCATTCAATGTGATCATGGCTGATCATCCACAATCAATACCCCGTTCCTGCCTTCTCCCCATATCCCTTGACTCCACTATCTTTAAGAGCTCTATCTAACTCTTTCTTGAGAGCATCCAGAGAATTGGACTCCACTGCCTTCTGAGGCAGAGCATTCCATAGATCCACAACTCTCTGGGTGAAAAAGTTTTTCCTCAACTCTGTTCTAAATAAGCTACCCCTTATTCTTAAACTGTGGCCTCTGGTTCTGGACTCCTGCAACATCGGGAACATGTTTCCTGCCTCTAGCGTGTCCAATCCCTTAATAATCTTATATGTTTCAATCAGATCCGCTCTCATCCTTCTAAATTCCAATGTATACAAGCCCAGTCGCTCCAATCTTTCAATATATGACAGTGCCGTCATCCCGGGAATTAACCTCATAAACTCCCTCAATAGCAAGAATGTCCTTCCTCAAATTTGGAGACCAAAACTGAACACAATACTCCAGGTGTGGTCTCACCAGGGCCCTGTACAACTGCAGAAGGACCTCTTTGCTCCTATACCCAACTCCCCTTGTTATGAAGGCCAACATGCCATTAGCTTTCTTCACTGCCTGCTGTACCTGCATGCTTACTTTCAGTGACTGGTGTACAAGAACACCTAGACCTTGTTGTACTTCCTCTTTTCCTAACTTGACACCATTTAGATAGTAATCTGTCTTCCTGTTCTTGCCACCAAAGTGGATAACCTCACATTTATCCACATTAAACTGCATCTGCCATGCATCTGCCCACTTACCCAACCTGTCCAAGTCACCCTGCATTCTTTTAACATCCTCCTCATTTTTCACACTGCCACCCAGCTTTGTGTCATCTGCAAATTTGCCAATGTTACTTTCAATAGCTTCTTATAAATCATTAACGTATATTGTAAATAGCTACGGTCCCAGCATTAAGCCTTGCAGTATCCCACTAGTCACTGCCTGCCATTCTGAAAAGGACCCGTTAATCCCTACTCTTTGTTTTCTGTCTGCCAACCAATTTTCTATCCATGTTAGTATCCTACCCCCAATACCATGTCCTCTAATTTTGCCCACTATAGTGATCTCCTATGTGGGACCTTATCAAAGGTTTTCTGAAAGTATATCACTAACTCACCAATAAACCCAATACACCCTGACACACAACAATAAATAAACACATTCTGTAAGCACAAAGTTTTTTACTCAGAGAGTGGTGGATGCCTGGATTGTGCTGCCTGATATGGTGGTAGAGGCAAATGCATTGGAGGCTTTTAAGAGATGTTTGGATAGGCACATGGATGAAAGGATGGTGGAGGGATATGGACATGGTGTAGGTGGAGGGTTTAGTGTTCGGGTGTTTTTTAATTTGCATTTTAGCTGGTTGGACACAACATTGTGTGCTGAATGGCCTGTTCCTGTACTGTACTGTTCCACAATCTGTGTTCTATTATACAGCACACATCAACTATTTGAAGTACAAGCTAACTGGCGCATAAATTAGACTTCATCAACTAACAACACATACCAGAAGCAAATCAACCACGCACCAATCAGCACCAGGCAACCCGAAGAAGCACACACCAATTGATTCAAATACAAACCAAATGACCTGGCACATAGTAACCAATACAAACATACAATAATTAGCACACACTGTGACAATAACCAGCATATACTGTATGAACACGTGGAAGCACATGCACATTACATGCAGCAAACAACATATGTTTCAAGTAGACACTGAAGTGATACCACACCACTGAGATGCAAATGCACACCAACTAAAACAAGCACGCACAAGTGAGAAATGACAATCATTGCAAGCATACAGCAGTTATTAGATGCAGCCATACCTAGCTCACACCAGTGATTGTAAGTTTATAGTAGTGATTACAAGCACATGTTAGCCTGTGCCAAAACACTGCCCAAGAACATCACATCAGACTTACACCATCTCACAAATACTAGGATCACATTGACACTTAATAAACTTCTGTGCTAAAATGACTGTACATATGCCAAATGCTAAATGATTCTCCTTATAAAAATTGGATACAATTGCATGTTATTCAGCAGCTCTTTAGCCTTTCAGAACACTACTCTGTTTTCAATGATATTATATTCCTTTGGCTCAATGCACTCTGTATCCTCTATTTTAACATGTACTGTCTTATGCCACCCACATCATGGCTATTTTATATCACTTTGTGAAGTCCAGGCAAGGCAGCCCACGAGAGCACTCCTGACGGTCATGTGATCATTATTACTGAGTCCTATTGTATTCTATTTTTGCTGAGTTCCATTTCCCAACACATAGCAGCTTCTGTAAAGGCAAACCCTCTCCATACAGAATACTGCTCTTGTACAGTGCCAAGTTTTGAAAGTTATGTAAGTGTCTCATGTTGTAAACAAGACTCACATCAGTCAGTAACTGTGTAAGTACCAATGTGAGAGCTCATCTCAGGCTCACAAATACTTGACTTCCAATATCTATGTCCAATGGATGAAGCCATTACCACGTAGAGAAAGAACAGCTTCACATCTACAAAAAGGTAAGTAAGGGCAACAGGACAGGATGGGAGGGGATCATATGACACAGAGCGAAATGGATGGGATAGAGAGGGACAGTGTGGGCCAGAGAGAAATGGATGGATTAGGAGAGACATTGTAGAATAGGGTATGATAATATGAAAGACTCAGATGGTGTAGGACAGGGTGGGAAGGGGTGAGATGTGTGCAGAATTAATTAATTTTCTTTATTAAGAGATACATCGCTGAACAGATCCTTCTGGCCCTTCAAGCTGCACTGCCCAACAATGCCCAGTTTCACCCTAGCTTAATCATGGGGCAATTTACAATGACCTACTAACTGGTACATCTTTGAACTGTGATGGGAAACCCTTAGGACCAGAAAAAACCCACACATTCCATGGGGAGGATGTACAGACTCCTTAGAGATGACATTGAAATTGAACCCCAAACTCCGATACTCCAAACTATAATAATGTTGTATTAACTATGACGCTATCATGGCACCCAATGGTTAGAAATAAAGCAGAACATGTTCAAAATACTCTATCAGATCAGGCAGGGAACCAGAGCTGATGTTTTAGGTCCCTTCATCAGAAATGGCAAGAGCATCAGATTGTGGAGAAAGATTTCTGAAGCCTCTGGTGTGTCTGGTCAGCAGCGAGAACTCAGACCAAGCTTCACTGGAACAGCACAGGAGGGTCAGAGTGGGAGTGATCAATAGGAGTGTGTAGGGTCACCCCTGTCAAGTGGGAAACGGTTCTTTTGAGTTGTTTTCTGTCCATGCAAGAAGACTGAATTCATCAGCACTGCATTTACTACACCAAACTGGAAGAAGCCGGATAAATTGCTGGTGGGACGGAGTGAACATAGAATATAGAAGAGTACAGCACACCATCCATCTACATTTTAATCCAGGTCATTTATATACATCACAAACAGCATATAGGGTGGTGAAAAGTGATGTAAGTGTGGGATTGGGCATGGTAAAGTATCGCTAGATAGAGCATTTTGGAAAAAAAAAGTGAGGATGGGGTGGGACAAGCTGGGCCAGGGAAGAACAGGGTGGGTTAGTGTATAAGACAAGGTGGACAGGATGAGGATGGGGTGGGACAAGCTGGGCCAGGGAAGAACAGGGTGGGTTAGTGTATAAGACAAGGTGGACAGGATGAGGATGGGGTGGGATAAGCTGGGCCAGGGAAGGACAGGCTGGGATAGTGTATGAGACAAGGTGGGACAGGGTGGGGATGGGATGGGACAGAGTGGGGATGGGATAAGACAAGTTGGGCCAAGGAAGGACAGGATGGGATAATGTATGAGACAAGGTGGAATCAATGCATGGCAAGACAATAGAGATGGCACGAGATGAAGTTGCGTGGACAAGGTGGGACAGGTTGAGAACAGAGCTAGATGAGATGTGCCAATGTTGGTTAGTGTGGGATAGAATGGAACAGTGTAGAAGTAGATGGAATATAGGTGGAATGAGTGAACAGGCTGGAACAAGATGAGACGTTACGGAACAGGGTGTGATGGGCTGGGACAAAGTGAGACAGTGCTAAGAGATGTGGGATAGACAAATTGGGTTAATGTGTGGGCAGAGACTATCATTGTCAAGAGGACAGAGTGGCTGGGGTGAAGAATGTAAATCTGAGAATTAATGGTACAGCACCCCTGTAGATTGAGATCACTTCCTGCTGAGTTTGGAGCGGTGTAGTTACCAGGAATGTTAATTCTGACCTCACTACTCTCTTTTTTATTCAATTGTGTTGTTGACTTCCTTGCTGCAATCTGATCAAGAATCTCCCAAAAGACATTACGCAGGTCAGTGGACCAGGATGGTATATGGAGCATGATGCACAATCTTCCCTTGATCTGTCTGACTCTGAGGGCATTCAAAGATTATTATGCATTTAGACAGCCTTTGAATCAAATCTTTGGTTGCTGATTCCATAGAACACTACAGCACAGTACAGGCCCTTTAGCCCTCCATGTTGTGCCAACCCATATAATCCTTAAAAAAAAGTACTAAACCCACACTGCCCCATAACACCTCCATTTTTCTTTCATCCATGTGCCTGTCCAAGAGGCTCTTAAATACCCCTAATGTTTTAGCCTCCACCACCATGCAAGTCATTCCAGGCACTCACAACCCTCTGTGTAAAAAACTTACCCCTGATGTCTCCCCTAAACTTCCCTCCCTTAATTTTGTACATATGCCCTCTGGTGTTTGCTATTGGTGCCCTGGGAAACAGGCACTGACTATCCACCCTATCTATGCCTCTCATAATCTTGTAGACCTCCATCAAGTCCTCTCTCATTCTTCTATGCTCCAAAGAGAAAAGTCCCAGCTCTGCTAACCTTGCTTCATATGTCTTGTTCTCCAAACCAGGCAACATCCTGGTAAATCTCCTCTCCACTCTCTCCATAGCTTCCACATCCTTCCTATAATGAGGTGACCAGAATTGAACACAATACTTTAAGTGCGGTCTCACCAGAGATTTGTAGGGTTGCAACATGACCTCTCTACTCTTGAACTCAATCCCCCTGTTAATGAAGCCTAGCATCCCATAGGCCTTCTTAACTACCCTATCAAACTGTGCAGCGACCTTGAGCGATGTATGGATTTGAACCCCAAATTCCCTTTGTTCATCCATACTCTTAAGTAACTGACCATTAATCCTGTACTCAGTCTTCTGGTTTGTCCTTCCAAAATGCATCACCTCACACTTGTCCAGATTGAACTCCATCTGCCATTTTTCTGCCCAACTCTGAAGCCTGTCTATATCCTCTTGTAACCTTCGACAATCTACAGCTCCATCCACAACTCCTCCAATCTTCGTGTCATCCGTAAACTTACTCACCCATCCTTTCGCCTCTACCTCCAGGTCATTTATAAAAAATCACAAATAGCGGGGTCCCAGGACAGATCCCTGAGGCACTCCACTAGTCACCGACCTCCAGGCAGAATACTTTCCTTCCACAACCACCCTCTGCTTTCTTCCTTTAAGCCAATTTTTTATCCAAACAGCCAAGGTTCCACTTATCCCATGCCTCATAACTTTCTAGATGAGTCTCTCATGAGGGAACTTGTCAAATGCTTCGCTAAAGTCCATGTAGACCACATCCACTGCCCTACCCTCATCAATTTCTTTTGTTACCTCTTTAAAATACTCAATCAGGCTCATGAGGCACGATCTTCCCTTTACAAAGCTATGTTGATCCATGAGCAGACTGTACTTCTCCAAATGCTCGTAGATCCTATTCTTAAGAATCCTTTCCAGTAGTTTGCAGACCACCGACATAAGACTCACCAGTCTATAGTTCCCAGGTTTCTCCCTATTATCTTTTTTAAACAAGGGAACTACATTTGCCATTCTCCAGTCCTCTGGCACTTCCCCTGCAGCCAAAGAGGATTCAAAGATCATAGCTAATGCTCCTGCGATCTCTTCTCAACTCCCACAACAACCTGGGGTGTATCATATCCGGCCCTGGGGATTTATCAATCTTACTGTTTTTAAGAAGATCCAGCACTACTTCTTCCTTAATCTCCACATTGTCCAGCACACAGGCCCACTCTACTTCGACCTCATCCTGATCAAGATCCTTTTCACTTGTGAATACTGAAGCAAAATATTCATTTAGGACCTCCCCTACCTCCTACGCTTCCAGGAACATGTTGCCCTCTTTATCCTTTAGCGGTCCCACCTTCGTTCTCGTCATGCCTCACATGTTTCGTCAGCCATGGTTCCCTTTTCCTACCATTTTTTCCTTGCCTCAGTGGGACAAACCTATCCTGAACCCAGCTCAAGTGGTCCCTAAACTTCTCCCACATTACTTCTGTGCTTTCCCCTTTGAACATCTGTTTCCAATTTACTCTCACTAGTTTCTGCCTCATCCCTTCAAAGTTAGCCCTTCCTCAGTTAAGCACTTTACCATTTTGTCTGATTTTATCCCTTTCCATAGCTATGCTGAAGCTAAGGGAGTTGTGGTCACTCTCACCAAAATGCTCCCCCACCAAGAGGTCTGTCACCTGACCAGGTTCATTACCCAGAACTAGATCCAGTATAACCTCTCCTCTCATCGGCCGGTCCACATACTGTGTCAGGAATCCCTCTTGAACACACCTGACAAATTCAGCCCCATCTATCCCCCTTGCACTCAGGAGGTGCCAGTCAATATGAGGGAAGTTGAAATCACCCATAATTGCTACCCTGTATTTCCTGCACCATTCTAAAATCTGCCTGCTTATCTGCTCCTCGGTGTCCCAAGGGCTATTTGGGAGCCTATAGACTACTTCCAGCCCAGTGATTGATCCCTTCCTATTTCCGACTTCCACCCAGACTGTGGACACTCCTTCTGCATCATCCTCCCTTTCTATAGCCGTGATACTATCCCTGACCAGCAATGCCACTCCCCCCCCTTTTCTACCTCCCATCCTATTCCTTTTAAAACACCTGAACCCCGGGACCGGCATCATCCAATCCTGCCCTTCCTCCAATCAAGTTTCAGTAACGGCCACAACATCGTAGTTCCACGTACTAATCCATGCTCTAAGTTCATCCTCTTTGTTCCTAATACTCCTAGCATTGAAATAGACACATTTCAACCCCTTTAACTGGCTACAATTATGTTTCGTCCCCTGCCTGTCCTTCATCATCAACTCAGAACTCTTAGCATCATGCCCTTGTCCTTCTACCTTAATCCCTGCACTCATATACTGATTCCCACCCCCCTGCCAAACTAGTTTAAACCCTCCCCAACAGCTCTATCAAACCTGCCCACCAGGATATTGGTCCCCCTGGGATTCAAGTGCAACCCATCCTTTTTGTACAGGTTACACCTGCCCCAGAAGAGGTCCCAATGATCCAGAAATCTGAATCCCTGCCCCCTGCTCCAATCCCTCAGCCACACATTTATCCTCCACCTCATTCTATTCCTATTCTCACTGTCACGTGGCACAGGCAGTAATCCCGAGATTACTACCTTTGAGGTCCTGCTTTTCAGCTTCCTTCCTAACTCCCTGTAGTCTTCTTTCAGGACCTCTTCCCTTTTCCTACCTATGTCATTGGTACCAATATGTACCATGACCTCTGGCTGTTCTCCCTCCCACCTCAGGATATCTTGGATGCGATCAGAGGCATCCCGGACCCTGACACCTGGGAGGCAAACTACCATCTGAGTTTCTTTCCTGCGTCCACAGAATCGCCTGTCTGAACCCTTGACAATAGAGTCCCCTATCACTACTGCCTTCCTCTTCCTTTCCCTACCCTTCTGAACCACAGGGCCAGACTCTGTGCCAGACGCATGCCCACTGTCACTTCCCCCAGGTAGGCTGTCCCCTCCCAACAGTACTCAAACAGGAGTACTTATTGTCAAGGGGTACAGCCACAGGAGTACTCTCTAGTACCTGACTCTTCCCCTTCCCTCTCCCGACTGTGACCCATTTCTCTGTCCCCTGTGGCCCCAGAGTGACCACCTGTCTGTAACTCCTCTCTATCACCTCCTCACTCTCCCTGACCAGACGAAGGTCATCGAGCTGCAGCTCCAGTTCCCTAACACGGTCCCTTAGGAGTTGCATCTCAATGCACCGGGTGCAGATGTGGCTGTCCGGGATGCCAGGAGACTCCAGGACCTCCCACATCTGACACCGACCACAGAAAACTGGCCTCACACACATACTACCTCCTTTTGCAATCAACAACTGCCTCACCTCATCCTGTTACCACTAAAACCTGTGGAGCCAAAGCCCTTTCACTCTGCTGCCTCTCACTCCGCTGCCCACTGGATATGGCTGCCTCCTTTTTAAACTGTTCACGCTCAACAGGCGGACGTCATGCGCCTGCGCATCTGGCCTCTCTCTTCACCCGAGAACTCAAAATGTCTTCCTGCTGGAAATCCTTAGGGGCTCTCCTGCTGCCTTCTTGTTTCGAATTCCATTCATATTCAATTTTTTTTACTCTTATGATCAGAATCAATGACTTATACACAATAAATGTGTTCTGTGGCAGCACTACAGAGCAAAAACTATGAAATATTACAAAATAAATAAATTATGCAAAAATCTGTACTCTGTTCATTGCTTCCTGGGTTCATGGACCATTTGAAAATCTGACAGTGGAAAAAGTTCTTCCTGAATCATTGAGTGTGTAACTTCAGATGCTTGTACATCTTTTCAGATGGTAGTAACAAGAAGAAGACATGCTCTGAGTGGTGAGAGTCCTTAATAATTTCAGGGATGTTGAATTTCTGATTTATTTCATATTTAACCTTGACTCAGAGCCCTTTCTATGAGAAGGCCCAGAAAATTATAAACCAGTGAGTCTTACCTCAGTGGTTGGTAAGTTGATGGAAAAGATCCTGAGAGGCAGGATTTATGAAGAGGCATAATATGATTAGGAATAGTCAGCATGGCTTTGTCAAGGGCAGGTCATGCCTTACGAACCTGATTGAATGTTGTGGATAGTGTGGCGGGCTGTCAGAGGTTACAGAGGGAAACTGATAGGATGCAAAACTGGGCTGAGAAGTGGCAGATGGAGTTCAACCCAGATAAGTGTGAAGTGGTTCATTTTGGTAGGTGTGGTGAACTACATATACCTGTCTGGACACGCCCCCTGCTGACTGCTGCTGTGGCCCCTCCCACTGACCGTGGCTCCTCCCACAGACCCTGGTATAAAGGTGATTGAGGCCTGAGCCCGGCCCTCAGTCTCCAGGATGTAGTATGGTGGTCAACTACTGCTTGTTCTTTCTTCCAGTCAATAAAAGCCGATATCTCGCCTTCACGTCTCAGAGAGAGTTATTGATGGTGCATCAGTAGGTCAAATATGATGGCAGAATATAGTATTAATGTTACACGGGGGCGACGGAGGAGAACCCAAGTGCAGGACACTGGCACGTCGACTCAGTTGGGGAGGCTGGCGTAGACCTGAACGTAGAGCAGGAAACCAGAGGGATCTTGACAAGGAGACGGGATTCACAGGGACTCTCTAGAAACTAGAACAGAACTTAGAACTAATGGTTCTAATCGGAACAGGGAACGAAGTATCACACCAATGAACTGGCAACCTGTGATAGAGTCGTCCTTGTATTTATTTCCCAGTCTCTGATGAAAGCCAGGTGTATGATTATTGGGTAACTAGCAGCAATTGACTGAAATTGGGGCATGATCAGGCAGAAAGAAGTGTTAAAGGGGAACGGCCAACCGGAACCATGACAATTAATGGTAAGACCCTTGGCAGTGTGGAGGATCAGAGGGACTTTGGGGTCCGAGTCCATAGGACACTCAAAGCAGCTCCGCAGGTTGAATCTGTGGTTAAGAAGGCGTATGGTGTATTGGCCTTCATCAATCATGGAATTGAATTGAATTTAGGAGCCAAGAGGTAATGTTGCAGCTCTATAGGACGCTGGTCAGACCCCACTTGAAGTACTGTGTTCAGTTCTGGTCACCTCACTACAGGAAGGATGTGGAAGCCATAGAAAGGGTGCAGAGGAGATTTACAATTTACAGTTGCCTGGATTGTGGAGCATGCCTTATGAGAATAGGTTGAGTGAACTTGGCCATTTCTCCTTGGAGCGATGGAGGATGAGAGAGGTGTATAAGATGATGAGAGGCATTGATCGTGTGGATAGTCAGCAGCTTTTTCCCAGGGCTGAAATGGTTGCCACAAGAAGTCACAGGTTTAAGGTGCTGGGGCGTAGGTTCATAGGAGATGTCAGGGGTAAGTTTTTAACTCAGAGGGTGGTGAGTGTGTGGAATGGGCTGCCAGCAACAGTTGTGGAGACAGATACAACAGGGTCTTTTAAGAGACTTTTGGATAGGTACATTCAGCTTCAATTTACAATCCTTGTAAAATATGATGTTGAGAACCTCAAAGCCATTAACTGGGAGCAAACAGGTGCCCTATAAAAGAAATTGAAAAAATAGACTTCATCATAGATTGCCTGTCATCCAATATATCACACTTCTTGCCTCATCTGTGGAGAAGACTGTGGCCTCATTCACCCTCTCAGAAGCACAAGATGAAAGTAGAGGCAAATCACCCTTGATTTAGAGGAATTGCCAGAAGAAGGAAATGGGACTCAGCTCTCCAGATGGGCTACATAAAACCCTTTTGAAGTGTTGGTCACCAGCACAGAGATCATGAACACTCACAGGCCTTGCAAACTATTTGTTATAGTGGCAAAATTCCTGTGGAAGGGAGATGTAAGGAAGGTCAATGCCAGGAACGTGGTCCCTGGAATTGGTTTCCAGTGTCATTAGAAGTTTAACAAATTCACATGTGTGCTCAAGGTCAACAAACACATTAGCCATTTTCATCAATCATTGTCTGCACAACTGTGCTTATGCTGATGCACAGTTCCAACATTCATCTAGCGATATCATTTACCATTCAGAAACCCCCAAAGGGTCAGACACACACACCAGAAACTGTTTGTGCAGACATAAAGGTCTAGAAACTTGGGCACAGCCCTAAAGCAAACAGTGCAATGGAGTTCAAAATAAACATATAAATACAAATCAACAATGTGGATATATGAAATAAAGACAGGAAATGTGACTTTGACCTGAAATATTAACTCCTTTCTCTTTCTATAGATGCAGCCTGACCTGCCAAGTTTTTCCAGCATTGGTATGTCACTAAAAAGACTCGCAAATTTTGCAGATGTACCATGGAGAGCATTCTAACTGGCTGCACCAGCATCAGGTATGGGGGAGCAGGGGTGGGGGGGGGGTGGATCTACAGCGCAGGATCAAAATAGGCTGCAGAGAGCTGTAAACATAGTCAGCTCCATCGTAAGCACTAGCCTCCATAGTATCCAGGACATTTTCAAGGAGCGATTTCTCAAAAAGAGGGCTTCTATCATTAAGGGCCCCCATCACCCAGGTCATGTGTATTTCTCATTGTTACTGTCAGGAAGAAGGTACAGAAGCCTGAAGACACACACTCAACAATTCAAGAACAGCTTCTTCCCCTCTGCCATCTGATTTTTGAATGGACACTGAACCCATGAACACTACCTCATTACTTCTTGAATTTCCTATTTTTTGCAATACTTATTTAATTTAACTAATATATATATACACACACACTTATTGTAATTCACATTTTCTTTCTATTATTATGTATTGAATCATACTGTTGCAGCAAAGTTAACAAATTTCCTGACTTATGCCGGTGCTATTGAAGCTGATTTTGATTCTGCAATCCCTGCAGTCTGACCAAGTGTATCCAGGACATTGTGGGAAGCAAGGGAATCATATTGCTGGTTTCCTGCATTGCTTTGCTATGGGCAAGGTAGAGGAAGACTAAGTGATGTCTAATTTGTTCCTTTATTTAAGAAGGGCTGCAAGGACAAACTCAGGAACTACATGCTGTTGAGCTATACCTCCATGGTGCTGGAAAGGGATCTCTTTGACAGGCTTTATCTATATTTGAATAGGCAAGGACTTGTGCATGGGAAATTTTGCTTCATAAATTTAATTGCATTTTTAAGAGCTGACAAAGAGGATTGAAGAGGCCAGGGTGATAGACGTTAGAAAGACTTTTGAAACACCCTGCATGTAGACTGGTCTGGAAAGTGAGACCATGTGAAATCTATGGTAAAATAGAAAATTGGATACCAAAGTGGCTTAGTGAAGAGTCAAGGGTAGAAGGGGATGCTTGATTTTCAGAATGAAGGCCTGTGATTGGAGGTGTGCTACAGTGATTGGTGCTGGCTCCTCACTGTATATTGACAGGTTGAATGAGAAAGTAGGTGGCAAGATTAGTGAGTTGGCAGGTGGTGAGTGATGGTCAATGAAGAAGGTTGGTTAAGTTTGCAGCTGGTTCTTCATCGGCTAGGAAAGTGAGTAATGGAATGGTAGGACTCACAAAGAAAACAACAGACCCTGGTGAGTGTGTAGAACAGAGGAGCCTAGGGGTACAAGTACATAGTCCCCTAAAAGTAATAATATAGGTAGGTGATGTAGTGAGCTCTTCAGGCCTGTGGAGGGAGTCAGAAACCGTTGGGCTCCAAGGTTTTTAAAGCACCTGAATTGGTTAATTGTTGTTTAAAGAGAGTGAACAAGCATTCAGAGTTCCTTGTGTTTTTTTCTCAAACAACTAACGCTTTGTAATGGGGTTGTGTTGCCTTTATGGCATTTGTTTAGTTTATTATATTTTCGCTTTAGTAATTCGTTTGTTATCGTTTTCTAGTTAAAGTTAAGATTGTTTAAAGTAAATTCGTTGTCTGTGATATATTGCGGCATGCGATGACGTCACACCCGGTTTCGCCGCGTCTTGTGGGAAAATACCGGTTTGGAGAAACGGGAAGGAGGGGGCTCACATGAGCAGGATTAGCGCAAGAAAAGTTTTCTTTCTACGCACTAGAAACATCAGTGAAGCAACGCCGTAAGTTCATGAGATAATCGATATGTTGAATTAAAAGTGTTAACGCTGATTCTGTTAAAAGTAATGACGGTTGATAAGGTTTATGTTTTTGTTATTTAAAGAGTTGCAGATAGTTTGTGTTGAAGTGTATTTAAAGCAGTCGATGGCGTAGGTAGATTCTGACTGTATGTTGCACTTTAATGTAATATAGTTGTTGTAGTTTTACTTTTGCAAGTATTTATGATGTAAATGTGATATCAAGAAGGAAACAAATACTGTATATATTTTGTATTGTTTTATCAACGGTTTTCACCATACGTTAATGTGGAAGAGTGAACAGTAAACGGTTAATCTTACTGCGATCCTGTCTTCATTGACTACGGTTTACCTCGGTGTTTAGTTCAGAGTTCTTTTACACCTGTGTGAGAACGCTACAGGGGTCTATTGGTGCTTTCTGCTTACACTTTTTAAGTTTATTGTGATAGGCTTGGCGATTCTGTGTTACTTGCATTATTTAAGCAGACGCTTGATTAGTGCTAATTGCAGGGTCCTAGTTTTGAGAATTTTACGTCTCATATATGATAAAGTGGATGGTCACAGTCTTTACCCCTGGGTTGAGGAATCTACAACTAAAGGGTAGAGTACTAAGATAGGAGAGAAAAACTTTGAAGAGACCTGTGGGGAAACATTTTCTACATGTAGAATGGCAGATATGTGTTACAAGCTATGAGAAGAAATGGTAAATGCAGGTACTATTACAGTATTTAAAAGGCATTTGAACAGACGTGGATAGGAAATATTCATGGATACGGGCCAAAAGTGGGTAAATGGGACAGTCCCAGACAGGCAACTTACCCAGCATGAACAATCTAGGCCGAAAGGCCTTATCCATGATTTTGACATTAAAACTTTAATGTAAAATAGATTCTTCATTTACAAAGTAGATCCCTTTCACTGGCTGTTGTTGCCTTCCCTGGCAAATGGTGGTAATTAGTGGTTGACATTATACTGTTGGAATTGTCTTCTCCTCTGTGGCCTGTTTTATTGTCTGACTCACAAGCTATTGGTTTTGACCTGATTCCAACACTTATGTCTTGTCATTTGGAATTCTTTTGTATCTAAAATCCTAATCAGGAGTCTGCTCAAACTGTTTCATCACTGTCCAAGGGCTGAAAAATCTACTTTCATCTCCACTCAGACTATGAGAGGTTGTAACTCAATGGGCTGCCCAAAGAGAACCAAGTTATCACTTAAAAAGAATACATTAACAGCCTTGAAATCTCCAGGGTGATTTCAATGGGAAAGGTGCATTAACTGCTGAGAGTGGATTCAAACAGACTATATTCCATTTAATAATAAATGTTATTACTATGTACTCTGGGTTCATTTAGGCCCCTGATGAATTCATGGAAGAATGTGCACTCTGGATTGGGCAGTATTGTTTGTGTCCAGGGCAAAAAAGTAGGCAAGAAAATTCATTTTGGACACTCCCCACACAGCAAACTGCCTTTTCCAAAAGCTCCCTTCTGGAAAGTGCTGTAGGGCTATTTAAACAAAAACCTCACACCATCTTAACAGTCTCTTCCCCCAGGCAACTAATCTGATCAGTCATTCTAGTTACCCTCTATCTATTACCTCAGTCTGTACTGTACTGCACTGTAAACACTACAAACCACTTTCTATAATGCTGTTTACATTGTAAATACTGGCTGGTAGTTATGTATTTTGCACATTTTATTTCATATCTGTATTTTAACCTCTACGTTTATTTTTTATATAATTCCTTACTCTCACAATTGTTGAATATTGTTGTTTTTTGTTGCAAGTCACGCCAACACACCACAGGAAATTTCTAATACATGTGAACGTATATGGCAAATAAAGTTGATCCTATCCTATTGAACAGTGTGAAAGAGTTTCTGCAACATGAACCATTGACTGTGGGCCACAAGATCATGTAGGAGCATTATAAACCAAAGCAGGAATGGGCCACATCACTCCTTCCAGCTTCTCACCCATTACTAGCTGGTGCTTTGCCTTGGTGCTGTCCCTGCAAGGAGCCTAAGTCATTGATTGCCTTACTCTCCAACCACACACTACTATATTTGGAGGCAATTGCTACTGTGGACAAACAAGATTCGGAACATGCTGGAAATCCAGAGTAACACACACAAAATGCTTGAGGAACCCAGCAGGTCAAGCAACATCATGAAGAGGAATGGAAGGTTGGCATTTTGGGATGAGACCCTTCATCAGGATCCTTCATGGGTTCTCATGAAGGGTCTTGGCCAGAAACATTGACTCTTTAACACGTACAAACAAGCGGGAGGAACTCAGCAGGTCGGGCAGCATCCGTGGAAACGAGCAGTCAACGTTTCGGGCCGAGACACTTCATCAGAACTGAAGAAGGAGGGGGCAGGAGCCCTATAAAGAAGGTGGGGGGAGGGTAGGAAGGAGAAGGCTGGTAGGTGCCAGGTGAAAAACCAGTAAGAGGAAAGATCAAGGGGTGGGGGAGGGGAAGCAGGGAGGGGATAGGCAGGAAAGGTGAAGAAGGAATGTAAGGGGAAAGCACTATGGGTAGTAGAAGGAGGCAGAATCATGAGAGAGGTGATAGGCAGCTGGAAGAGGAGGCAGAGTGAAACTGGGATGGGGGAAGGGAAAGGGAAGGTGACAATCGGGAGATCCTGTCTGTTGTGGTGGACGGAGTGGAAGTGTTCAACGAAGCGGTCCCCCAATCTGCGTCAGGTCTCACTGATGTAAAGGAGGCTGCACCGGGAGCACTGGATGCAATAGATGACCCCAACAGACTCACAAGTGAAGTGTTGACTCACCTGGAAGGACTGTTTGGGGCCCGCACCAGTTCCCCAACACCACCACACTCCTCCGGTTGGCGAAACTGGTACTCACACTTAATAACTTCTCTTTTGGCTCTTCCCACTTTCTTCAGACCAAGGGTGTAGCTATGCGCACTCACATGGGCCCTAGCTATGCCTGCCTCTTCGTGGGTTCCGTGGAACAGTCTATGCTCCAAATCTATACTGGTACTGCACCCCAATACATTTTCTTTCGATACATTGACGACTACATTGCTGCTGCTTCCTGCACCCATGCTGAGCTCATCAATTTCATCGACTTTGCCTCTAACTTTCACCCAGCCCTCAAGTTCACTTGGTCCATCTTGGGTGCTTCTCTCCCCTTCCTTGATCTCTCTGTCTCCATCTCTGGAGATAGACTGTCCACTGACATCTTCTATAAACCCACTGACTCTCATAACTATCTCAACTATACCTCTTCCCACCCTGCCAAATGCAGAAATGCTATTCCCAATTCCCAGTTCCTCTTTCTCCACTGCATCTGCTCCAAGGATGAGGCTTTCCGTTCCAGGACATCTCAAATGTCCTCTTTCCTTAATAATTGTGGTTTTCCTTCTGCCGTCATCAATGATGCCCTCACCCACATCTCCTCCATTTCCCACACTTTGGCCCTCACCCCATCCTCCCGTCACCACAACAGGGACCGTATTCCCATTGTCCTCACCTACCACCCCACCAGCCTCCGGATCCAGCATCTTATCCTCCACAACTTCCGCCACCCTCAACAGGACCCCACCACTAAGCATATCTTTCCCTCTCTACCCCTCTCCGCTTTTCGCAGGGATCGTTCCCTCCATGACTGCCTGGTCCACACATCCCTCCCCACAGATCTCCCACCTGGCACTTATCCCTGCAAGCGTAAGTGCTACACCTGTCCCTACACCTCCTCTCTTACCACCATTCAGGGCCCCAAACAGTCCTTCTAGGTGAGGCAACACTTCACTTGTGAGTCTTTTGGGGTCATCTATTGCATCTGGTGCTCCTGGTGCGGTCTCCTCTACATCGGCGAGACCCGACGCAGATTGGGGGACCGCTTCGTCGAGCACCTCAGCTCCATCCGCCCCAACAGACAGGATCTCCTGGTTGCCACCCTCCCTCTCCCTTCCCCCATCCCAGTTTCACTCTGTCTCCTCTTCCAGTTGCCTATCACCTCTCTCATGATTCTGCCTTCTTCTACTATCCATAGTGCTTTCCCCTTACATTCCTTCTTCACCTCTCCTGCCTATTCCCTCCCTGCTTTCCCTCCCCCACCCCTTAATCTTTCCTCTGATTGGTTTTTCACCTGGCACCTACCAGCCTTCTCCTTCCCACCCACCCCCCCACCTTCTTTATAGGGCCCCTGCCCCCTCCTTCTTCAGTCCTGATGAAGGGTCTCGGCCCGAAACGTTGACTGCTCATTTTCACGGATGCTGCCCGACCTGCTGAGTTCCTCCAGCTTGTTTGTACGTGTTGATTTGACCACAGCATCTGCAGTGTACTTTGTGTTTAACATTGACTTGTTATTCCTTTCCATAGATGCTGTCTGTCCTGCTGAGTTACTCCAGCAGTTTGTGTGTGTGCTCTGTTACTGTGGAATTTCCCTCAAGGAGAAAGAATGAGGTAGGGTTAGGGGAATCCTTTATCACCCCATATGTGAGGGAGACGTCTCTCTCAGCTTAATGTTGCATCCAGAGGATATCCTTATAACAGCACAATAGAAACATAGAAACATAGAAAATAGTTGCAGGAGTAGGCCATTCGGCCCTTCGAGCCTGCACTGTCATTCAGTATGATCATGGCTGATCATCCAACTCAGAACCCTGTACCTGCTTTCTCTCCATACCCCCTGATCCCTTTAGCTACAAGGGCCATATCTAACTTCCTCTTAAATATAGCCAATGAACCGGCCTCAACTGTTTCCTGTGGCAGAGAATTCCACAGATTCACCACTCTCTGTGTGAAGAAGTTTTTCCTCATCTCGGTCCTAAAAGGCTTTCCCTTTATCCTTAAACTGTGACCCCTCGTTCTGGACTTCTCCAACATCAGAAGCAATCTTCCTGCATCTAGCCTGTCCAATCCCTTTAGAATTTTATATGTTTCAATAAGATCCCCCCTCAATCTTCTAAATTCCAGTGAGTATAAGCCTAGTCGATCCAGTCTTTCTTCATATGAAAGTCCTGCCATCCCAGGAATCAATCTGGTGAACCTTCTTTGTACTCCCTCTATGGCAAGAATGTCTTTCCTCAGATTAGGGGACCAAAACTGCACACAATACTCTAGGTCTGGTCTCACCAAGGCCTTGTACAACTGCAGTAGAACCTCCCTGCTCCTGTACTCAAATCCTTTTGCTATGAATGCCAACATACCATTTGCCTTTTTCACCGCCTGCTGTACCTGCATGCCCACCTTCAATGACTGGGGTACAATGACACCCAGGTCTCGTTGCACCTCCCCTTTTCCTAATCGGCCACCATTCAGATAATAATCTGTTTTCCTGTTCTTGCAACCAAAGTGGATAACCTCACATTTATCCACATTAAATTGCATCTGCCATGAATTTGCCCACTCACTTAACCTATCCAAGTCACCCTGCATCCTCTTAGCATCCTCCTCACAGCTAACACCGCCGCCCAGCTTTGTGTCATCCACAAACTTGGAGATGCTGCATTTAATTCCCTCATCTAAATCATTAATATATATTGTAAACAACTGGGGTCCCAGCACCGAGCCTTGCGGTACCCCACTAGTCACTGCCCTCCATTCTGAAAAGGTCCCGTTTACAATGATGCAGTCTGCTGCAATGCAACCTGCCCAGAGTCCTGCACTCTGCTACAATGTAACCAGCCTACAGTACTACATTGCTCTGTGCTATAACCTGTCCGCAACTTTGCTCTGTGGCCTGCCTGCAGCTCTGCATGGCTTTGCTTTGAAGTCTGTCTGCATTGTTGCCTGCCTACACCACTGCATTGTGCTGCATTGCAGCCTACACCCAATGCTCCACTGCACTGCAGTGCAAGGTAAGCTTCTGCAGTGAACGCACATTCTATTGACCCAAAGTTGAGAGATCTGCCATCAAATTCCAACTTACAAAGTTTTCCACTTTTTGTTTATTAGGTCCTTACAGTTACATTAGTTGGTTACAGTACAGTTTGTCTTCACTGTTCCTGACTCTTTCAAATAATAGACTCTTTTTTTATTCATCTGTGAGATGTGGGTGTTGTTACAAGGTCAGCATTTATTATCCATCCCTAACTGATTCCTGAGCTCAAGAATTGATTGGAGGTTTACAGTGCAGTGTGGGCACATTCATCGTTCACCCAGTCTTATCCACAGCGACCAACAGCTTAGCCTTGTCCGTGTCTGTAAGTAGATACCACAGCCAACAGACTGCCCACGCAAATCCATTTCTGTAGTTCTTGTCTTCTTGTTTCCGTCAGAATATAAAAGGTTCTTTCCAACCTCATATGGGGGAGGGCACACTCAAAGACGGATAGTCGCCACAATTTTCATCTCTCTTTTTTCAATATCCTATAGAGTCATGTGGAACCACTTTATTACAGGATGGATAGGAAAATAACAATAAAATGTCTTTCTGAGCACAACCTGGCATTTTACTTTGTATGGTTTTTCCCATCTCTGCGTTACTTTTTATTTATTCATTTTTCAGGATTGTGTCTCATTTATTGCACACAATCCCTAACCGCCCTAGAGAATGTAGAGGTGGTGAAAGCCTTTTTGAAATGCTGCCACCTTTCTGGTGGAGGTGCTCCTGCAATGCTGTTGATCCAGGATTTGGACCCAGTGACGATGAAGGGCGGGGAATACTTTTCCAAATTAGGGTGGTGTGCAACCATGCCGGTGATGGTGTGTACTCATGGTGTGTACCCTTACCTGAGAATGGATCTGGAGAGGATATTTCATACCGTGGGAGAGTCTCAGACCAGAGGAGGGCATAGCCTCAGAATAGAGGGATGTCCATTTAGAACAGATATTAGGAGGAATTTTTTTTTGCTAGATGATGGTGAATCAGTGGAATTCTTTGCCATAGGTGGATGTGGTGGCCAAGTCATTGGGTGTATTTAAGGTGGAGGTTGATAGACTCTTGATAAGTCAGGGCATGAAAGGCTGAAGGGAGAAGGCAGGAGAATAGGGTTGAGAGGGAAATGGATCAATATGATCAAATGGCAGACCAGACTCAATGGGCCAAATGGCCTAATTCTGCATCCACGTCTTATGGTCTTATGATCTTCTTGTGAGCTGCTGTCAGAGTAGCATGGATAAGAAACTGCAGTGCATTTTGTGCGTGGTACACAATGTAGCCACTTGTGGTGGAGAAAATGAATGCTTAAAATGTGTCAGTAGTGTATGACTATCCCAGAATGACTTAGTAGCCAATGTTCTTATTTAAAAGATACAGCCTAACATTTTTATAGCATGCAATTCATCAAATACAACAATATTATTCAAGATCAACATCAGATGGCAGTCTCATAGCTTTATGTCCTGACAAAGGGTCCTGGCCCGAAGGGTCAACTGTGCTTCTCCCTATAGATGCTGCCTGGCCTGCTGTGTTCCACCAGCATTTTGTGTGTGTTGCTTGAATTTCCAGCATCTGCAGATTTCCTTGTGTTTGCTCGTCATAGCTTTATTATTTTATTTTGAGGTAAAGCACAATAACAGGCCCTCTGGACCAACACCAATGTTGCTGATTACAGTGTAAGTTGTGGGTATGATATATTGGTGCTGGAAGTGTGGTGGCTGCCCACAATACAGTTCTTGCTAGTTTGGTTTGACGCAAATGACATGTTTCACTGCACTGTATAGTTCCATGTTTCAGCATACCAGTGACAAATAAAGCTCAACTTTAATCTTTAATGGGAGGGAACTAGAACACCCAGAAGAAATCCTTGCAGTCACAGGAAGTATTCTGTCTGTTTTGGTCACTCTGCTACTAGAACGATGCTTTTAAGCAGGAAAGAATACAGAAGAGATGTGTCAGGAAGTAGCCTGGACATGATGGAGAGAGGCTGAGCAGGATGCAACTTTGCTGATTGGAGGGTAGGAGAATGAGTCACAGAGGTGTGTAAATCATGAGGGTTCCAGATAGGGCAGAGTCATATCCACCAGAGTAGGAAAATCAAGAACTAGAGGATGTAGGTTTAAGGTGAGAGGGGACAGTTTAATAGGAACCCGAGGGGAAACTTTTTCACCTGTGGAGTGGCCAGTATATTGGAATGAGCTGCTAGAAGCAGATGAGGCAGGTACAGTACAATAACATAATTTAAAAACACTTGGACAGGTGCATGGATAGAAGTATTTAGAAGATATGGGTCAAATGCAGGCAAATAGAACTGGCTCAGATTGGCTTCTTGGTTAACATTGAATGGTGCATGGCAGATGCAGTTTAATGTGGATAAATGTGAGGTTATCCACTTTGGTGGCAAGAACAGGAAGGCAGATTACTATTTGAATGTTGTCAAGTTAGGAAAAGGGGAAGTACAACGAAATCTAGGTGTCCTTGTTCATCAGTCACTGAAAGTAAGCATGCAGGTACAGCAGGCAGTGAGGAAAGCTAATGGCATGTTGGTCTTCATAACAAGGGAGTTGAGTATAGGAGCAAAGAGGTCCTTCTGCAGTTGTAAAGGGCCCTGGTGAAACCACACCTGGAGTATTGTGTTCAGTTTTGGTCTCCAAATTTGAGGAAGGACATTCTTGCTATTGAGTGAGTGCAGCGTAGGTTCACAAGGTTAATTCCCGGGATGACGGGACTGTTAAATGTTGAAAGATTAGAGCGACTGGGCTTGTATACATTAGAATTTAGAAGGATGAGAGGGGATCTGATTGAGATATATAAGATTATTAAGGGATTGGACATGCTCGAGGCAGGAAACATGTTCTGGATGTTGGGGGAGTCTAGAACCAGAGGCCACAGTTTAAGAATAAGGGGTGGGCCATTTAGAACGGAGTTCAGGAAACACTTTTTCACCCAGAGAGTTGTGGATCTATGGAATGCTCTGCCTCAGAAGGCAGTGGAGGCCAATTCTCTGGATGCTTTCAAGAAAGAGTTAGATAGAGCTCTTAAAGATAGCGGAGTCAAGGGATATGGGGAGAAGGCAGGAATGAGGTACTGAATATGGATGGTCAGCCATGATCACATTGAATGACGGTGCTTGCTCGAAGGGCCGAATAGCCTACTCCTGCACCTATTGTCTATTGTCTATTGCCAGCAAGGTAAAGGAGACCACTGCAAACTGTGGGTTTAGGTAGAATCTGGGTCAGCATGGTCCAGATGGGCTGAAGGACCTGATTCCATACTGTACGACTCTGTGACTATGATCCTAACTTCACCGAAAGGACTGCAATAGTTTAAGTACGTGGTTCATTGCTACCTTTTCAAGAGCATTTGGGGATGTGCAGTGCATTTTAGTGATGTCCAAATCCTGAAAATTAACTAACAAAGACAATTATCCTGGTTGGATTTGGTTATGTACTGAGTTCCTCTTTCCTTCAAAAAAGTACTCAAGCATGACGGGAACCACACTGTGAGTTCTTCAATATGACATAATCATTTTATTTCAACAGTGCTTGAGGCAGTACAAGGGCAAACAGTAACAAGATGCAGACAGCAGCTTGCAATGAATCATTGCTCCTGTACATACTGTATGTACAAGGTATCAACATGTGTATATATATATATGGATGGGAAAGACCCTGCATATCCCACACTAGTATAATGACTTTACTATTTCATGATGCAGACTATAGCCCTCCTGGTGGTCTCCAGTGAAAAGAATGAACTAGATAACAACCTAAACCAGTTTGTGAAGGAAATTAAGGAATTCTTATCTGAAGCTTGTAGATAACCAGAGGTGACTTATGTTCCTGAGCATATGCATGTGTGTGCTTGCACATGTATGTGTGAAGGCATTCATTTTGTGTGATTGTCACAACCAGGGGTCATTTTTAAAAGAAAAAGAAGAGATTTATTTCAGTTACTATGTGGACTGTATTCCTTCGGTGTCAGTTCGTGGGCATGCAGTGTTCCTTGGATTGTTTACCTTTTATGTCTAATTATTGGTCTTTGGACTAGCTCTGTTTTTTCACTAAGGGTTGCAGGCATCTCATTTGGAATCATAGGGATTGTTAAGCTCTCTGTGAATTTAGACCAAAAGACCATGTGATAAGACATAGGAGAAGAATTAGGCCATTTGGGCCATCGAGTCAGCTCTGCCATTTAATCATAGCTGATACTTTTTACCCCTCCTTAGCTCCACTCCCCAGCCTTCTCCCATAACCTTTGATGCCATGGCCAATCAAGAACCTCTCAATCTCTGCCTTAAATGCACACAATGACCTGGCCTCCACAGCTGCCTGTGGTAACAAATTTCACCACCCTATGACTAAAGAAATTTCTCCACATCTCTGATTTAAATGGATGCTTCTCTAATCCTGAAGTTGTGCCTTCTTGTCCTAGACTCCCCACCATGGGAAACATCCTTTTCACATCTACTGCATCTAGGCCTTTCAACATTTAATGTTTCAATGAGATTCCCCCTCATCCTTCTAAATTCTGGTGAGTACAGACCCAAAGCAATCAAACGTTCCTCATATGATAAACCTTTCATTCCCAGAATCATCCTTGTGAATACATCTTTTCTCAGATGAGGAGCCCAGAACTGTTCACAATACTCAGTGTGAGGTCTCACCAATGCATTATCAAGGCTCAGCATCACATCCCTGCTCTTGTAGAACATAGAACCTAGAAAACCTACAGCACAATACAGGCCCTTCGGCCAACAATGCTGTGCCAAACATGTACTTACTTTAGAAATTACCTTGGGTTACTTTAGAAATTACCTACTCATAGCCCTCTATTTTTCTAAGCTCCATGTACCTATCCAAGAGTCTCTTAAAAGACCCTATTGTACCCACCTCCACCACCGTCGCCGGCAGCACTCATCACTCTCTGCGTAAAAATCTTACCCTTGACATCTCCTCTGTACCTACTTCCAAGCATCTTAAAACTGTGCCCTCTTGTATTAGTCATTTCAGCCCTAGGAAAAAGCCTCTGACTATCCACATGATCAATGCCTCTCATCATCTTATATACCTTTATCATGTCTCCTCTCATCCTCTGCCGTTCCAAGGAGAAAAGGCAGAGTTCACTCAACCTATTCTCACAAGGCATGCTCCCCAATCCAGGCAACATCCTTGTAAATCTCCTCTGCACCCTTTCCACATCCTTCCTGTAGTGAGGTGAACAGAACTGAGCACTATACTCCAAGTGGGGTCTGACCAGGGTCCTATGTAGCTGAAACATTACTTCTCAGCTCTTGAACTCAATCCCACAGTTGATGAAGGCCAATACACCGTATGCCTTCTTAACCACACTGTAAACCTGTGCAGCAGCTTTGAGAGTCCTATGGACTCAGACCCCAAGATCCCTCTGATCCTCCACACTGCCAAGAGTCTTACCATCATATTTGACCTACCAAAATGAACTACCTCAAACTTATCTGGGTTGAACTTCATCTGCCACTTTTCAGCCCAGTTTTGCACCCTATTAATGTCCTGCTGTAACCTTTGACAGCCCTCCACACTATCCACAACACCCTCAACCTTTGTGTCATCAGCAAATTTACTAACCCCTCCCTCCACTTTCTCATCCAGGTCATTTATAAAAATCACAAAGAGAAGTGACCCCAGAGTAGATCCCTGAGGTGCACCACTGGTCACCAACCTCCATGCAGAATATAACTTGTCCACAACCACCCTTTACCTTCTGTGGGCAAGCCAATTCTGGATCCACAAAGCAAGGTCCCCTTGGATCCCATGCCTCCTTACTTTCTCAATAAACCTTATCAAATGCCTTGCTGAAATCCACATACACTAAATCTACTGCTCTACCTTCATCAATGTGTTTGGTCACATCCTCAAAAAGTTCAATTAGGCTCGTTATGCACAACCTGCCTTTCACAAAGCCATGCTGACTATTCCTAATCATATTATGCCTCCCCAAATGTTCATAAATCCTATCTCTCAGGATCTGCTCCATCAATTTATCAACCACTGAAGTAAGACTCACTGGTCTATAATTTGCTGGGCTATCTCTATTCCCTTTCTTAAATAACGGAACAACATCTGCAGTCCTCCAATCCTCCAGAACCTCTCCCGTCCCCATTGATGATGCAAAGATTATTGCCAGATGCTCAGCAATCTACTCCCTCACCTTCCACAGTAGCCTGGGGTACATCTTGTCCGGTCCTGATGACGTATCCGACTTGATGCTTTCCAAAAGCTCCAGCACATCCTCTTTCTTAATATCTACATGCTCAAGCTTTTCAGTTCGCTGTAAGTCATCCCTACAATTGCCAAGATCCTTTTCCATAGTGAATACTGAAGCAAAGTACTCATTAAGTACCTCTGCTATCTCCTCCTTTTACCTATCATACTTTTATCTCAAATGTAACCACGGACACTGCGGAAATGTGAGCTGTCGTTGAATGGCCCTCCCTCAAACAGCTATAATGCTTCTTGGGTTTCTCCAGCTTCAACCACTTTTTCACCAGGAACTACAGGCAAATCGCTGGTCCTCTCACCTCATTCACTAGATCTCTTACCTCATGGAGAAGCTGCTCTGCTGCCACAGATGATGCTTTTGAGGAGCTCAAGGGATACTTCACCATCTCCCACTCTCCATCATCCAAACCCCTTCAGACCTTTTGTGCCAGAGGTGGACACATCAGGGCTCTGGCACCTCTCCCAGTGAGGACCAGATGGGAAGATATGCTCTTGTGCCTTCTTCTTGCACAGGTTCAACTCTACACAGCACTATTACAGAAAAGGAGACAGAGAGCTTCTTACCATAAAATGGGCTTTGGGGAAATGGAGACATTGGCTGATGGAAAACACCCAAGCCATTTCTGATCTGGACTGACCTCATGTCCATTCAACAGACTCACCAACGCAACGTATGTCAGGCTCACTGCACCCTCTTCTATAAGCAGTTTAACTTCATCATCTCCTATTGACCTGGCTGCAAAAGCACTAAAACAGGTACCCTGTTATGGCAGTTTTACTCATCTGAAATTGAGATCGATCTTCAGCCCATCATTCCATCCTCACAGATCCTCACCCTGATCATTTTTGGACTTGAGAAACTAATCCGCCTGGCCCTACTGCACAAGCCTGCTCTGGCTGATACACCTAACAGTGCATGTACTCCATGCACTCCAGTGGGACCACTCCTCACCCCTCTCTGGCCATCCCTAGATTTTCTGCGATTGCAGTTTGACCCTGAGGATAGATTTTGGATGCCATCTAGTTACATCTTGGATCCATCACTCATCAAAGAGTTCTGCAATAGCCATTTGGATCGCTCTGGGCCTTCAAGGGATGGCTGTAGGGGCGGGGGGGGGGGGGGTGGTGGTGGAGCTCCTGTCAGGCCTACACATGCAGGCTCCTGCCAGTCTCCACCCAGTTATTATGAGTCATCTGCCACATGTTTCTAATTCATCACCTGCAGCCTACTTAAACCCAATTCTCAAACACAGTCCTTTTTCACTCATATGAAACAGCCAGCCTCACCCAGTTGCTCCTTGCTTTCAGTTACCTTGTTGCCTTGTCGTGTTAAGTATAGGTGGTGGTGTGGCTCTATTGGTAAGAGATGGAATTACATATTTAAAAAGAGGTGACATAGGGTCAGAGAATGCCAAATCTTTGTGGGTGCAGTTAAGAAACTGCAAGGGTAAAAAAAAACTATTATGAGAATCATATATAGGCCTCTAAATAGTAGCCAAGATGTAGAGTTGAGATTGCAAAGGGAGCTGGAAAGGGCATGTAATAAGGTATTGTCACAATTGTATTGGGGGATTGGGAAAATCAGGTTGGACAGCTTTTAGTGCTAGACAATGGCGATTTGACTCTACCTTATTGCAAGATCCAGATTTTATTAAATTTATGAAGGAACAGATTGATTTCTTCTTTTCAACTAATTCCACGGATGATATTTCTTGCGGAACACTTTGGGACACTTTTAAAGCATATATACGTGGACAGATTATCTCCTATTCTGTTGGTCTGAGAAAACGCATCAAGATGGAAACTCTTTTATTGGTTGATAAAATTAAAGAGATTGACAAGAAATATTCAATTACTCCTAGCAAGGAGCTTTACAAACAAAGAGTTGAACTTCAAACGGAACATAGTTTATTATTTACATCTTCGATTGAAAATCAATTAATGAAAACCAGATCTGATTTTTATATACATAGTGATAAATCGGGTAAACTGTTAGCTAGTCAATTGAAGAATGCTTTGGTTAAACGTCAAATTACTAAGATCCGTCAGCAGAATGGGGATCTGACAGTTAACCATGATGAGATAAATAAATCATTTCAAGATTTTTATACCTCCCTGTATCATTCCGAATTCCCAAATGATTGTAATACCATGTGTGATTTTCTTGGGAAATTGAATTTTCCAAAATTATCATCAGATGATCGTTCAATATTAGAAACTCCTATTACGGATGCAGAAATTAAAGGGGTTATTTCTTCTATGAATTCTGGGAAAGCACCAGGTCCAGATGGGTATACAGTAGAATTTTTAAAAAGCTCTTTTTATAGAGCTTCCATTTCTTTAATACTGAAGAAAGATAAAGATCCTACTGACTGTGCATCCTATAGACCAATATCTTTATTGAATGTAGATTCCAAGATCTTTTCCAAGTTACTGGCATTCAGGTTGGAGACAGAGACGTTATGAAAGTGGATCGAAATCTATGAAAATACTGGCGTGGAAACTGAAAAAAAAGATAGCAGAAAATACAATTCATAGAATTAGGGACCCAAGAATGAAAATGATAAAAATTAAGCTAAGTGAAATTCAAGAAGCTTTTGAGGTGTTTTACAAAACTCTATGTTCCAAAGTTCTAGGGGGAAGCATAACCCAAACTGACACCTTTCTGAATTCTCTAGAGTTACCCACTTTAAGTGAAGAACAAATTAGAACGATGACTGTTGACATAACTGAAGTTGAATTAAAAGCTGCAATTAGTAGGCTTAAATTAAGCAAGGCACCAGGATCAGATAGGTATACGGCAGAGTGGTACAAAGAATTTAAGAATGAGTTAATTCCTGTTTTACTCCCCACACTGAACTGGGCTCTAAAAAAGGTACAAATACCACCAAGTTGGAAGCAAGTGATAATCTCAGCTATACCGAAAGAAGGCAAGGATAAAATGGAATGTGGGTCATTTAGACCAATATCCGTTCTTAATGTAGATTATAGATTATTTACCTCCATCATGGCCAAACGATTAGAAGAGTTTCTACCCATACTGATACGTAACGATCAGACAGATTTTATACGGCAATGCCAAACACAAGACAATATACGAAGGACTCTTCACATTATGGATCATATACAAAAAAATAAAATTGATGCAATAGTGATAAGCGTGGACGCTGAAAAGGCATTTGATTCAGTTAATTGGAATTTTCTTTACAGAGTTTTACATAGATTCGGTTTCAAAGACACCATTATTAAAACTATACAGACACTATATGACAATCCTATTGCTAGGATTAAAATCAATGGATATTTATCAAATAGTCTTACCCTAGAAAGGGGCACGAGACAGGGTTGTGCATGGTCACCGCTACTCCACATTATATCTGGAACCATTAGCTCAATACATCAGACAAAATGAAGATATCAGGGGAATTACTATTAAAGAGACAGAGCATAAACGGGCTTGTTACGCAGATGACATTTTGATCTATCTAGGGCAACCAACATACTCTTTACCTAAATTGATGCAATCCTTTGAACAATATGGTCAATTATCAGGATACAAGATCAACAACGATAAAACCCAATTACTTTCATATTACTATAGCCCACCAAGAGAAATTGAAAGTAGATACCCCTGGGCATGGCACACAGAGTCTTTCAAATACTTGGGCATCATTATGCCAAAAGATTTGGCAAAATTATCAGAATGTAATTATCAGTCTTTATATAAAAAATTAAGGAAGATATGGCAAGATGGAACCTGATTCCTTTTTTCAGTCTCAGTTCAAGGATTGAGTCTATTAAAATGAATATACTGCCCAGACTGTTATATCTCTTTCAGACCCTACCAATAGAGATTAATCAAAATCAATTCAATCAATGGAACAAGATGTTATCAAGGTATATTTGGCAAGGTAAGAGGCCTAGAGTTCGTCTCAAAACTTTGCAATTAGCAAAGGAAAAGGGGGGATGGGGCCTACCTTCTCTTAGAGATTATTATTTTGCAGCACAGTTGAGGGTGGTGATATGTTGGTGCAACCCATCATATGACACTCAATGAAAAAACATTGAAGAGCGGGTACTTCCCATCCCCATACAAGCAATTTTGGCTGATAACAACCTGTAAAGGTACATAAATACTATTGATAACCCATGGGTGAAATTGACTCTTAAAATATGGAAAACTACTATAAAAGAATATAATCTAGAGGGAGATATTGCAATTCTTAAATGGTGTGCATATGACTCGGATTTTACGCTGAATAAACTGGATGCTAGATTTAAGGACTGGACAGCTAAAGGAATAACAGTTCTTTGCAACATAATGAAAGAAGGAACACTGTTCAGTTTTGAAATGCTTAAAGAGAAACACTTATTAGAAAAACAAGATTTTTATCGGTATTTACAGTTGTGACAATATGTTAATAGGACGCTTAAAAATGTAACCAAGGCAAGTACATGCTTGATAGACCTATTTAGAAAAGCATATAATTCAGATAATGGTAGTAGAATCATTTCAAGCATGTATAAGGGTTTGTCAAATCTTAAAACACATTCGACTTCATACATTAAAACAAAATGGGAGAAGGAAGGAGGGATAATTATATCTGAGGAAGAATGGACAATAATATGGAGATATCAATGGAAGTGTACCAGTTCACAGAAATGGAGGGAGTTCAGATGGAAAAACTTGATAAGATATTTTATTACACCCTCTCAGAAATCCCATTATGATAGTAACCTCTCTGTTTACTGGAGAAATTGTGGAAATCAAAATGCAAATCATTATCATATTTTTTGGGAATGCCCTGTTATCAAAGACTATTGGAGGAGGATACACAACGCCCTACATCTTTAAATGTGAAATACCGTTAGAGAGTAAGACCATATAGTTTGGGTATATACCTCAAGAATAGTTGAAAAGAGATAAATATTCAATGAATATACTGTTGGTGGCTGGTAAAAAGACCCTTACTAGGAAATGGTTATCACAGGAGAGCCCAACTTTAAATGCATGGATGGAAATTACAATGGACATTTACAAAATGGAGAAGATAACAGCATCTGTTAATCATAAGCTGGAACAATTTGATTCATACTGGGAAAAATGGTTTAACTACATAATGCCTCATAGGCCTGATTTTATTCTCACAAATCAATGAATATGTTGTAAAAAAAAGATCACTCCCTACTTGTACTTAGTTTTTTCCTTTTGCTTGTTTTTTCTTTCCACTCTTTTCTATAAGTGTATAGCTCAGATAAATACTATGTGGAGATTTGTGATATATATGATATATATGTACAATGTCTGAAATACATCTTATGGAAATGCTTGTTTGATGATGAACTTAATAAAAAAAAATTACAAAAAAAAAGAAATGTTTGATCACCCTGGGGTGGGGTGCATGTGTAGCAATGGTGCTATGGTCTGTAAAAATACCTAATGAACAGCACTGAATGGAAAGACCGTGCATGGAAGTTTTGCATTACTTTATTTCTTTTTTGTTTTTATTTTTAATTATGAATGAATTTTATATTTGAACTGTTTGAAAAAATCAGTAAGGATCCTTAATGAAATCAGATGATTGCATGATGTTGATTTTTTAAAGTTTATTTGTTGAGATACGGTGCGGAATAGACCTTTCTGGCCCTTCTAGCTGCGCCACCCTGCAACCACTGATTTAACCCTAGGAATATTTGCAATGACCAGTTAACCTACCAAACAGTAGGTCTGTGGACTGTGTGAGGAAACCCATGTGATTGGGGGAGAACGTACAAACTCTTTACAGACAGCAATGGGAATTGAACCCGTGTCACTGGTACTCTAAAGCGTTGTGCTAACCACTTCGCTACCATGCTGATAAATGTTTCTCTGTAGACTAAACTGCAAACTTTCAGTAGTGCAGTATGGTAGGCCACTAAAGTTCAAAAGATAGACTGGATCTGCCACATTGACCTCACCCCATAGCAAATGAATTGGAATAGCTGAGATAGATTGCTGAATGTTGGGTTTATTGTAGTCTGCACACTTACATGTATGCACAGGTGCTTTGAAAAATGTATTTGAAGCAGCAGCAGACACACATAGTTTTAGAAATATACATTCACAAAAAGGTATAAATTAAACATATGAAAGTACAAGAAAGAACATAATTAGAACAAAAGAACCCCCCCCCCCCAGATTCTATTGTGATTAAAGTACTCACAGTGATGTTGTACTGAGGAAGTGATCTGAGCTGTACAGCTTGGTTAAATGGTCATTAGTTAAGGAATGTAGCTGTTCTTGAACCTAATGTTGTGGGACTTCAGGATTCTGTACCTCTATGTTTTTGTTCTACACTTACCAGTTCCAAAGTACAAAGTTCAAAGTAAATTACATTATCAAAATACATGTATGTTATATAACCCTGAGATTAATTTTCTTGTGGGCATGCTCGCTAATGCTCTCCACAGTACAACTATAAAAGTTTTTGAGTGTATTTGTTGACATGCCAAATCTCTCCAAACTCCTAATGAAATACAGACGTTGTCTTGCCTTCTTTATAACTACATCGATATGTTGGGACCAGGCTAGATCCTCAGAGATTTTGACACCCAAGAACTTGAAACTGCTCACTCTCTCCACTTCTGATCCTTCTATGAGTATTGGTATATGTTACTTCGTCTTACCCTTCCTGAAGTCCACAAGCAGCTCTTTTGTCTTATTGACGTTGAGTGCCAGGTTGTTGCTGTAGCACCATTCAACTAGTTGGGATATCTCACTCCTGTACAGTCTCTCGTCACCACCTGAGATTCAACCAACAATGGTTGTATTGTCAGCAAATTTATAGATGGTATTTTAGCTATACCTAGCCACACAGTCATGTGTATATAGAAAGTAAGAGCAGTGGGCTAAGCAAACACCCCTGAGATGCGCCAGTGTTGATCGTCAGCGAGGAGGATATGTTATCACATATCTGCACAGATAATGATCTTCTGGTTAGGAAGTCGAGGATACAATTGCAGAGGGAGGTACAGAGACCCAGGTTCTGCAACTTCTCAATCAGGGTTGTGGGAATGATAGTATTAAATGCTGAGCTATACTTGATGAACAGCATCCTGAAATAGGTGTTTGTGTTGTCCAGGTGGTCTAAAGCCGTGTGGAAAGCCATTGAGATTGTGTCTGCCGTTGACCTATTGAGGTGATAGGCAAATTGCAATGGGTCCAGGTCCTTGCTGAGGCAGGAGTTCAGTCTAGTCATGACCAACCTCTCAAAGCATTTCATTACTGTTGATGTGAGTGCTACCAGACGACAGTCATTAATGCAGCTCACATTCTTCTTCTTAAGCATTGGTATAATTGTTGTCTTTTTGAAGCAAGTGGGAACTTCTGCCCGTAGCAGTGAGAGGTTGAAAATGTCCTTGAATACTCCTGCTAGTTGGTTGGCACAGGTTTTCAGAGCCTTACCAGGTACTCCATTGGGATCTTCTGCCTTGTGAGTTCACTTTCTTTAAAGACAGTCTAACATCAGCCTCTGTGACAGAGATCACAGGGTCATCAGGTGCAGCAGTAACTACAACAGAATCAATGAACGGGCACCCAACTAGGGTGTTCAACCAGAGTGCAGAAAACAACAAGCAGTGCAATGCAAAAAGAAAGAAATAAGCAATAAGTGTTGAGAACATGAGATGAAGAGTCCTTGAAAGTGAGTCCATTGGTTGTGGGAACATTTCAATGATGGATCAAGTGAACCTTTTGTTCAAGAGCCTGATGGTTGAAGAGTAGTAACAATCCTCTGATTGGAGTTAGATTCCCAGAAGCAAGGTGCAACATAGTTTCTAAAACACTCTCACACTGACATTCCACCCATTGCATTCCCTCCTAAGGAGGTTTGTTAGTGCCACTGGGGAAGGTTCAAATTCCCTTTGCAGGGGATGGGACAGTGAGTAGATGTACTATCAGAGGAAGGCACCATCAAACAAAGAAGGAGCTAATCCAAAAGGCAAAGGAGACATGCATATCATAAAGCAAGGCTAAACCACATCTGTTTTAATGCAATGAGTGTAATGAAACCAGGATTGATTATGGTAATGTGATATTGTTATTATCACAGAGTTTTGCTTCAAAGAAGAGGAGGAATGACAACTCAACATACAAGGTTATAGAAGCTTTACATGTGATATGGGTGCAAAACAAAATGTGGATATGCAGATAAATCACAGGAAGATGCAGGAGTGATGGAAATGAGCTGACACTCATAGATAAGCCTGTCCCACCTTCTATATGATCATAGTTGATCTACAACAGGTCTCAACTCCTCCTCTGTGCCAGAAACCTATCGCTCTCAATCCCCAATCTTTTAAAACAATTTCTACCTCTATTCAAAATATTAAAATGCTGTATCCTCCTTAACTCTTTAAACCAGGGGCTCCCAACCTTTTGATGCCATAGAGCCTTCCCATTTAACCAACCATGGACCCCAGGTGGTCTAAAGGGTCAAATGGGTAATCTGTAATTTAGGTAATCTGTGCCTAGAACCAAAGGGTATAGGTGAAGCTTTAAATAAGCACATTTAAGATGGAAAATTTGGGAGGGGGTGGGATATGTTGAAATTCTGGAATAAGTTATCATTAAATAGGAAGTGTTAGGTGTCTTTATGGGGTTAAACTTGGTCAAGTCACCAAGGCAAGGCAGAAAGGCATTAATAAACTATCACTTGGTGGGTGAGTATGTTCTTTCCATCCGCAGGTGCAGTAGTTGTAGCACAGAATTCTGCCACACAACATGACGACTAGATCCAGAGGTTAAGGTGTCGAGGCCGAGGGTGAACCGATGTTTAGCTTACAACTCAGTGTTAGCCAAAATGCCCCAAATGAGCCCGTGTTTGACCCATCTCCCTCACTTCTCGCTGTTACTGGACCAGCTTCACTTGCTTCAGCACTGAACTGACTCTGCATTTGTGGCCTGCAGCCATCAGGCTCCTTGGGAACTCAGTGGTTCTTGCTCTGTGAGTTATTATTTGTTATTTTGTCACACATTGGATGTTTGTCAGTCTTTGCTGTGTGGGGTTCCCATGGATTTTATTGTGTTTCTTTGTTTTCTGGATGGTTGTATAATGTATACATACTTCGATAATAAATGTATTTTGAACTTTGAGTATCATGACTGACCATATTCTCTCCAATTGTGTGATTTCTTAGGGAAGGGAACACAGCTATTTAAAGCACACAAGCCCAAATAAAAGGAATAGCTCAGGCTGGAAATTTCCAATTTGACTTGAATGGGCCTTTCAAACTTGTCAAGATGATTTCACTTGGACCAAATAAGCCACATCTAATTTAATGCCCACCCCCCGGAGGGGGGGGGGGCTCAACACACAACCCTGGGTGGAGGGGGATTCAGCACACAGCCTTGTGGGGGAGGGGGTTGTTCAACACACAACCCTGGGGGGGGGGGTGGGGGGTTGATCAGCACACAACCCTGGGGGGCGGTTTGTTCAGCAGACAGCCCCGGGAGGAGGGGTTGTTGTTCAGCACGCAGCCCTGGGGGGGGGGGGGGGTTTGTTCAGCACACAGCCCTGGGGGGTGGTTTGTTCAGGACACAGCCCTGGGGGGGTTGTTGTTCAGCACACAGCCCTGTGGGGAGGGGTGGGTCAGCACAGAGCCCTTTGGGGAGGGGTGGGTCAGCACAGAGCCCTATGGGAACACTTTTGTTGAGAAGTGAACTCATCCTTGAGAAGGGAGCAGTTGTACATCCTGACTATCTGAGGTCTGTTGGTAGGAAGTCCAACACTAATTACACAGTGGTGTATTTAGACTGTGGAGTAGGAGTTTGTTTGCCAAGGTCTATGTTGAACACTGAACTGAAATCTGGAAATAGCAGTCTGATAGTTTCCTTGCTTTCTGGGTGTGTCAGGGCCAGGTGCATGACAGATGCTATGGATTCTGTTGTAGAGCAGTTCAAAGAATAAGCATATTGCTACAAGACTGCAGATGTTGGAAACTGGAATGAAAAATGAGCTGCTGGAGGAACACAGCAAGTCAGGCAGCATCTTTCTGGACTGTCCCTTCATCAATCCAGATGACAGGTGTCGACCTGATATGTTACTGTCCATTTCTAAAGATTCTACTTGACATGTTAAGCTACTCCATACTTTTGATTTGCTCAGAACAGTTTTGACCTCAGTGGTGAAGGAAGGTTCACTGGTTGGCACCTGGCTTGAAGGATTGGTGTATGAAGAAAGGGTGCAATTTCGAAGAGTGAGGGGAGATCTTATTAAATCAAAGAAGCTTCTCAGGAGAACTACAGGATGAATGCTGAGAGAATATTCTTACTGATAGGGTTTCAAAAACTACGGAGCATTGTTTCAGAGTAGTCCATCTCCCAGATGACAGAGAGATGAACCGACATTACTTCCAACTGAGTGCTCAAGTTCAAGTTCATGTTTTGTCAGCGTTTGCAAATATAACCAGGATATACAATAACACACCCGGGATATACAGTAACAAATCCGGGATATACAGTAACACACCCAGGATATACAGTAACACTCATGGGATACATAGTAACGCATATGGGATATACAGTGACACACCTATGAAATACAGTATCATACCTAGGATATACAATATCATACCCAGGGTACGGAGTAACACACATGGGATACACAGTAACACTCCTGGGGTATACAGTAACATTATTGGGGATATACAGGACAGCCTTGGATAGACAGTAACACACCTGCAATATAAAGTAATATAGCCAGGATATACAGTAACACACAGAGTATATATAGAGCACACAGGATATGCAGTAACACTCACAGGATATACAGTAACACACAGAGTATATATAGAGCACACAGGATATGCAGTAACACTCACAGGATATACAGTAACACACAGAGTATATATAGAGCACACAGGATATGCAGTAACACTCACAGGATATACAGTAACACACAGAGTATATATAGAGCACACAGGATATGCAGTAACACTCACAGGATATACAGTAACACACAGAGTATATATAGAGCACACAGGATATGCAGTAACACTCACAGGATATACAGTAACTTACAGAGGATATAGAACAGTACTTGCGGGAACATGCAGTATGACCTGCAGGGTTATACAGTCACACACACGGGCTATACAGTAACACACCAGGATATACATAACACACACAGGATGTACGGTAACACACCTGGGATATATAGTAAAACACACGGGCTATACAGTAACACATACAGGATATACATTAACAAAACCAGGATATACAGTAACACACACAAGATATACAGTAACACACACAGGATATACAGTAACAAACAGGATATGCAAGAGTACACACAAGATATATAGTAACACACCTGGGATATACAGTAACACACTCGGGATATACAGTAACACACCCAGGATACACAGTAACAAATACAGGATAGGCGGTAACAAACTTGGATATACAGTTAACACCAGTAAAGCACAGGATGTACGGTAACATACTAAGGATATACAATAACACATGCAGGGTTATACACTATTACACCAGGGATATACAGTAACACACCCTGAATACACAGTAACACACCAGGGATATACAGTGACACACCCTGAATACACAGTAACACACCTGGGATATACAGTAATACAACTGGGATATACAGTAACACACCAGGGATATATAGTAATGCACCCTGAATACACAGTAACACACCTGGGATATGCAATAATACAACCAGGATATACAGTAACACACCCGGGATATACATTAACAAACCTGGGATATACAGTAACAAACCTGGGATATACAGTAACACACACAGGATATTCAGTAACACACCCGGGATATACATTAACAAACCTGGGATATACAGTAACACACCCGGGATATACATTAATAAACCTGGGATATACAGTAACACACCTGGGATATACAGTAACAAACCTGGGATATACAGTAACACACACAGGATATACAGTAACAATTCTGGGATATACAGTAACACATCCTGGGTATATGGTAACATACCAAGAATATACAGTAACAGCTGGTATATAAAGTAACAAACCTTGGATAGACAGTAACACACATGAGGTATACATTAATATACCTGGGATATACAGTAACCTACCCAGGATATACAGTAACACACCTGTGATATGCAGTAAATGCCATGAACATTAGCTATTTGCAGCAGTACTTTACAGACATACATTAACTGGAAATTTAAGTTACATAATATGATAAAATAAACTTAACCACAATAGTGTACATTGTGCTCATTGGAATCCTCACAAAGAGAGCTATAGTTGTGGAGTCACTGATAAAGATTGGCTGGTGCTTGCATTACAGGGAGCCAAGGGAAGGCTTGAGGGGTCAAGTGGCCTTTCCCAGCTTCTTATTCAACAACTGACTATAATCAGGTCAGTGCAAAGTGTGGCTAGATCCTAGAGCTTGGTGTAAGTAACACTGGCCGAGGGTTCCCTCTGCCAACACGCCTTCGGTGTGGCTAATTTATTGATCTGAACCCTGAGTTTACCAATGTCTAACATCAATCAGTCAAGTGTTTCGTCCTAAGATGTTACTGTCCATACATTCTGCCTGACTTGCTTAGCTCCTCAAGGACACCTTCTGCAGGCACATTCAGCCAAATACTTCCAGCTGCAGAATTCCAAGGCTTTGTGAATTGAAATGGGGGCATTTTGAGAATCCAAGCTATTATTTGATGTGCAACATTGCTGGAACTGGCAAGGCCATTTCAGTCTCACTTTATCTATAAGGAATGTGTGTGTGTGTGTGTGTGTGTGCGTGTGCGTGTGTGTGTGCGCGCAGCGCGCGCGCGCGGGAGGGGACTATCACAAATTCTGGAAGGTCCTTGTCTGTCATCGAGGATTGGAAATGATAGTGCCCTGGCTGTTGTAAGCATGACAATATTTTTAATAAATATTACTATGTCACGTGTTACAAGTCTGTGAGTCCATCACATCGGAAGGCAGGGAATGCAAGAGGTCATGAGTAGGAGCCATAGTCTACCATTGTCCTACAACTGACCTCAAATATTTTTGATAAAAAGACAGCAGTTTATTTAATTTTGTCCACAAGTTGCTCGTCAACACAGCCCAACTCAGCTTTTCATAGGAAGCTAATAAGTTGCCAGTTCTCCAGTTTTTCTTCAGAATTGTATCTGGAAAATTAATAAGGGCATTAAAATATTTGTATACTTCGTTGAAGAATTTTGTTTATTACTTGCAAAGGGTGTTGGAGATTCTTTTCTATGCCATAGTTTTCAATGGATTTGTAATAAAATTGTCAGAATAGACAACATAGTTGGTAGTGTGATGACATCTGTGGGAAAATGTCCCACAGAGTCTTTCATAATAGTTTGATTTCATGTGCCACATCCCTGGATGCCATTCTTCATGAGTCTGGAATTGAAGAGCATCTCTTATTTAAAGCAAGTCCACAGTGGATATGTGAGAGTAGTAGATAGTGCATCACGATGGTGGAGTACAGATTTATTGCTACCTGTTCTGGAATTCCTAATTTCATCTATAAACTCAGGAGAAATTTCAAGCGAAGATGTGATGTGTCCCTATTGCCAACAGAATGATTGATGCCAAAATCACTTTTATATTTGTCATGACATCCCTGCCCAGATGAAGGGTCTCAGCCCAAAACATCCTGTTAACTCTTTTCCATAGATACTGCCTGACCTGCTGAGTTTCTTCAGCATTTTGTGTGTGTTACTTCTGAAGAACAAGTTTGCTGGGGACCTGTAATTAGATCAGGCAGAGACAATCAGGGAAGGAACTTGTACAGGTTCCATTTACCCATCCACCATGTGCTAACCAGTCCATATTAGCTTGTTTGAGCCATATTCCATCCCTGGTCTCACCTCATCCTTTCACTAAAACCTTCCCTAACCCCACAAATCCCTGGGAACTCTGCCTTCCACCACTTTTGAATAGGTTTGGTGATGTGGCACATGAAATTGATCCCTTACAAGAGTTGCCAACTCTGGTGGACATGTTCCTGGAGAGTTCATCACTATAAAAATCTTGGTCTCTCTGCAGCCCCAGTTTCAATTTTCCACCATTAGCTATTCTAGGTCATTTAGATTCTCTCTCTCTCTCTCTCTCTCTCTCTCTCTCTCTCTCTCTCTCTCTCTCTCTCTCTCTCTCTCTCTCTCTCTCTCTCTCTCTCTCTCTCTCTCTCTCTCTCCTCTCTCTCTCTCTCTCTCTCTCTCTCTCTCTCTCTCTCTCTCCAGTTGCCTCCTTTGAACTCTCTACAGCTTCATCTCCATTAAGATCCTCCTTTAAACCTACATTTTTACCTGTCTGATTGCCACCTTAGAACCATAGAACATTACAGCACAGTAAGGCTCTTCAGCCCTCCATGTTGTGCCGACCCATATAATCGTTAAAAAAGTACTAAACCTCCACTACCCCATAACCCTCCATTTTTCTTTCATCCATGTGCCTGTCCAAGAGGCTCTTAAATACCCCTAATGTTTTAGCCTCCACCACCATCCCTGGCAAGTCATTCCAGGCACTCACAACCCTCTGTGTAAAAAACTTAGCCCTGATGTCTCCTCTAAACTTCCCTCCCTTAATTTTGTACATATGCCCTCTGGTGTTTGCTATTGGTACCCTGGGAAACAGGTACTGACTATCCACCCTATCTATGCCTCTCATAATCTTGTAGACCTCTATCAAGTCCCCTCTCATTCTTCTACGCTCCAAAGAGAAAAGTCCCAGCTCTGCTAACCTTGCTTCATATGACTTGTTCTCCAAACCAGGCAACATCCTGGTAAATCTCCTCTGCATTCTCTCCATAGCTTCCACATCCTTCCTATAATGAGGTGACCAGAATTGAACACAATACTCTAAGTGAGGTCTCACCAGAGATTTGTAGAGTTGCAACATGACCTCTCTACTCTTGAACTCAATCCCCCTGTTAATGAAGCCTAGCATCCCATGGCCTTCTTAACTACCCTATCAATCTGCGCAGCGACCTTAAGGGATGTATGGATTTGAACCCCAAGGTCTCTTTGTTCATCTGCACTCTTAAGTAACTGGTCATTAATCCTGTACTCAGACTTCAGGTTTGTCCTTCCAAAATGCATCACCTCACACTTGTCTGGATTGAACTCCATCTTCCATTTTTCTGCCCAGCTTTGCAGCCTGTCTATATCCTCTTGTAACCTTGACAACCTACAGCTCCATCCACAACTCCTCCAATCTTCGTGTCATCTGCAAACTTACTCACCCATCCTTCCGCCTCTACATCCAGGTCATTTATAAAAATCACAAATAGGAGGGGCCCCAGGACAGATCCCTGCGGCACTCCACTAGTCACCGACCTCCAGGCAGAATACTTTCCTTCTACAACTACCCTCTGCTTTCTTCCTTTAAGCCAATTTTTTATCCAAACAGCCAAGGTTCCACTTATCCCATGCCTCCTTTGGCTTGATGTCATGCCATTGAAAGCAAGCTGTTATTGAATGAGCCATCCCATGCTAACTGGAGAGTTAAGTAATATTTCATGGAATTTTGACTCAATTTTCCCCAATGGTGGCAAGAACCTGTGATGCACCACTAGTGCCATAGGTAGATAAGACGGACTCTTGGTCTCGCAATCTACTTCATTATGATCTTGCAGCTTATTGTCTACTTGCACTACATAGAAACATAGAAAACCTACAGCACAATACAAGCCCTTCGGCCCACAAAGTTGTGCTGAACATGTCCCTACCTTAGAAATTACTAGACTTACCCATAGCCCTCTAGTTTACTAAGCTCCATGTACCTATCCAAAAGTCTCTTAAAAGACCCTATCATATCCGCCTCCACCACCATTGCTGGCAGCCCATTCCACGCACTCACCACTGTCTGAGTAAAAAACTTACCCCTGACATTTCCTCTGTACCTGCTCCCCAGCACCTTAAACCTGTGTCCTCTTGTGGCAACTATTTCAGCCCTGGGAAAAAGCCTCTGACTATCCACACGATCAATGCCTCTCATCATCTTATACACCTCTATTTAGGTCACCTCTCATCCTCCTTCACTTCAAGGAGAAAAATCTAAGTTCACTCAACCTATTCTCATAAGGGATCCTCCCCAATCCAGGCAGCATCCTTGTAAATCTCCTCTGCACCCTTTCTATGGCTTCCACATCCTTCCTGTAGTGAGGCGACCAAAACTGAGCACAGTACTTCAAGTGGGGTCTGACCAGGGTCCTATATAGCTGAAACATTACCTCTCGGCTCCTAAATTCAGTTCCACAATTGATGAAGGCCAATACATCATACGCCTTCTTAACCACAGAGTCAACCAGCACAGCTGCTTTGAGTGTCCTATGGACTCAGACCCTAAGATCCCTCTGATCTTCCACACTGCTAAGAGTCTTACCATTGATACTATATTCTGCCATCATATTTGACCTACCAAAATCTCATACTTATCTGGGTTGAACTCCATCTGCCACTTCTCAGCCAAGTTTTGCATCCTATCAATGTCCCCCTGTAACCTCTGACAGCCCGCCACACTATCCACAACACCTCCAACCTTTGTGTTGCACTCCACTGGTGACCGACCTCTATGTAGGATATGACCCGCCTACAACCACTCTTTGCCTTCTGTGGGCAAGCCAGTTCTGGATCCACAAAGCAATATCCCCTTCGATCCCATGCCCCCTTACTTTCTCAATAAGCCTTGCATGGGGTACCTTATCAAAAGCTTTGCTGAAATCCATATACACTACATCTACTGCTCTTCCTTCATCAATGTGTTTAGTCACATCAACACTTCGCTGCCTGTTTGCATTCGGCCTTCCCTGAGAAATTCCCTGAGTCAATTGACTTTGAAGACTAGCGGTATTCGTTTAATGTTTAGATGTTCTTTTCAGCCGCAGTGTAGGCTTCATTTTCCATTTGAGAGTTTTAGTTAACAGCCCTGTTTGGCCTAGCATTTATTGTTTTATTTTCCTTTTAACACTTCGCATTGAAGTCTGTGAACTATTGATTTACTTCACTCTCTCTCACTCCACACTTGGGCCATATCCAAACTTGGTAACAGCAAGTCTCGAACACACAAAGATGGACCCAGCAGAGAGAGGGCAGCTGACCTTGGCCGTGAGATTCATTGGTCTGGTAAGAGACAAGCTACAGGCAATGGAATCTGTTCTCAGTGAAGTTACGGAGGCAATGAGGCAGGTAATCTTCTGCCGACAAGCCCAGTCTCACTTGGAGGAACAGGTATCGGCCCTAGCCACAACTGTTCAACAGCTCACCACAGACAATTGGACTCAGGTGTCTGCGATTTCCGCACTCACGGCCGCCGTCCACGAACTTACTGTGAACAGCCAGCATCAGCTGACAGCCATTAACGTTCTTGCCAACTCAGTTCAGCAGCTTCAGAATGCCTCAGTCCCATTCCCAGCATCTCGCAGGTCCTCCTTTTCTGCTGCCCCGACAATCTCTGCTACTAATGCTCCTGCTCCCATGCCCAGACCAGAACTGACTCCCACGACCGTACAGGAACTGAGTATTTCACCACCAGGCAGATATTCTGGTGATCCCGATGGTTGCAGGAATTTTATTACCCATCGTTTTGGTGATGAAACGCGAAAGTTGGCATACAAGGTCATGCTTCTTGACGGACCTCCACTCAACCTGTTCAATGTTTTACAGGAGCAAGAATACCCCACAGCCCAGTCATTCAAACATTTTGTGGTGGAGTTAAGAAGGGTTTTTGATCTTCCAGTACGGGGTCAGGAGGCTGCCCACCGACTCTTGGACCTGCGCAAAAGCAGAGGAACGGTGAGAGCCTATGCAGTTAAATTTGGTACCCTTGCTGTAGAGCCAGGATAGAATGAGAGATCCCTCATCACTGCCTTCCAGCATGGACTGAATGCAAGGGTCTAGCATGAGATTGCTGTCTGGGACAAGCAGATAACCTGATTAATCTGGCTATTCGAGTTGACAACCAGGTAACTGACTGGCACAGGGAAAGAATGCTTCAAAATTCCTACGTGCCACCTGATCACCGTCATTCCTCGCCTTCTCCCCCTCTCTCATCACCCAGCCCATGGAGGAGCCTATGCAAGTATGAGACATGCGCCTGTAACGGGATGAACAAGTGCAGCGCTGAAGAACAGGTTCCTGCCTTTACTGTGGTGATCCAGGACACTTCCGGGTGGCATGTTCCAAGCATCTAGTAAAAGAGAATACCCGTCAGCAGGGAGGGGAATCCTGATGGGTTGGTTCTCTCTTCAGTTAGCTTCCCCTAATTCTGTAATACTCAACAGCTTCCTTGTTGTGGAAGTCTCAGACCCATGAATTTAAAGTGTTTATTGACTCTGGTGCAGCCAGGAATCTTATGGACATCTCTCTCACTCAGAGATGGGGAGTTCCAACTCAGGAATTAAGAGAAAAGATCAACATCAAGGCACTAGATGGTCAACCTCTGGGAACCAGCCAAATCCACCTTTCCACCCAACTGGTGCTAGGAGGCAACCATCATGAAGAAATATCTTTCTATCTGGTTAATTCACCTGAACTGCCACTGGTACTTGGTCTCCCTGGTTATCCCGACATAACCAGATCGATTGGTCTCTGAAGGTACTCCAAGAATGGGGACCAGCATGCCTGTCTACCTGTTCGGGTCCAGCTCAAGCTCAGTTCCATGAATCCCTTCCTGTGTCAGCTAAGGATGTGGAAATGTCTGGGATTCCAGCTGAATATGCTAATTTCCTTGTGGTTTTCAGTAAAAGAAAGGCCACCACCCCACCTCCACACTGGCCATACAACTGTGCCATAGACCTCCTACTTGGCACTATTCCTCCCCGGGGCCAGTTCTTTTCCCTCTCTCATCCCGAAATGATGGCCATAGAGCAATCCTCCACTACCACTCTCTGGCTTCTGCCATTGAGCCAATGTCTAATCCAATTTACTATCTCTCCATGTATACCTAGCGATTGAATCTTTCTAACTAACCTCCCATGTGGGACCTTGTCAAAAGCCTTACTGAAGTCCATGTATACAACATCCACTGCCTTCCCTTCATCCACTTTCCTGGTAACTTCCTTGAACAACTCTAATAGATTGGTTAAACATGACCTACCATGCACAAAGCCATGCTGGCTTTTTCTAATAAGTCCCTGTCTATCCAAATACTTGTAGATCCTATCTCTTAGTTATCCAATAATTTGCCTACTACTGATGTCAAACTTACTGGCCTATAATTTCCCGGCTTACTTTTTGAGCCTTTTTTAAACAACGGAAACACATGAGCTATCCTCCAATCCTCCGGCACCTGACCCGTGGATATCGACATTTTAAATATTTCTGCCAGGTCCCCTGCAATTTCAACACTAGTGTCCTTCAAGGTCCAAGGGAATACTCTGTCAGGTCCCGGGGATTTATCTACTCTGATTTGCCTCAAGACAGCAAGCACCTCCTCCTCTTCAATCTGTATAAATTCCATGACCTCCCTATTTGTTTGCCTTATTTCCATAGACTCCATTCCAGTTTCCTTAGTAAATACAGATGCAAAAAAACCCATTTAGTATCTCTCCCATTTCTTTTGGTTCCATACATAGCCGACCACTCTGATCTTCAAGAGGACCAATCTTATCCCTTACTATTCTTTTGCTCTTAACATACCTGTAGAAGCTCTTAGGATTATCCTTCACCCTGACTGCCAAAGCAACCTCATTTCTTCTTTTAGCCCTCCTGATTTCTTTCTGAAGTATTTTCTTACTCTTTTTATACTCCTCAAGCATCTTATTTCCTCCCTGTTGCCTATACATGTTATACATCTCTCTCTTCTCCCTTCTTCTCTCTTTTTCCATTTCCTGTTGTTATTTCTCTCTCACCCCTTCTCTCCTCTTCACCTGCCCCTCTCCTTCTTTGTGGCTATCCTCCTTCCCTTTTTTCCATGGTTCACCGTCGTCTCCTTTCAGAATTCTTCTTCAGCCCCTCATCTGTTTCAACTCCCAGCTTCTTACTTCATCCCCCCACCCTCATCCACTCAACATCCCCCTCAACTGGCCTCACCTATTGCCTGCCAGCTTGTACTCCTTGTACCTCACCTTCTTATTCTGGCTTCTGCCCCCTTCCGTTTAAGTTCTGTTGGAGTGTTTTGGCCTGAACCATTGACTCTTTATTTCCCATCATAGATGCTGCCTGACTTGCTGAGGTCCTCGCATATATTTGCATAGAATTGAGCCTCTTGATATGTGGGCAAGTAAATTTTTCAAGTTCCACGCAGAAAAAGAACTCATAAATAGCATTCAAGTTCAAGTTTATCATTCAGAGGGTATAAATGCCATGGACATTAGCTCTTTGTAGCAGTAACACAGTACATTACAAACATGAAAAACATAAATTAACATCAACTTAATTACATTGGCTTAAAAATAAACAACATAATAAACATAATGATACTAGTCCAAGTTGAACAAGTGAAAATAAATATCGTTCCAGCGAGTATTTTTCAAGTTAGTTCAACAGCCCGATGTCATTGTGGAAGAAATTGTTGAACCTTGAGGTTTGATCTTCAGACTCTTGCCTAATGGCAGCAATGAGAAGAGGATGTGGCCTGGATGGTAGCGAGCCCTGACGGTGGATTCACCTTCCTGAGACATGGTCTCTTGTGGATGTCCTCAATTGTATGGAATGCTATACCCATATATTTGAATGGGTGATTATTTTTGGATCAATAATTCTTAACATTTAAATGTTGAAATTCTAGGAATTATAGGTAGTCATTTGTCACGCATATAGGTGACCTTTGGGAGTTCTCTTTATTTAGGAAGGTGTGCGATATTGTGTATGTCATAATGCACACTTGAAGAACGAACCCAGGTACGGAGGTATGGCAAGATCCCAACGCAGGGACAGAAACAAGAGGTTAGACATTGGAATAGGGTCCGACACAATGACCCTACTAAAGCACTGAATGAGAACCCTCTTTAAATAATCATAGAATGTGGGGAACAAGTGTCAACCACAATTAACTTGACAAGATTAAACCAAAAACACAAGGGCTTAACAACTCTAGTTAAGATATTGATTGGTAAATATAGACAATAGACAATAGACAATAGGTGCAGAAGTAGACCATTCAGCCCTTCGAGCCTGCACCGCCATTTTGAGATCATCTACTATCAATACCCGGTTCCTGCCTTGTCCCTTGATTCCCCTATCCATAAGATACCTATCTAGCTCCTTCTTGAAAGCATCCAGAGAATTGGCCTCCACTGCCTTCCGAGGCAGTGCATTCCAGACCCCCACAACTCTCTGGGAGAAGAAGTTTTTCCTTAACTCTGTCCTAAATGACCTACCCCTTATTCTCAAACTATGCCCTCTGGTACTGGACTCTCCCAGCATCTGGAACATATTTCCTGCCTCTATCTTGTCCAATCCCTTAATAATCTTATATGTTTCAATCAGATTCCCTCTCAATCTCCTTAATTCCAGCATGTACAAGCCCAGTCTCTCTAACCTCTCTGCGTAAGACAGTCCGGACATCCCAGGAATTTACCTTGTGAATCTACGCTGCACTTCCTCTATAGCCAGGATATCCTTCCTTAACCCTGGAGACCAAAACTGTACACAATACTCCAGGTGTGGTCTCACCAGGGTCCTGTACAAATGCAAGAGGATTTCCTTGCTCTTGTACTCAATTCCCTTTGTAATAAAGGCCAACATTCCATTAGCCTTCTTCACTGCCTGCTGCACTTGCTCATTCACCTTCAGTGACTGATGAACAAGGACTCCTAGATCTCTTTGTATTTCTCCCTTACCTAACTTTACACCGTTCAGATAATAATCTGCCTTCCTGTTCTTACTCCCAAAGTGGATCTCACACTTATTCACATTAAACGTCATCTGCCAAGTATCTGCCCACTCACCCAGCCTATCCAGGTCACCCTGAATTCTCCTAACTTCCTCATCACATGTCACACTGCCACCCAGCTTAGTATCATCAGCAAACTTGCTGATGTTATTCTCAATGCCTTCATCTAAATCGTTGATGTAAATCGTAAACAGCTGTGGTCCCAATACCGAGCCCTGTGGCACCCCACTAGTCACCACCTGCCATTCCGAGAAACACCCATTCACTGCTACCCTTTGCTTTCTATCTGCCAACCAGTTTTCTATCCATGTCAATGTCTTCCCCCAATGCCATGAGCTTTGATTTTACCCACCAATCTCCTATGTGGGACCTTATCAAATGCCTTCTGAAAATCGAGGTACACTACATCCACTGGATCTCCCTTGTCTAACTTCCTGGTTACATCCTTGAAAAACTCCAATAGATTAGTCAAGCATGATTTACCCTTGGTAAATCCATGCTGGTTCGGCCCAATCCTATCATTGCTATCTAGATATGCCACTATTTCATCTTTAATAATGGATTCTAGCATCTTCCCCACTACTGATGTTAGGCTGACAGGTCGATAGTTCTCTGTTTTCTCCCTCCCTCCTTTCTTAAAAAGTGGGATAACATTAGCCATTCTCCAATCCTCAGGAACTGATCCTGAATCTAAGGAACATTGGAAAATGATTACCAATGCATCCGCAATTTCCAGGGCCACCTCCTTTAGTACCCTAGGATGCAGACCATCTGGACCTGGGGATTTGTCAGCCTTCAGTCCCATCAGTCTACTCATCACCGTTTCCTTCCTAATGTCAATCTGTTTCATTTCCTCTGTTACCCTATGTCCTTGGCCCATCCATACATCTGGGAGATTGCTTGTGTCTTCCTTAGTGAAGACAGATCTAAAGTACTTATTAAATTCTTCTGCCATTTCTCTGTTTCCCATAACAATTTCACCCAATTCATTCTTCAAGGGCCCAACGTTGTTCTTAACTATCTTCTTTCTCTTCACATACCTAAAAAAGCTTTTGCTATCCTTTATATTCCTGGCTAGCTTGCGTTCATACCTCATTTTTTCTCCCCGTATTGCCTTTTTAGTTAAATTCTGTTGTTCCTTAAAAATTTCCCAATCATCTGTCCTCCCACTCACCCCTTAGCTCTGTCATACTTCCTTTTTTTTAATGCTATGCAATCTCTGACTTCCTTTGTCAACCACTGTGGCCCCTTTCCCCCCTTTGAATCCTTCCTTCTCCGGGGGATGAATTGATTTTGCACCTTGTGCATTATTCCCAAGAATACCTGCCATTGCTGTTCCACTGTCTTTTCTGCTAGGATATCCGTCCAGTTAACTTTGGCCAGCTCCTCCCTCATGGCTCCATAGTCTCCTTTGTTCAACTGCAATGCTGACACCTCCGAGCTGCCCTTATCCTTCTCAAATTGCAGATAAAAACTTATCATATTATGGTCACTACCTCCTAATGGCTCCTTTACTTCAAGATCGCTTATCAAATCCTGTTCATTACACAACACTAAATCCAGAATAGCCTTGTCCCTGGTCGGCTCTCGTACAAGCTGTTCCAAGAATGCATCCCGCAGGCACTCTACAAACTCCCTATCCTGTGGTCCAGCACCAACCTGATTCTCCCAGTTCACCTGCATGTTGAAATCCCCCATAACTACTGTGACATTACCTTTGCCACATGCCAATGTTAACTCCCTATCCAACTTGCACCCAATATCCATGCTACTGTTTGGTGGCCTGTAGACAACACCCATTAGGGTCCTTTTGCCCTTACTGTTCCTCAGTTCTATCCACACAGACTCCACTTCTCCTGATCCTATGTCCCCCCTTGCAAAGGACTGAATCTCATTCCTCACCAACAGGGCCACCCCACCCCCTCTGCCCACATTTCTGTCCCTACGATAGCACGTATACCCTTGTACATTCATTTCCCAAGTCTGATCTCCCTGCAGCCATGTCTCCGTTATCCCAACAACATCATAGTTACCCATTCACACCTGAGCTTCAAGCTCATCCGCCTTATTTCTGACACTTTGTGCATTCAGATATAGAATCTTTAGCCCATTTCTCCTCTCTCTGTTTAAATCGCTGCCTATTGTGCTTAACCCAGCTCCCCGAACTCCCATCGGGCTATACGCCCCTTGAATTTTGTTGTCCTTCCTAAATTTACTTATTCTTTCTGCACATTTAACTCCATTTTCTGTCAGATCATCCCTCTGTACATGTGTCCTCCTTATCACTTGTTCTGCCTCACCTTTCTCTACTACACACTTAATATTCCGGAACCGTGTAGTCCCCACCTGTCCTTTATTCTTCATCTCGTTATCCTCTCTCACATTCTGGATCCCTGCCCCCTGCAAATTTAGTTTAACCCCCCCCCAAGAAGCACCAGCAAACTTCCCTGCAAGAATGTTAGTACCGCTCCAGTTCAGGTGTAAACTGTCCCTTCGGAACAGATTCGGAATAGGTGCTCAAAAATTCTAGAAGCTCAACACCCTATGGCAAGCCTCAGGGCTCATGACAGTGTATAACTATCCTGTCATAGGTATGGGTGTATGGGTATGGTTGTAGACATCTGGTCATGCTTGTGGGTGAGTGTCATTGAGTCACAGTTATACAGCATGGATCAGACCTTCAGCCCAACTTGTCCATGACAACCAAGTTTTCTACTTGAGCGAATCCCATTTCGCTGCATTTCTCTCATATCCTTCTAAAACGTTCCCATCCATGTACCTGTCTGAATGTCTTTCAACGTTGTAATTGAATCTTTCTCTGCTACTTTCTCTGGCAGCACGGTCCATATACCCACTACACTGTGTTAAAACATTGCCTTTCAGATCCCTTTGAAATACTTCCCCTTAGCTTAAACCTTGGTGTATTTGGAATGGTGTGGGTGAGTTTCTGACAATGTTCCCCATCTGTAACAGACAGAGGAGAAGCAACTGGAGACACAAGAGATTCTGCAGATACTAGAAATTGGGAGCAACGCACACAAAAAGCTGGAGAACTCAGAAGGTCAGGCAGAATCTATGCAGGGAGATGAAGAATCGATGTTTCAGCCCAAGACCCTTGATCAGAAAGAGACCCTGCTGATGAATGGTCTTGGTCTGAAACATTGCCTGTTCATACATGCTGCCTGAACTGCTGAGTTCCTGTCTTTCTATATCTGCAGATACTTTCCTTTCAGTTGGAGATGCAGATTCTTTTTAAACGCCTGGAGTTGAACTTGCCCGCAGTCCTTTTTGGAGGCTTGGTTACAGCTCACGGTCTTCATGATTTTCGGGATCTGTGAGCTGTCTTTATTCAAAGGGCTATCATAACTTCCTGGAACAGTGATAGATATAACAACACACATAGTGGTTAGCATGATGCTTTACACAAAGGACTTAGTACATTCTCCCCATAACCACATGGTTTCCTCTGAATGCTCTGTTTTCCTCCCACATCACAAAGGCACACAGATTAGTAAGTTGTGGACATGCTATGATGGCACTGGAAGTGTGACAACACTTGTGGCCTGCCCAAAACACATCCCAGACACAAGCAGTGCACTTCACTGTATGTTTCAAAGTACATCTGACAAATAAAGCTCATCTTTATTTGGATTGTGAAATGACTACACAGGCCCATGGACATCAATGAGTTAGACTGGTGGGAGGAGTATAAAAGGAGATTATTTTTTCGTTGGCGGTTTGATCCTGGAGAGTTCAAACTCCAGAAATTACCAAGGGTTACACATCGCTTTCTATTTTTCTAAGCTTCATGTACCTATCCAAAAGTCTCTTAAAAGACGCTATTGTATCTGCCTCCATCACCTTTGCAGACCATTCCATGCAGTCACCACTCACTGCGTAAAAAACTTATCCCTGACATCTGCTCTGTGTGGTGGTTCAGTCCGAAGTCCGTGGTCTGGTCCCCGGACTCCGGGTTTTCCAGCGGTCCCTTGCTGTGGTTGGACTTAACTAGAAACACCTGAGGCTCATATTGGAACTGGGAATGTGTGTGTGTATCAAGTCACTCATGGCACAAATGGCTGGTGGAAGGCTAGAATGGACTCTTGCCATCCTTGGGGCTGTGTTGGAGAACCATGGCTTCTGGGAGCCTTGCTGGTAGTAGTTGGAGCGGTCATTGCGGTATGGATTCAGCTGTTTCCCGGGCCAGCTGGGTGGCCGTCAGCCACTCCGGGCGAGGTAGGGATCCGGTTGCTTCCGTAGTCAGCCAAGGCTGCTGGCTGTAACGGCGACTTGGAGCTACCCCGATGCAGAGGTGGAACTGTCTGTCGTTCTTTGGTGTTTGTCTCTTACTGTCCTCGCCCCCGTGGGGTAAGTCAGGCTGTTCTGCCATTACCCAACGGATGGTCCTGCCCCACATTGGTGTGAAGTTATAGCTGAGTCCCGGCTTGTCAGTGGATAAGTCCCAGCTCTATGTCTGTGTACTGTCCTGTTTCATGTCAGTGCCTTGTTAAAGATGAGTCCTGGCTTGTTGGAGGATAAGTCCCGGCTCCATGTTGATGTACAGTTCCTAGTCTGCCCCTAGCTCCAGCCTCCGAGTTCCCCAAGCTCCAAGCCTGCAGCCTCGAGCCTCGATCCAAGCCTGCAGCCTCGAGCCTCGACCCAAGCCTGCAGCCTCGAGCCTCGACCCAAGCCTGCAGCCTCAAGCCTCGAGCCTCGACCCAAGCCTGCAGCCTCGAGCCTCGACCCAAGCCTGCAGCCTCGAGCCTCGACCCAAGCCTGCAGCCTCGAGCTTCGACCCAAGCCTGCAGCCTCGAGCTTCGACCCAAGCCTGCAGCCTTGAGCGACCCAAGCCTGCAGCCTCAAGCCTCGAGCCTCGACCCAAGCCTGCAGCCTCGAGCCTCGACCCAAGCCTGCAGCCTCGAGCCTCGACCCATGCCTCAAGACCGCAAGTCCCTAGCCAAGCCTCGTCACATCCTCGCCTGGATTTGGGGGTCTGAGCCCGAGGCAAGACCCAGGTTCTGGGTCCTTGTCTAGTCTCGGGCTCGGAGTCCACCCCAGGCTCCTTGTTCCCAGTCCCTCATCCTGGTCCTGCTTCCCCTGCCTAGACTGCATCCCGTCCCGTCCTTGGGTTCCGTCTCGTCCTGTTTCCAGGACTCCAGTGTCTGTGTCCTGCAGTTGGGTCCTGATTCAACACCTGACTTATGACATTCTGTACCTACTCCCCAGTACCTTAAACCTGTGTCCTCTTGTGGCAACCATTTCATTCCTGTGAAAAAGCCTCAAACTATCCACATGATCAATGCATCTCATCATCTTATACACCTCTATCAGGTCACCAATCATTCTCTGTCGCTGCAAGAAGAAAAGGCCAAGTTCACTCAACCTATTCTCATAAGACATGCTCCCCAATCCAGGCAACATCCTGTAAGTCTCCTCTGCACCCTTTCTACATTCACATTCACATCTTCCTGTAGTGAGGTAACCAGAACTGAGTTCAGAACTCCAAGTGGGATCTGACCAGGGTCCTATATAGCTGTAAGATTACCTTTTGGCTCCTAAACTCAATCCCACTGTTGTTGAAGGCCAATACTCTGTATGCCTTCTTACCCCTCAGTTAACCTGCGCAGCAGCTTTGAGTGTTCTATGGACTCGGACTGCAAGATCCCTCTGATCCTCCATACTGCCAAGAGTTTTACTATTAATATTATATTCTGTGATCATATTTGACCTACCAAAATGAACCACCTCACAATTATCTGGTTGAACTCCATCTGCTACTTTTCAGCCCAGTTGTGCATCCTATCGATGTCCTGCTGTAACCTCTGACAGCCCTCCACACTATCCACAACAACCCCAACCTTTGTGACATCAGCAAATTTACTAACTTGTCCCTCCACTCCCTCATCCATTTATAAAAGTCACCAAGAGAAGGGGTTCCGTAACTGATCCCTGAGGAATACCACCGGTCACTGACCTCCATGCAGATTATAACCCATCTACAACCACTCTTTGCCTTCTGTGGGCAAGCCAATTCTGGATCCGCAAAGCAAGATCCCCTTGAATTCCATGCCTTTTTACTTTCTCAATAAACCTTGCATGGTGTACCTTGTCAAATGCCTTGCTGAAATATACACTACAGCTACTGCTCTACCTTCATCAATGTGTTTAGTCACATCCTCAAAAAATTCAATCAGGTTCGTAGTGCACAAAGCCTTTGACAAAGCTATGCTGACTATTCCTAATCATATTATGCATCTCCAAATGTTCATAAATCCTGCCTCCCAGGATCTTCTCCATCAACTTACAACTGAAGTAAGACTCACTGGTCTATAATTTCCTGGTCTATCTCTAGTCCCTTTCTTGAATAAGGGAAGAACATCTGCAACCTTCCAATGCTCTGGAAGTTCTCCCGTCCCCATTGATGATGCTAGAGACTCAGAATCAGAATCAGGTTTATTATCTCCGGCATGTGATGTGAAATTTGTTAACTTAACAGCAGCAGTTCAATGCAATACATAATCTAGCAGAGTGAGAAACAAATAGAATAAAAATAATAATAATAAATAAACAGGTAAATCAATTATGTAGATTGAATGATTAAAAAATGTGCAAAAACAGAAATACTGTATATTTTTTTTAAAAAGAGGTCATGTCCAAAGATTCAATGTCTATTTAGGAATAGAATGGCAGAGTGTGTGCCTTCAGGCTTCTGTACCTCCTACCTGATGGTAACAGTGAGGAAAGGGCATGCCCTGGGTGCTGGAGGTCCTTAATAATGGACACTGCCTTTCTGAGACACCGCTCCCTGAAGATGTCCTGGGTACTTTGTAGGCTAGTACCCAAGATGGAGCTGACTAGATTTACAACCCTCTGCAGCTTCTTTCGGTCCTGAGCAGTAGCCCCTCCATACCAGACAGTGATGCAGCCTGTCAGAATGCTTTCCATAGTATAAATATAGAAATTTTTGAGTGTATTTGTTGACATGCCAAATCTCTTCAAACTCCTAATAAAGTATAGCTGCTGTCTTGCCTTCTTTATAACTACATTGATATGTTGGGACCAAATTAGATCCTCAGAGACCTAGACACACAGGAACTTGAAGCTGCTCACTCTCTCCACTTCTAATCCCTCGGTGAGGATTGGTATGTGTTCCTTCATCTTACCCTTCCTGAAGTCCACAATCAGCTCTTTCGTCTTACTGACATTGAGTGTCAGGTTGTTGCTGTGGCTCCATTCCACTAGTTGTCATATTTCATTCCTGTATGCCCTCTCATCACCACCTGATATTCTACCAACAATGGTTGTATCGTCAGCAAATTTATAGATGGTATTTGAGCTATGCCTAGCCACACAGTCATGTGTATATAGAGAATAGAGCAGTAGGCTAAGCACACACCCCTGAGGTGTGCTCAGCAATCTCCTCCCTCACCTCCCACAGTATCCTTGTCCCGGTGACTTGTCCAACTTGATGCTTTCCAAAAGCTCCAGCACATCCTCTTTTTTAACGTCTATATGCTCGAGCTTTTCAGTCTGTAAGTCAACCCTACAATCGCCAAGGTCCTTTTCTGTAGTGAATACTGGAGCAAAGTATTCGTTAAGCATCTCCGCTACCTCCTCTGGTTCCATACGTACTTTTCTACTGTCACACTTGATTGGTCCTATTCTCTTATGTCTTATCCTCTTGCTCTTGAATTGAATTGACTTTAATTCTTACATCCTTCACATACATGAGGAATAAAACTCTATGTTACGTCTCCATCTAAATGTGCAATGTGCAATCATAGTAATTTATAATAATTTATTGTAAATAGAACAGTCAATGTAATATAGAGTACACTCAAATCAGCATGAGTTCATCAGTCTGATAGCCTGGTGGAAGAAGTTGACCTGTCGGTCCTGGCTTTTATGCTGCGGTACTGCTTCCCAGATGGTAGCAGCTGGAATAGATTGTGTTTAGGATAACTTGGGTCCCCAATGATCCTACGGGCCCTTTTTACACACCTGTCCTTGTAAATGTCCTGAATCATGGGAAGTTCACAACTACAGATGCGCTGGGCTGTCCACGCCACTCTCTGCAGAGTCCTGCGATTAAGGGAGGTACAGTTCTCATACCAGGCAGTGACGCAGCCAATCAGGATGCTCTCAATTGTGCCGCTGTAGAAAGTTCTTAGGATTTGGGAGTCCATAACAAACCTCCTCAACTGCTGTTGCGCCTTTTTCACCACACAGCTGGTGAAATCGGCACATAGCTATAGAATGTCTTGCGGTTTTCCTTAATCCTGCTCGCTAAGGCTTTCTCATGGCCCTTTCTGGCTCTCCTAAATTCATTCTTAAGCTCTTTCCTGCTAACCTTATAATTTTCTGTATCTCTATCATTACCTAGTATTTTGAACCTTTTGAACCTTTATTTTGTTGTTGACTATATTTTCTACAGACTTTGTATACCATGTTTCTGCATCATTTCTCTGTCTCATTGGAACGTACCCATGCAGAACGCCACGCAAATATCCCCTGAACGTTTGCTACATTTCTGCCAAACATTTCCCTGAGACCATCTGCTTCCAATTTATGCTTCCAAGTTCCTGCCTGATAGCTTCATATTTCTCCTTACTTCAATTAAATGTTTTCCTGATTTGTCTGCTCCTATCTGCTTCCAATGCTGTGGTAAAGGAGATAGAATTGTGCTCACTATCTCCAAAATCTCTCCCACTGAAAGACCTGACACCTGACCAGGTACATTTCCCAATAACAGATCAAGTACAGCCTCTCCTTTTGTAGGCTTATAGAACATAGAACGTAGTACAGCACATTACAGGCCCTTCGGCCCACAATGTTGTACCAACCCTCAAACCCTGCCTCCCACATAACCCCCCAGCTTAAATTCCTCCATATACTTGTCTAGTAGTCTCTTAAACTTCACTAGTGTATCTGCCTCCACCACTGACTCAGGCAGTGCATTCCACGCACCAACCACTCTCTGAGTGAAAAACCTTCCTCTAATATCCCCCTTGAACTTCCCTTCCCTTACCTTAAAGCCATGTCCTCTTGTACTGAGTAGTGGTGCCCTGGGGAAGAGGTGCTGGCTGTCCACTCTGTCTATTCCTCTTAATATTTTGTATACCTCTATCACGTCTCCTCTCATCCTCCTTCTCTCCAAAGAGTAAAGCCCTAGCTCCCTTAATCTCTGATCATAATCCATACTCTCTAAACTAGGCAGCATCCTGGTAAATCTCCTCTGTACCCTTTCCAATGCTTCCAAGTCCTTCCTATGGTGAGGCGACCAGAACTGGACACAGTACTCCAAGTGTGGCCTAACTAGAGCTTTATAGAGCTGCATCATTACATCGCATCTCTTAAACTCTATCCCTCTTCTTATGAAAGCTAACACCCCATAAGCTTTCTTAGCTACCCTATCTACCTATGAGGCAACTTTCAGGGATCTGTGGACATGTACCCCTAGATCCCTCTGCTCCTCCACACTACCATGTATCCTGCCATTTACTTTGTACTCTGCCTTGGAGTTTGTCCTTCCAAAGTGTACCACATCACACTTCTCCGGGTTGAACTCCATCTGCCACTTCTCAGCCCACTTCTGCATCCTATCAATGTCTCTCTGCAATCTTCGACAATCCTCTATACTATCTACAGCACCACTAACCTTTGTGTCATCTGCAAACTTGCCAACCCACCCTTCTACCCCCACATCCAGGTTGTTAATAAAAATCACGAAAGGTAGAGGTCCCAGAACAGATCCTTGTGGGACACCACTTGACACAACCCTCCAATCTGAATGTACTCCCTCCACCACAACCCTCTACCTTCTGCAGGCAAGCCAATTCTGAATCCACCTGGCCAAACTTCCCTGGATCCCATGCCTTCTGACTTTCTGAATAAGCCTACCGTGTGGAACCTTGTCAAATGCCTTACTAAAATCCATGTAGATTACATCCACTGCACTACCCTCATCTATATGCCTGGTCACCTCCTCAAAGAACTCTATCAGGCTTGTTAGACACGATCTGCCCTTCACAAAGCCATGCTGACTGTCCCTGATCAGACCATGATTCTCTAAATGCCCATAGATCCGATCTCAAAGAATCTTTTCCAACAGCTTTTCCACCACAGACGTAAGGCTCACTGGTCTATAATTACACAGACTATCCCTAATACTTCTTTTGAAAAAGGGGACAACATTCACCTCCCTCCAATCTTCCGGTACCATTCCCATGGACAATGAGGACATAAAGATCCTAGCCAGAGGTCAGCAATCTCTTCCCTTGCCTCGTGGAGCAGCCTGGGGAATATTCCGTCAGGCCCCAGGGACTTATCTGTCCTAATGTATTTTAACAACTCCAACACCTCCTCTCCCTTAATATCAACATGCTCCAGAACATCAACCTCACTTATATTGTCCTCACTGTCATCAAGTTCCCTCTCAGTGGTGAATACCGAAGAGAAGTATTCATTGAGGACCTCGCTCACTTCCACAGCCTCCAGGCACATCTTCCCACTTTTATCTCTAATCGGTCCTATCTTCACTCCTGTCATCCTTTTGTTCTTCACATAATTGTAGAATGCCTTGGGGTTTTCCTTTACCCTACTTGCCAAGGCCTTCTCATGCCCCCTTCTTGCTCTTCTCAGCCCCTTCTTAAGCTCCTTTCTTGCTACCCTATATTCCTCAATAGACCCATCTGATCCTTGCTTCCTAAACCTCATGTATGCTGCCTTCTTCCACCTGACTAGATTTTACACTTCACTTGTCACCCATGGTTCCTTCACCCTACCATTCTTTATCTTCCTCACCGGGACAAGAACATAGAACATAGAACAGTACAGCACATTATAGGCCCTTCAGCCCACAATGTTGTGCTGACCCTCAAATCCTGCCTCCCACATAACCCCCCAGCTTAAATTCCTCCATATACTTGTCTAGTAGACTCTTAAACTTCACTAGTGTATCTACCTCCACCACTGACTCAGGCAGTGCATTCCACGCACGAACCACTCTCAGAGTGAAAAACCTTCCTCTAATATCCCCCTTGAACTTCCCTTCCCTTACCTTAAAGCCATGTCCTCTTGTACTGAGCAGTGGTGCCCTGGGGAAGAGGCACTGGCTGTCCACTCTGTCTATTCCTCTTAATATCTTGTACACCTCTATCATGTCTCCTCTCATCCTCCTCTCCAAAGAGTAAAGCCCTAGCTCCCTTAATCTCTGATCATAATCCATACTCTCTAAACCAGGCAGCATCCTGGTAAATCTCCTTTGTACCCTTTCCAATGCCTCCACATTCCTCCTATAGTGAGGCGATCAGAACTGGACAAATTTATCCCTAACATCCTGCAAGAGTTCCTTAAACATCGTCCACATGTCCATAGTACATTTCCCTGCAAAAACATCACCCCAATTCACACTCGCAAGTTCTAGCCTTATAGCCTCATAATTTGCCCTTTCCCAATTAAAAATTTTCCTGTCCTCTCTGATTCTATCCTTTTCCATGATAATGCTAAAGGCCAGGGAGCGGTGATCACTGTCCCCCAGATGCTCACCCACTGAGAGATCTGTGACCTGACCCGGTTCGTTGCCGAATACTAGATCTAGTAAGGCATTTCCCCTAGTCGGCCTGTCAATATACTGTGGCAGGAATCCATCCTGGACACACTTAACAAACTCTGCCCCATCTAAACCCTTGGTTTAAAACCCTTGGCACTTCTAAATCAAGTGCCAATCAATATTAGGGAAGTTAAAGTCACCCACGATTACAACCCTGTTATTTTTGTACCTTTCCAAAATCTGCCTCCCAATCTGCTCCTCGGTATCTCTGCTGCTACCAGGGGGCCAGTAGAATACCCCCAGTAGAGTAACTACTCCCTTTCTGTTCCTGAATTCCACCCATACTGTCTCAAAAGAGGATCCTGCTACATTACCCACCCTTTCTGCAGCTGTAATAGTTTCCCTGACCAGTAATGCCACCCCTCCTCCCTTTCCCCCTCTCTATCCCTTTTAAAGCACTGAAATCCAGGAATATTGAGAATCCATTCCTGCCCTGGTGCCAGCCAAGTCTCCGTAATGGCCACTACATCATAATTCCATGTATGTATCCAAGCTCTCAGTTCATCACCTTTGTTCCTGACGCTTCTTGCATTGAAGTACACACACTTTAGCCCTTCTATCTTACTACCTTTACACCCTTTATTCTGCTTTTCTTTCCTTAAAGCCTCTCTATATGTTAGATCTGGCTTTACTCCATGCACTTCTTTCACTGCTCTATCGCTCTGGGTCCCATCCCCCATGCAAATTAGTTTAAACCCTACCGAACCATGCTAGCAAACCTACCTGCAAGGATATTGTTCCCTCTCGAATTCAAGTGCAACCTATCCAATCTGTACAGGTCCCACCTTCCCCAGAAGAGATCCCAATGATCCAAAAATCTAAAACCCTGTCCCCTGCACCTACTCCTCAGGCACGCATTCAACTGCCATCTCCTCCAATTAACCATATTACCATATAACAATTACAGCACGGAAATAGGCCACCTCGGCCCTTCTAGTCCGTGCCGACGCTTACACTCACCTAGTCTCACTGGCCCGCACTCAGCGCATAACCCTCCATTCCTTTCCTATCCTTATACCTATCCAATTTTACTTTAAATGACAATACTGAACCTGCCTCTACCACTTCTACTGCAAGCTCATTCCACACAGCTACCACTCTCTGAGTAAAGAAATTCCCCCTCGTGTTACCCTTAAACTTTTGCCCCCTAACTCTCAACTCATGTCCTCTTGTTTGAATCTCCCCAACTCTCAATGGAAAAAGCCTATCCATGTCAACTCGATCTATCCCCCTCATTATCCGTCGGTGCGGGCAGCAGAGCGGGAGTAAGGAGTGCTCGTGATCGACATACGACTGGAGATCGGAGGATCATCCGTTGTAGATAGGCCGAGACCCTCGGACCTACCTGGAGAGTACCTGAGGAGGAAGGTAAAGCTGCGCAAATGTGGGTGACGTCAGCGGCGAGCGCGGGCTTTAAAAAACGGCCCACTTTCAGGAGCGGGCAGCGTCGGTGCGGGCAGCGGAGCGCACAGGAGCAGAGTGCTGGGCTTTGGCTCAGCGGGCTTCGGCGCAAGAGGACTTCGACAAGAAGCCTGTTTTTCATTTATTCTGACTAATCTGGGATCAGGTAATGGGGGAGACAGTTAGAGCAGTGGTGTGCTCCGTATGCAGTATGTGGGAGGTCAGGGTCAACACAGTTGTCCCTGATGACCACACCTGCAAAAGGTGCATCCAGCTGCAGCTCCTATCAGACCGAGTTAGGGAATTGGAGCAGGAGCTGGATGAACTACGGATCATTCGGGAGGCAGAGGCAGAGATAGATAAGAGTTATCGGGAGGCAGTCACACCGAAGAGACAGGAGGTAGGCAAATGGGCGACAGTCAAGAGAGGCAGGGGGAGCAGACAGAGAGAGCAGAGCACCCCTGTGGCCGTTCCCATCAAAAATAAGTATATCGTTTTGGATACTGTTGGTGGGGATGACCTACCAGGAACAAGCTGCAGTGGTCCTGTCTCTGGCACTGAGGTTGGACCCTTGACTAGGAAGGGGAGGAGGGAAGAGAAGAGAGCGGTATTGATAGGGGATTCTATAGTCAGGGGGGCGGATAGGAGATTTTGTAGGGAAGATCGGGAGTCTCGGATGGTATGTTGCTTCCCTGGTGCCGGGGTCCGAGACATCTCAGATCGGGTGCAGGTTATTCTCGAGAGGGAGGACAAGAATCCAGATGTTGTGGTCCATGTAGGGACCAATGACGTGGGTAGGATGAGTGAGGGGGTCCTGCGTAGGGAGTTCAGGGAGTTAGGTGCGAAGCTGAAGAGCAGGACCTCCAGAGTAACAATCTCAGGATTGCTACCTGTGCCACGTGCGAGTGAGGCAAGGAACAGAAGGATTATAAAGATTAATACGTGGCTGAGAGGATGGTGCAGGAGGGAGGGCTTCAGGTTTGTAGATAATTGGGCTTTGTTCCAAGGAAGGTGGGATCTGTTCCGAAGGGACGGTTTACACCTGAACTGGAGCGGTACTAACATTCTTGCAGGAAAGTTTGTTAGTGCTTCTTGGAGGGGTTTAAACTAAACTTGCAGGGGGCGGGGATCCAGAATGTGAGAGAGGATAGCGAGAGGAAGAATAAAGGACAGGTGGGGACTACACGGTTCCGGAATATTAAGTGTGTAGTAGAGAAAGGTGAGGCGGAACAAGTGATAAGGAGGACACATGTACAGAAGGATGGTCTGACGGAACATGGAGTTAAATGTGCAGAAAGAATAAGTAAATTTAGGAAGGACAACAAAATTCTAGGGCGTATAGCCCGATGGGAGTTCCGGGAGCTGGGTTAAACACAATAGGCAGCGATTTAAACAGAGAGAGGGGAAATGGGCTACAAATTCTATATCTGAATGCACGAAGTGTCAGAAATAAGGCGGATGAGCTTGAAGCTCAGGTGCGAATGGGTAACTATGATGTTGTTGGGATAACGGAGACATGGCTGCAGGGAGATCAGACCTGGGAAATGAATGTACAAGGGTATACGTGCTATCGTAGGGACAGAAATGTGGGCAGAGGGGGTGGGGTGGCCCTGTTGGTGAGGAATGAGATTCAGTCCTTTGCAAGGGGGGACATAGGGTCAGGAGAAGTAGAGTCTGTGTGGATAGAACTGAGGAACAGTAAGGGCAAAAGGACCCTAATGGGTGTTGTCTACAGGCCACCAAACAGTAGCATGGATATTGGGTGCAAGTTGAATAGGGAGTTAACATTGGCATGTGGCAAAGGTAATGTCGCAGTAGTTATGGGGGATTTCAACATGCAGGTGAACTGGGAGAATCAGGTTGGTGCTGGACCACAGGATAGGGAGTTTGTAGAGTGCCTACGGGATGCATTCTTGGAACAGCTTGTACGAGAGCCGACCAGGGACAAGACTATTCTGGATTTAGTGTTATGTAATGAACAGGATTTGATAAGCGATCTCGCAGTAAAGGAGCCATTAGGAGGTAGTGATCACAATATGATAAGCGTTTATCTGCAATTTGAGAAGGATAAGGGCAGCTCGGAGGTGTCAGTGTTGCAGATGAACAGGGGAAACTATGGAGCCATGAGGGAGGAGCTGGCCAAAGTTGACTGGACGGATAGCCTAGAAGAAAAGACAGTGGAACAGCAATAGCAGGTATTCTTGGGAATAATGCACAAGGTGCAAAATCAGTTCATCCCCCAGAGAAGGAAGGATTCAAAGGGGGGAAAGGGGCCACAGTGGTTGACAAAGGAAGTCAGAGATTGCATAGCATTAAAAAAAAAGAAATATGACAGAGCTAAGGTGAGTGGGAGGACAGATGATTGGGAAGTGTTCAAGGAACAACAGAACTTAACTAAAAAGACAATACGGGGAGAAAAAATGAGGTACGAACGCAAGCTAACCAGGAATATAAAGGAAGATAGCAAAAGCTTTTTTAGGTATATGAAGAGAAAGAAGATAGTTAAGAACAACGTTGGGCCCTTGAAGAATGAATTGGGTGAAATTGTTATGGGAAACAGAGAAATGGCAGAAGAACTTAATGAGTACTTTAGATCTGTTTTCACTAAGGAAGACACAAGCAATCTCCCAGATGTATGGATGGGCCAAGGACATAGGGTAACAGAGGAAATTAAGCAGATTGACATTCGGAAGGAAACGGTGATGAAAAGACTGATGGGACTGAAGGCTGACAAATCCCCAGGTCCAAATGGTCTGCACCCTAGGGTACTAAAGGAGGTGGCCCTGGAAATTGCGGATGCATTGGTAATCATTTTCCAATGTTCCTTAGATTCAGGATCAGTCCCTGAGGATTGGAAAATGGCTAATATTATCCCACTTTTTAAGAAAGGAGGGAGGGAGAAAACAGAGAACTATCGACCTGTCAGCCTGACATCGGTGGTGGGAAAGATGCTAGAGTCCATTATTAAGGATGAAATAGTGGCATATCTAGATAGCAGTGATAGGATTGGGCCGAGCCAGCATGGATTTACCAAGGGTAAATCATGCTTGACTAATCTGTTGGAGTTTTTCGAGGATGTAACCAGGAAGTTAGACGGGGGAGATCCAGTGGATGTAGTGTGCCTCGATTTTCAGAAGGCATTTGATAAGGTCCACATAGAAGATTGGTGAGTAAAATCAAAGCTCAGGGCATCAGGGGGAAGGCATTGACATGGATAGAAAACTGGTTGGCAGATAGAAAGCAAAGGGTAGCGGTGAATGGGTGTTTCTCGGAATGGCAGGTGGTGACTAGTGGGGTGCCACAGGGCTCAGTATTGGGACCACAGCTGTTTACCATTTACGTTAACGATTTGGATGAAGGCATAGAAAATAACATCAGCAAATTTGCTGATGATACTAAGCTGGGTGGCAGTGTGACATGTGATGAGGATGTTAGGAGAATTCAGGGTGACTTGGATAGGCTGGGTGAGTGGGCAGATACTTGGCAGATGGCGTTTAATGTGAATAAGTGTGAGGTTATCCACTTTGGGAGTAAGAACAGGAAGGCAGATTATTATCTCAACGGTGTAGAGTTGGGTAAGGGAGAAATACAAAGAGATCTCGGAGTCCTTGTTCATCAGTCACTGAAGGTGAATGAGCAAGTGCAGCAGGCAGTGAAGAAGGCTAATGGAATGTCGGCCTTTATTACAAAGGGAATTGAGTACAAGAGCAAGGAAATCCTCTTGCATTTGTACAGAGCCCTGGTGAGACCACACCTGGAGTATTGTGTACAGTTTTGGTCTCCAGGGTTAAGGAAGGACATCCTGGCTGTAGAGGAAGTGCAGCGTAGATTCACGAGGTTAATTCCTGGGATGTCTGGACTGTCTTACGCAGAGAGGTTAGAGAGACTGGGCTTGTACACGCTGGAATTAAGGAGATTGAGAGGGGATCTGATTGAAACATATAAGATTATTAAGGGATTGGACAAGATAGAGGCAGGAAATATGTTCCAGATGCTGAGAGAGTCCAGTACCAGAGGGCATGGTTTGAGAATAAGGGGTAGGTCATTTAGGACAGAGTTAAGGAAAAACATCTCCGAGAGAGTTGTGGGGGTCTGGAATGCACTGCCTCGGAAGGTAGTGGAGGCCAATTCTCTGGATGCTTTCAAGAAGGAGCTAGATAGGTATCTTATAGATCGGGGAATCAAGGGCTATAGGGACAAGGCAGGAACCGGGTATTGATAGTAATTGATCAGCCATGATCTCAAAATGGCGGTGCAAGCTCGAAGGGCCTTCTACTTCTACTTCTATAGGTCTACTTCTGCACCTATTGTCTATTGTCTATTATTTTAAATACCTCTATCAAGTCCCCCCTCAACATTCTACGCTCCAAAGGATAAAGACCTAACTTGTTCAACCTTTCCCTGTAACTTAGGTGCTGAAACCCAGGTAACATTTTAGTAAATCTTCTCTGTACTCTCTATTTTGTTGATATCTTTCCTATAATTCGGTGACCAGAACTGTACACAATACTCCAAATTCGGCCTTACCAATGCCTTGTACAATTTTAACATTACATCCCAACTCCTATACTCAGTGCTCTGATTCATAAAGGCCAGCGTACCAGAAGCTTTCTTCACCATTCTATCCACATGAGATTCCACCTTCAGGGAACTATGCACCATTATTCCTAGATCACACTGGTCTACTGCATTCTTCAATGCCCTACCATTTACCATGTATGTCCTATTTGGATTATTGTAGCACCTTACACTTATCAGCATTAAACTCCATCTGCCATCATTCAGCCCACTCTTCTAACTGGCCTAAATCTCTCTGCAAGCTTTGCAAACCTACTTCATTATCCACAACGCCACCTATCTTAGTATCATCTGCATACTTACTAATGCAATTTACCACCCCTTATCCAGATCATTAATGTATATGACAAACACATTGGACCCAGTACAGATCCCTGAGGCATACCACTAGTCACCGGCCTCCAACCTGACGAACAGTTATCCACCACTACTCTCTGGCATCTCCCAACCAGCCACTGTTGAATCCATTTTACTACTTCAATATTAATACCTAATGATTGAACCTTCCTAACTAACCTTCCATGCAGAACCTTGTCAAAGGCCTTACTGGTCCATATAGACAACATCCACTGCTTTACCCTCGTCAACTTTCCTCGTAACCTCTTCCAAAAATTCAGTAAGATTTGTCAAACATGACCTTCCATGCACAAATCCATGCTGACTGTTCCTAATCAAACCCTGTCTATCCAGATTATTATATATACCATCTCTAAGAATACTTTCCATTAATTTACCCACCTTTCTGATGCACCATCAATAACTCTCGGAGACTGGAAGTGAACGATAGGCTTTTATTAGCAGCAAAAAGGGGGCACGACATCTTGGAGACTGAGGGAGGAGCAGTGCTCCAATCGCCTTTATACAGGGGTCTGTGGGAGGAGCCACAGCAGCAGTCAGCAGAGGGGCGTGTCCAGACAGGTATACATAGTTTACCACACTTTCCTCAAAACCTCTTCAAAAAATTCAATAAGGTTTGTCAAACATGACCTTTTACACACAAATCCATGCTGACTATTCCTAATCAGACCCTATCTATCCAGATAATTATATATACCATCTCTAAGAATACTCTCCATTTATTTACCCACCACTGACGTCAAACTGACAGGCTAGGTTTAATCTTAGAACCCTTTTTAAACAATGGAACCACATGAGCAATACGCCAATCCTCTGGCACCATCCCTGTTTCTAATGACATTTGAAATATTTCTGTCAGAGCCCCTGCTATTTCTACACCAACTTCCCGCAAGGTCCTACTGAATATCCTGTCAGGATCCGGAGATTTATCCACTTTTATATTCCTTAAAAGTGCCAGTACTTCCTCCTGTTTAATTGACATAGTTTCCATAACTTCGCTACTTGCTTCCCTTACCTTACACAATTCAATATCCTTCTCCTTAGTGAATACCGAAGAAAAGAAATTGTTCAAAATCTCCCCCATCTCTTTCAGCTCCACACATAGCTGTCCACTCTGATTCTCTAAGGGGCCAATTTTATCCCTCACTATCCTTTTGCTATTAATATAACTATAGAAACCCTTCGGATTTATTTTCACCTTACTTGCCAAAGCAATCTCGTATCTTCTTTTAGCTTTTCTAATTTCTTTCTTAAGATTCTTTTTACATTCTTTATATTCCTCGAGCACCTCATTTACTCCATGCTGCCTATATTTATTGTAGATCTCCCTCTTTTTCCGAACCAAGTTTCCAATATCCCTTGAAAACCATGGTGCTCTCAAACTTTTAACCTTTCCTTTCAACCTAACAGGAACATAAAAGATTCTGTACCCTCAAAATTTCACCTTTAAATGACCTCCATTTCTCTATTACATCCTTCCCGTAAAACAAATTGTCCCAATCCACTCCTTCTAAATCCTTTCGCATCTCCTCAAAGTTAGCCTTTCTCCAATCAAAAATCTCAACCCTGGGTCCAGTCCTATCCTTCTCCATAATTATATTGAAACTAATGGCATTCTGATCACTGGACCCGAAGTGCTCCCCAACACATACGTCCGTCACCTGATCTATCTCATTCTCTAACAGGAGATCCAACACTGCCCCTTCCCTAGTCGGTACCTTTATATATTGCTGCAAAAAATTATCCTGCACTTTCTTACCATCACTATCACGTAGCACTGGCAGCAGTCCTGAGAATGCCACCCTTGAGGTCCTGTTCTTCAGCCTCCTGCCTAGTTCCTGTAACTCACACTTCAGGACCTCATCCCTCTTCCTGCCTATGTCATTGGTACCAACATGTATCACCACTTCTAGTGCTTTCCCTCTCGTACCAGGATGTCATGCACCTGGTCAGAAACATCCCGTAACCTGGCACCTGGGAGGCAACAAACCATGTGGGTGTCCTTCTCATGTCCACTAAATCTCCTGTCTGCTCCCCTGACTATAGAGTCTCCAATGATGACAGCTCTCCTCTTCTCCGTCCCATCCTTCTGCACCACAGGGTCAGACTCAGTGCCAGAGGCCCTGCCACCGTGGCTCACACCTGGTCGGTCGTCCTCACCAACAGCATCCAGGATGGTAAACTTATTATTCAGGGGAATGGTTACAGGGGTGCTCTGTACTACCTGTCTACTCACCTTCACTTTCCCCCCTCTGACTGTCACCCAACGACCTGCTTCTGGCAGCCTAGGTGTGACTAGCTCCCTGTAGCTCTCATCTATGACTGCCTCATTCTCCCTTATGAGTCGAAGGTCATCCAGCTGCTGCTCCAGATTCCTCACACGGTCTTCCAGATCGCCCAGCTGCAAGCACCTGGCAGATGTGACTCTGCGGGAGAGGGGAGATCCCCCAAGACTGCCATATCTCACAGGAGAGGCTCATTACCATCTCAGGAGTCATTGTAAAGACTAACTGGGAACAAGCTCGTCCTCCACCTCTTCTTGTCGAAGCCTCTCGAGTCAAAGCCTCAAATCTCCACTCCTTCACTGGCTCACTCACTCACTGGCTGCTTTCCATGTATTTCCTTATATTCATATTGTGTCAAGAAACCTTCCAGAACACACCTAACAAACTCCACCCCATCTAAACCCCTTGCTCTGGGGAGATGCCAATCAAGATTGGGGGGGTTAAAATCTCCCACCACGACAACCCTGTTGGATGGATTGAAAAGGTAGTGTCAGCACAGGAGGCAAGGGTCAGGCCAGTTCTGCTCTCTGCTCCGTGGTATTTGTTCAACTCTTCACTGTACTGAGGCTGAGGCAGAGGGCCCACTTGGCTGCTTCAGGCTTCATGTCTCCGGGTTACACGATGTTTACTCAGTGCAGCACTGAGGCTGAGGTTGTGGCCTGCTCCAAATGCTCCAAGTTTCATGTCTGAGGACTCACTTTTACTCTAAATGCTGTTTACTTGCTTTTATTGTATGCATGATTTGCTTTTTCATTCTCCCTCTGCACATTGGGTGTTTGTTGGATTTTTAAAAATGGGTTCTTTTGGGTTTCTTATTTTATGATTTCACTCGACAGTGTCAAGGACAGTATCTGCTGCTGTGTTTACAATCAGCTCATGCATTTCTTTCCATCCTCACCCCTTCTCTCTAGTTCACCTAAGTGCCATCTATTCCTATCCTGAATCTTCCCTGCATCAAAGATGAAGCATAAAGCTGAGAGAGCCTGCATGAAAACAATGTCCTCTTCATTGGCAAGATGTCTCAAAGTACTTCAGAGACATGTCTGTGCACAGCAATTCCCATAAAGAGAGAAGAAATAAACAGCTGGATATTTGGCTTTATTGGGTTTGCTTAACCCAGGTTTGATCCTGATGTCAGGGTTTGTCTGTGTGGAATTTGCACATTCTCCCTGTAACTGCTTGGGTTTCCTCTGGGTACTCCAATTTTCTCCTACATCCCAAAGACGTTCAGGATAGTGGGTTAATTAGAACATAGAAATTTACAGCGCGTCACAGGCTCTTCGGTCCACAATGTTGTGCTGACCATGTAACCTACTCTAGAAACTGCCTAGAATTTCCCTAGCGCATAGCCCTCTGTTTTTCAAAGCTGCATGTTAAAAAGAGGCTGTTAAAAGTCCCTATTGTATCTGCTTCCACCACCGGCAGTGCATTCCACACACCTCTCGCTCTCTGTGTGAAAAACTTACCCCTGACATTCCCTTTGTACCTACTTCCAAGCACCTTAAAACTATGCCTTCTCATGTTAGCCATTCAGTCATGGGAAAAAGCCTCTGGCTATCCACACGATCAATGCCCCTCATCATCTTAAACACCTCTATCAGGTCACCTCTCATCCTCCGTTGGAGAAAAGGCCAAGTACGCTCAACCTATTCTCATAAGGTACGCCATCCAATCCAGGCAACATCCTTGTAAATCTCTGCACTCTCTCTATAGTATCCACATCCTTCCTGCATTGAGGTGACCAGAACTGAACACAGTACTCCAAGGGGGTCTGACCAGGGTGCTATATAGCTATAGCTCTTAAACTCAATCCCACGGTTGATGAATTCCAACACACCATATGCCTTTTTAACAACTCTCTCAACCTGCGCAACAACTTTGAGTATCCTATTGATGCTCTCAGATTCTCTCAGATTCTCCACACTGCCAAGAGTCTTACCATTTATATTATATTTTGTCTTCAAGTTAGCCTACCAAAATGAACCACTTCACACTTATCTGGGTTGAAGTCCATTTGCCACTTCTCAGCCCAGTTCTTCATCCTATTGATGTCCCGCTGTAACCTCTGACAACCCTCCAGACTATTCACAACACTCCCAACCTTTATGTCATCAACAAACTTACTAATCCACCCTTCAACCAGCTCATTTATAAAAATCACAAAGAGGAGGGGTCCCAAACCAGATGCCCACAGAACACCACTGGTCACTGACCTCCATGCAGAATACAAACCATCTACAACCACCCTTTGCCTTCTGCTGGCAAGCCAATTCGGGATCCACAAAGCAAGGTCTCCTTGGATCCCATGCCTCCTTACTTTCTGAAGGAGCCTTGCAAAGGGAACCTTATCAAATGCCTTACTGAAATCCATTTACATTACATTCACTGCTCTGTAAGGCATGACTTACCCTTGATAAAGCCATGCTGACTATCCCTAATCATATTATGTCTCTCCAAATGTCCATAAATCCTGCCTCTCAGGATCTTCTCCAACAACTTGCCCACCACTGAAGTCAGACGCACTGGTCAGTTATCTCTACATCCTTTCTTAAACAAGGAACAACATTTGAAACCCTCCAATCCTCCGGTACTTCTCCCGTCTCTATTGATGACGCAAAAATCATCGCAAGAGTCTCAGCAATCTCCTCCCTTGCTTCCCACAGTAGCCTGGACTATATCTCATCCAGTCCCAGTGACTTACCTAACTTAATGCTTTTCAAAAGCTCCAGAACATCCTCTTTCTTAATGTCTTTATGCTCCACTACAAATAGTTGAAACCCAAAATTGAAACAGTCATCATGTGAATTTCAGAATTCCCCAATTTGACATAAATCCATGGTCTAGCAGTCTTATTAAAATATCACTTATGTGAGCGATGTGTTCCTCTATGGACTTGGAGAAGTCTAGGATATCATCCATGTAGACAAAGATATGCTTATGGAGAGTCTCCAGAGCATGCTGTTTATAAAGGCTTGGAAAACAGCTGGAGCTGAAGGGCATAACCAGGTACTCATAGTGCCCCATCAGTGTATATAGGCTTCCACTCATCACTCTCCCTTATACGGACTAAATTGTATACACACCGTAGGTCTAGCTTAGTGAATATTTTTGCCCCTTGGAGAATCTTGGACGATGTATTCATGAGTGGAAGAGAGTAATGATTCTGAACTGTTATGCAGTTTAATCCTCTATAATCAATCCATGGCCGCAGGTTCCCATCCTCTTTTTGTAAGAAGTAGAAGCCTGTGTGAGGTGGAGGGCCAAATGAATCCCATAGCAAGGGCCTTTGTTATATATATTTCCATTGCAGACCTGAGAGCGCCTATAATTGACCACACAGAAGACAAGTACCAGGCAGAAGATCTATAGCACAGTTGTAGGATTGCTGTAGTGGAACAGCCAAGGCCTTTCCCATGCCAAAGACCTCTTCCAACTCCTTGTAGACAGAAGGAACTTCGACCTGCCAGGGTGTAGCAAGCTCTTCTGACCCCTCCTTCAAGGATGATTCCTGAGGTTTCTTAGGTGGTAGGTGAAGGTGATCAACCTTCAAGTCATCTCCCTAGATTCATTAGACTCCACCATTTCCTCAGACAATGGCAATGAGGTGTCAGAAATGGTTCCTGTATCCCCAAGAACAGGCTCCAGAGGTCTGTGTTTAGGAGTCTTCCCTTCAGTCGGGACCTGGCAGCTGGATTCCTTAGGCTTTGAGTTACCTTGACTGAAGTCTGTCCCCTTCTGGTCATTGGTCTTGGGAGAGTCTGGGAGTCAGAACACCATACAGCAAACATATTTCTTACAATGCCTGGACCAAGCAATGATTCTCTCCTCTTTCCAGTACACAAATGGGTTCTGCTGGGACAGCCAAGGGTTAGGGATATGAGTAGAGAGTCAGTGATGTAGGAACTAATGTCTTCCACATGATCCTCAATCCTCATCTGCAAAACCACAGTCTTTTGCTGGATCTGCCCCAGAACCTACTGGGTAGCTGTCCTAGACAGTTGCAGGCAAGGACTGGCTCAACTCTCAGAGTGGTATGTCGAACTGATGGGCAGTTCGTAAGTCCAAAGAATTACCCAGTACCCCTGAGTCACAAAAGTCTTTACCTGCTTCATGTTCTTACCCCAGGTGGGCTCTGCCTTAGCATGAAACCAGAAGCCGTGGGATTGGGAGTGGTGGCTGCTCCCATCACAGTCCTCCTGATACTGGACGGTCTTAGCAGATCTCCAGACATTCAGCCTGCAGGTGACCCGGTTACGCACAGTAATAGCAGCAGCTTTGATTCCAATGCTGGGACCTCTCATCAGTGGAGAGACTCGTGTAGCCGATCTGCGGGGACTCAACAGAGTCCTAAGCAGGAGACAGGCTGATCATGGTCTAAGATTGGGGGGCGGGGAGGAGGGAGGTGGTGGAAGCACAATAGATTGAGGCTGGGCTCAGGCTCATCAGTAAAGTAGTCCCTCTTACTCTCTGCCAGATGATTGTCAAGGTAGATGGACTGTTTGATGAGAAGCTCTAGGTCCCCTGTTGGCTCTCTCAAAGTGAGGGCATCCCGGAGTCCGTGACAGTACAGTGTGGCTAAGGCTTCCCTCTTCCAACCCTTCTCTTGTGCCAAAGTTCAGAACTCAATAGCATAGTTGACTGCTAATCAATTTCCCTGAAGCAACTTCATCAGGAAGTCCAAGACTCTAGTTGCGCTGATGGGATGATAAAATACCCTTCTCATGGTGGCCATGAATTCCTCTGAATCCACAAAAATATCCAACCTTCATTCCCATTGCATGGTGGCCCAGGTGAGGGCTCTCCCGATCAAGAGAGAGTTCATGAAGGCTGCTTTTCCACGCTCTAAAGGGAACTGGGACGGCTGGAGTTCGAACACCAACGAGCATTGAGTGAGGAAGCTGTGGCAAAAACCCAAGGCCGAAGATCTAACAGTTCTGCAGAGTGAATTGACAGCCTCACTCAAGCGACTCTGGGTTCATTCTTGCGAGAACTGGTACACAGTGGTGATGCATCTCCAGGTTCTGTCTCATTGTGACTGGCCACAGCGGCTGAGAGGCTCTGATACCCCGCTGGGTCCATGTTGTCTCAATCATACTGTGAGGACAGATCTTGACAAGGATGGTTAGGACCCAAGTGCTGGAGTATCCAAGGATGGAATCAGGACAGAGTATAAAGCTAGAATGAGATCTGAGCAGAAACAAAATGTTAGATGGTATCTCTAGTTAGGCTTACGATTAAGCATCAAACCTCAGTTCAGGTGCTATTTAAATACTCAATTTTTGGCATCTAAATTGCTAATTAGCATGACTGTCCTGAACCCTTAAAAGGGTCACACCAGCTATCCATATTCCAGAGAATTAGAGCCTATGAACACTGGATGTTGACGCAGTTGGGTGCATGTCATAACAGAAGGTTGTTATAGGTAACAATGGGACATAGACAGCATCCAGAGCTGGGCTCAGAAGTAGCAGAAGGAGTTCAATAAAGTGATATATTTTGTAAGGTTGAACTTGAACACAGAATATGGGGTTAATGGTTGGATTCCCAGCAGCATGGAGGAACAGAGAGATCTTGGAGTCAACATCCATAGATCCCTCAGAGATGCTGCACAAATTGATAGGCTGGTTAAGAAGGCATATGGTGTGTTGGCCTTCATTAGTTGGGGGATTGAGTTCAAAATTTGCGAGGCAATAATGTAGCTCTATAAAGATCTGGTTAGACCATACTTAGAATATTTTCCTGACGAAGGGTCTCGGCCTAAAACGTCGACAGCGCTTCTCCCTATCGATGTTGCCTAGCCTGCTGTGTTCTACCAGCATTTTGTGTGTGTTGTTTCTTGGAATATTGTGTTCAGTTTGGTTGACTCATTATAGGAAGAATATAGAAGTTTTGGAGAGTGTGCACCAGAGGTTTACTAGGATGCTGCTTGGATTAGAGAGCATGTCTTATGTGGATAGGTTGAACAAGCTAGGATTTTCTCTTTGGAGTGGAGGAGGAAGAGAGGTAACTCGGAGGTGTGTAAGATGATAAGAGGCATAGATAGAGTGGACAGCCAGTGCCTTTTTCCCAGGGCAGAAGTTGCTAATGCAAGACAGCATAATTGTAAGATGGTTGGAGGAATGTATAGAGGGGATGTCAGAGGTAGATTTTGTACACAGACTGATGGATGTGTGGAACATGTTGCTAGGGATGGTGGTAGAGGCAGATACATTACACGCCTCTTAGATAGGTACATTGGTGTAAGAAAAATGGAGGTCTATGTAGGTGGGAAGCGTTAGATTTATTTTGACGTAGGTTAAAATGTTGGTACTACATGGCGGGCCGAAAGGCCTGTACTCTGCTGTACTGTTCTATGTAAAAAAAACAGCGGGAATACAAAAAAAATGAACAGTGTTCTTGCATGAATTTTTATTCTATGATGCTAAAAAGCTAATAAGTAGACAAGCATTAGTTTGGTCGTGGGTTTAACAGTGCACTGAACTAGACACTGCAGATGCTGGAATCTGGAGCAAAAAACAATCTTCTGCGGCAACTCAATGAACTGAACATCTGTGGGAAAAGAGAAATATTGGTCCTGGGTTGAATCCCAGCATGTGGACAGGGAGGAAATCTTATTCAAAGTTGATCATTCTGGAGCATATTGGCACTTCCTTTCCTCTCACAGGTGCTGCTTGACCCACTGAGTTCCTGCAGCAGATTGCTGGTTGTATCCTGAAGGCACATTGCTTTCACAAACCACCAAGTTTTCGCCAATATTCATTTTAGTCATAATTTAAGCATCTCCAATTAAAATTTGTTTGCCTTTGATCACTTCTTGAACATGTTCATCAACCTGTCTTGTTCATATCAGACAAGCAAGAGCTGTGGCTGAGGAACAAAATTTGAGCATCCAATTACACACGTCACTGAAAGTTAGTGGACATGTACAGAAAGCAATTAAAAAGACTAATAGAATTCTGTTCTTTTTCCTCAAGAGGTCTTAAGGTATAATTGCTTCTGTAGTTCAAGGCTTTAATAATTCACCAGCTGGAGTACCCTTCAAGCTAGTGCTGGGCACCCCAGGAAGGGTACCTTGGCCCAGAAAGCATTCAGCATAGCTTCATCAAACAACACCGGGATGAAATGCAGTAAATTATGAGGGTAATGCTTATATATGCATCTTTCCTATTGAAGATGAGGGAGTGATCTGATCAAGATCTTTATGATAAAAGGAATGAAATAGAGGCCGATAAATAATTCTCTCAGATGGGAGAAATCAAGAGAAAGGGGATGTAATCTTAAAACTGGAGTGAAAAGTCTTTCTTCACCCAGAGGACATTTGAAAGTCCACAGATAATCTTCAACTCCCAGTGCACCTCCCCCCCCCACCCCCCACCGTGCCTTATGAAAACAGCAGCTGCCCTTCCAAAGGCTGTGAACTTGGGAGACAGTGTGCAGGATACCTTGAGGAGTTGAATGCTGTTACACAATTGTAAGCATTACAACGTCATTACATTACAATTGCATTGCTGAGGCTTATTTGAGAATTATATATTTCAATAGATGATAGTCTCTTTCAAGGCCGTAAGAACGTGAGAAATAGGAGCTGGTCTAGACCATCTTGCCCATTGAACCTGCTCCGCCATTCGCTGATCTGATTGTGGACTTAGTCCCACCTACCTGCTGTTTCCCCGTAGCCCTCAGTTCCCCTACAATGACTGTTTATTGTTTTGTTCAAGCAGCAATGAGGATGGAAGGTTTGTGTTGTGGAAAGAGCAGTAGGGAGTGCTGAAGTGAAGCAGGCATAGGTCACTGAGGATCTTCAGATATGCAAGTGGACTCCGCCATTCATCCTGTGTGAGAAGCAAAGAGAAATGTTTCTTAGGGCAAATGATATTGTCAAGGTCCAGTGGACGCAGAACAGAGAAACATGAGGAGAGGAAAGGAATATTTTTGCTGCTAATTTGGGCTGCTGACATGTGATGTAGGTGAGTCTGTTAGCTCCTATTTTAATCTGATGCTGTCAGAAATTTATGACCATGCAAACAGAGGTGTGTGAGTGTGTGTGTGTGTGTGCATGTGTGTGTGTGTGTGTGTGTGTGTGTGTGTGTGTGTGTGTGTGTGTGTGTGTGTGTGTGTGTGTGTGTGTGTGTGTGTGTGTGTGTGTGAGAGAGAGAGAGATACATTTGACATAGGGCACAGGTCTAATAAGGCAGATGTACAAAGCAGTGGGTGAATAATTGCAGTGCTGTTACCTGGAAGAGTGACCTCATGGTGAGAGAGAAGTGGACACAGCCAGCTCTCTACAGGAGCAGCATTGACTAAGGCATGGCTAGCAATAATCTGGCACCACCACAAGTTGGATGTGATTTCAGTGGGAATGTGAATGCTGGAAAGTCAAGCAGTTAAATGTGAAGACAATTGGCTAAAACATGCAGGCATTGCATATTGTGTAAACTGAAAAACTGTCACATGAAACCATAGAATTCAGTGTTTAATCTCCACATATAAAATGAAGCTTTTTAGGCATTGGCAAAAAATTAATAGAACTAATATCCTGCTCAGCAGTTGATGCCAATAAGCACAGGTGCATTAGGAAAGGACATCTGCTACCTTTGTGAGGCAGAGGAGAAAGCACTGAGATTTGGAGATTGTGAAATTTCAAATGCCAGAGGACAAGCATTCAGAGTAAGAGCGGCAAAATTTAAAGGCTATGTGTGGGGCATGATTTTTACACAATGAGTGGTAGGATCTGAGAATGGATTGTCGGTGGTGGTGGTGGAAGCAGTGGTGTTTACTAGGCTTTTAGACATGTGCCTACAGAGAATGAGGGAATATGGCAGAAGGGACTGAGTTTAATTTGGCATTAGGTCTGGTGCAGACATTTTCGACTGTAAGGACTGCTCCTGTGCTGTATTGTTCTGGGCTACAGGGACTATTCCAGTGCTGTATTCTTCTGGGCCATAGAACCTGTTCCTGTTCCCGTGCTGTATTGTTCTGGGTTCTATGTGCCACGCTTCTCTTAGCAACTCCAGACAACCAGTTTTTCCAGTTTGCTTGGATATGGCCATTGCTGATGAGAAATCACCACGACACACCTGCTGTGTTTCTTCCTCCACAGCTGCTGCCCGACAATATAAGTGTTTTCAGCATTCACATTTATTTCAGATGCATAGTCTGCATCTTGCATTCTCCCATTGTTTCTTTACATTCCTCTGTTTACATCACCCATGTTTAACAAGGCTTCACACCTCTCTCAACCAGCACCATCATTGCTTATCTCTCATTAACAAGGCATTTTTGTCCACAGAACTGAGTGGATTTTTTTGTACCATCCTCTGTAAACTCCAAAGACTGCTGTGTGTAAAAATCTCTGGAGAGCAGTAGCTTCTGAGATACTCCAACAACCCTGTCTGGCACCAGAATCATTCCATGATCAAAGTTTATTAGATGATGTTTCTTCCTATTCCTGATGTTTGGGCTGAACAACAACTGAACTTCTGGACATGTCTGCATGCTTTTATGCATTGAATTGCTGCCACATGATTGGCTGTTTAGATCTTTGCATTAATGAGCAGGTGTACAGATGTACCTAATAAAGTGGCCACTGAATGTATATTGTCTGACACAAACACACACACACTCACATTCACACAAACATACATGCATGCACAAACCCAAAGTAAATACACATCTATAGGCACAAGCATACACACAAAATATACTCACATGTCAACACACAGACTCACACATGAAGGCACAAACACACATACATCAGAAGAGCATATTTATGTATAGACAGTACGAATCACCTACAAACAGTCTAATTGTCTGCAATAAGTGGTCTCAGCTGCTCTGAACACAGGATCTCCAACTCCCATTGGCTTCCCATTCATCTAACATAGAGAGCAGCTGCCCTTCTCTAATGAGCCTATGCACAGCCCGTGTCAATTCTCAAGGCTGCCAGAGACAGAAGGATATTGGTTCTATTAATTTTCCACCAATGATTAAACGCTCCATTTGACTGTATAACTGTAGTTATTTGCTGATATTATTACAGACAATTTTCTAATAGGGTGAAAGCTAAAGGGATAACCACTGTTCACCAAGATATGAAAATGTAACGTCCACGAATGCTAACAATGAGTTAACAATGAACATGGCCATAACTATACAAATCAGCTCAGGAATTTGGGTGCAGAAGAGATACTTGAATCACTGCAACACACAATGGACTGAAACCATTCCTCTGCTTTGTAGAACTGGCAGGGCTCCATCAAATTCCGATTAGTTTTTTTAAATTTGCTGGCTTCGCAAATTAAACTCACCACAAAATATTAAAACTAGTACTTAGCAGCATAATTGCCTTTTCAGTCTCTCTAGACCTGAAATAGAACTGAATGAACTATTGGTTCTCATTTCTACACACAGTAAACTTTTCTTAGACCTTTAAAAACTTTCATTATGTTGTCCTCTTTTTGTTGCTTTTATCTTCAGTCCCTTGTGTTTCATTTCCATTTCTATTTCAGATTTTCTTTAATTTCTTACTTTTATTTTTAAAAATATATTATGCATAAAATATGTACAGGAAATAAAATATAATCAGTACATGAATTTGTATATTTATTCCACCATATCTCTACCCAACTCTTCCTAGTCTCTACCCATGAAGATTGAGAAGGGTACAAATTCGACTGGGCATCAGTGAAAATCATGATGTAAACAAACACATGGCATGCAGGAGAATTTCTAGAAGCATGCTTTTCCACAAACAATTTTGTAAACAGACATGTGGATTTCAATCCTATTTATAAATCAATGCAGACTAAATTCTAGACAGCAATGCACAGAGTTTGCCATGCCACCAATCAGTGACGAGCCCCCCTCCTTACTTTGCAATTGAGTTTCTATGTGAAACACTCTGGTTCCGTTGGCTGCATAAGTCCAAGGAAGACAATCTCTGGCCCTGCCAAACGTGTGAGATTGAGGTGCAAGTCCACCCTGAAACCCCTGTTTGTGTGGATGCTGTGTGATTCATTACCCTGTTACAAATAAGTGCCATGATAAAACAGATGGTACACCACATATAATTAAACAATTTACCTTTATAATTCTTCACTTGGCTAAAGGGTTAGAAAAGAAAAAGCAAAAGAAAAGGGTCCATTTTAATGGAACAGTCTAACGTGCACAAGTTGGAGCTCATTGTTTCCCCTTTGTCGATCCTCCTTCGATCTTCTCGGGCTTCGTCGATTCATGGCCCCGCTCCGGGTCGAGTCCTATGACCTCTTCTCTGCAGCATCTTCTCCCTTCATCTCCCGCCGAACAAAAGATCCAGCTCACACTGGTGTCAAGCACAAACATGAAAACACACTCACTTCATTGTTTGGCTCACATTTCAAAGCACCCGTAATCTCTAACCATAACCCAAACTCTGCTTCTACAGAAAGTAGAATTATGGTAGCAGTGAAACCTTTCCCAGGGTGTTACACACCCCCCCCAACAAAATTAGTCATGTCCTCATGACATTGAGATAATTTACCACCCCTTCATACACAGCACAAGGTCCAACCCAAGTGTAAATGGCAGAGACATACGATGGGTGATTGATAAGTTCGTGGCCTAAGGTAGAAGAACTCAATTTTAGAAAACCTAGCACATTTATTTTTCAACAGACTCCCCTCCTACATTTACACACTTAGTCTAGCGGTCGTGGAGCATATGAATCTTGGACCTCCAGAAAGTGTCCACAGCAGGGGTGATTGATAAGTTCATGGCCTAGGTAGAAGGAGATGAGTTATACAGCTCTCATTACACGCATGTGCAGTTCAACCCTTTGGGTGAAAATGCAGAAAGTTTGAAGTTAATAACATCTCCTTGAGTTATTAACTTCAAACATTCTGCATAATCACTCAAAGAGTTGAACTACACATGCATGTAATGAGAGCTGTATAACTCATCTCCTCAGGCCAAGACCCCTATGAGGGGTCAATGTTGAAAAATAAATGTGCTAGGTTTTCTAAAATTGACTCCTTCTACCCTAGGCCACAAACTTATCAATCACCCCTCATAGCTTACCAAGGTGATAGGTGCCACACTCTGTTCCCCCGGTGCTACATAGGCCAGCCTATCTGGGGGTCTCCTGATTCTCTGAGACATCCTTACCCCATCATCCACTTCTTCAGGTTCAGACACTCCTTGGAAAACTTCTGTTCTACATAGCGAGGTCACCCCCAGTCTATCACTTGTGCCCTCCTGCAACTCATATCCCTCTGCCACTTCCCTATGATAGAAAACTGGCACATAGCTTTCACTCCTGGGGCAGGAACAGTCTCCCACTCTCCGTCCCTGTCCAGCTCTTCATGCACACATCGGGACAAAGCACCAGCATCATTGTTCCTACTTCCCAGCCGGTACTTCAGGCTGAAGTCACAGGCAGGCAATGCCGCCAACCACCATTAGCTGTGGCATCCAATTTCACCCAGGTCAGGATATAAGTTAGGGGATTGTTTTCTGTCCTCACCTCAAACTTGGCACCATAGAGTAAGTCACTCAACTTATCCACCACAGCTCATTTCAACGCCAGGAACTCCAACTTGTGCGTGGGATCGTTTTTTTCAGAGGGTGACAGACTCCAGCTGACAAATGCAACAGGTCTCAACCCGGTGCCCTGATCCTGATATAGGACACCCCCTAAGCCCTCTCTGCTGGCATCCTTATACAGTATATATGATGCCTGTGTCAGCAGCTCCTTCAGGGAATGAATGGCCTCTTCACATTTTGCATCCCACCTTCCAAAAGGGTCTGAAGGGCTAAGATACTCTTTACCCTCTTCTCCTTTTGTCCTCCTCCCTTTCTTCCCCAAGGGAGGGTAACCACACAGAAGCTAATTCAATGGGTGACTCACTTTCGCATAGCCCTTCACGAACTTCTGATAGTAACCACAGAACCCAAGAAACTAGCACAAAGCGCTCATAGTCTGGAGCCTTGACCATGTGGTCACCACCTCTATCTTAGACAGACCTAACTAGTCCATCCCATGAGACTATGTGCCCAACATAGCTGATCCTTCAGATTTCAGGCAGCCCAGAACCTTCAGTAGCCTCGCTTCATGTTCCTTCAAGGTGGATCCAATTACAATGAGGTCATCCAGATACACCAATACCTCAAGCAAGTTCTTATCCCCACTGTTTTCTCCATGACATGCTGGAAGATCGCAGGGGCTCACGATTTACCCTGGAACATCCTTTCAAACTGGAAGAGTCCCAGTGGACATATAAACGTTTTCTCTTTGTCCACCTCACTCATGGGGATCTGGTAATATCCACTCCTCAACTCCAGCACACTGAACCACTTTGCACTACTCAGACAGACCAGCGCGTCTTCGAACCTCGGGACCGTATACTGGTCAGAGACTGTACGCCCGTTCAGAGTCCTATAGTCCACACACATCCGTACATTCCCATTCTTCTGCCTGGCCACCACTATTGGGGATGCATAGGGGCTTCTGGACTCAGTGATGATCCCAGCTTCCTTCAACTTACACAAATGTTGCCGAACATCTTCCACCACTGCAGGGCACAGTCACCGTGACCTTTTTCTGAACGGGTGTCCTCAGTCATGCAGATAATGTGGCAAGTGCTCTTGGAAGAACCCACATCAAACTCATCAGTAGAAAAGACACCTTCCAGTTTCAACATCTTCTCTATCAACCTCCTCTTCCAACCGCAGGAACTGGGGAGCTCGCAAAGTTGAATGACTCATGGTCAATTTTCCCCCCTTTGTAAATAGTTTCTCCCCAGCTTGTCTCACAGGGACACCAGACATTACCATCACCAGGAAGAGATGTGCCAGAGGCATTCCCTGCTTGAAGGTGACCTCACTCTTGGTAGTGTTCCTGACAATCACTGCCATCCTGTTCACCTGTACAACAGAGGGCTTCTGCAATTTGGGTCTCACCCCCTAGCAGGAAATCCTGACTCCCCCTCATGGTCCACCAAGAGGGCCTTGGTCTCAGGCATTTCTGGAAATTTGGGGATCCCCATCACTCTCGCTACTTCCCCGGGCTGTAATATGATTGGTTTTGACTGGGTAAACCACACAGTCCCTTGTCTAAGCTCATTATCTGTCCCAGTATGGCCACGCACTTCCTCAAAAGCAGCTCGAAACACCAGGTGAATGGACAATGTCTTCAGAAAGCTCTCTCCAGCTCTCTTCTTGCAGGCTGCCATTAGCCTCCTCACAATAGGAGTATTTGTCCCCACAAGAATTGAAACGTCGCCCCTCTCAACAGGGTCTGGACAAACCAGCACTAATGTATCAAGGGCCTCAGCATGGGCCCCTACATGGGCCTCCGAAAACTCCAGCTTCACTGACAAATAACTATTATACGGATAATCACCTGCATTGACCCCAGATCTCTAGTGCACTGTATGGTGTCAATGGTAAATGTGTCAAGTACAGACTGTAAAATGAACGGTACAGCAAAGTGACCTACGACCCTGTGTCAGTATAGTTCTAATATAAGTACCCTCTATCCGTAGCGATACTCTGGAGCTTGGCCCCACTATGCCTTCAGGAATAGGGTTTTTTGCTTTAGGGTGTTCTCCCGAAATGCCAGGCTGTCCCCTCACTGGGTCTCTTTCAAGTTTTCCCCACGTCTCTCTCTGCTTAGGTACCTACGGCTCACTCGCCGAGGGGCATCCCGTCGTTCACACTTCCGCCTGAAGTGTCCCTCTTCACCACAATTATAACAGACAATACCAGTCGCTCTCCTTGCGGGACCCCGACTGCTAGCAGCCTTCTGCATATCTATCCCCTTAGAGGGTCCACGTTCCTCTCAGCATCATACGGGGGGAGGGGCACACCCACTGATAACAACCAGGACATCTCAGTTCTCAACTCTGCCACAATCTCCTCGACCACTCCCTGGAGTGGGCTATCTATGGGTCACTTCAATGCAGGGGACCATTACTGAGGACTGTACCCTGCTGACGGAGGCCTCCCACACCTCTGACACATTCTTCTCCTCTCGTACTTCTCTGATCAGCTCAACAAATGAGGGAGAGGGGCATGCGTTACGAGACATTCGGGGACCCCAAGCAATCAGGTTCTGGGACTGGGCGCCTTTCGCTATTTGAGTCTGAGTGGCCCCTCAACACCATAAGCAATTTAGCTGCCTTTCCAGCCGAAAAATGTCGGCAGAAAGTGTGTCCCTCCCTCCTCCTAACACACTTTCTGAAACCCTGTCACGAACTCCATTGGACTTCCCGTCACACCAAACACCATTTCTAGTGCTTGTATCTGGGCCACAGAAGTGGCAAGGGGTTTCTGCCCCTTTACGACTCTCACTTCATCAACTTCCCGCTCAAACTTCCAAACAATCGCTGTTGTTTTTTGTCATCAAGAGCACTGCCACTCATCCAACAACTGAGAGGCCTGCTCTGCCCAAGTCTCATACTCCTCTTCCCCTCAACTGAGAACAGGCGGAGTCTACAATAGCTGGGACTTTGAACATGGGCATTTTGCCATTTATTCGCCAGGGAGATAAGGGCTGCTACCAACTCAGAAATTTCGCGACTCGCCGGGGGACTCATTAGACATTCCAAATTAGATCGCTCCTTCCCCTTGCTCCGCAGAAACGAGAGCACCCTGTCTTTGAAGTCTCCGCCTCCAGCTACAGGAGACTCGACTTGTGATTCGGCCCGCTCCCCTGCACTCTCCTCTTTCCGGAAAGTATGGACAGCCAATGGCCCCCTTCTCCCAGGGCCCCAATAGTGCCAAGCAGTTCCTCTGCTGTTACGTCAGTGCTAGTCTGGACTAAAACAAAGTCTTTGCCCACCATTGTATCAAACCTCACCACATAATCGTAATTTTCCCCACAGCTTTAACAGTACTTAAAAATTGAATTAACAATTCATCAGGAGTATGAATATCTACCCCACACAGCACGCAGGCATTCGTTACCAGTAATCTCGTGGATTCACACCACCGCTCAACCCCGACAGCATTCATAACCACGTACCATAATCACTTTACTGGACAATAGTTTAGCACAGACAAACACACAACCCCCTGGATCAATGATCAGGGCATCCAATGAAATCAATTCTGGACGATAGCCCCTCAATTGAAACACTCTGGTTCCACCGGTTCTGTAAGTCTAGGGAAGACTATCTCCGGCCCGCCAAACGTGTGAGATTGAGGTGCAAGCCCACCCGGAATCCTTCTGTTTGTGTGGATGCTGCATGATTCGTTACCCTGATACAAATAAGTACCTCGGAAAAACAGACAATGTTTTAACTTCATAATTCTTAATTCGGCTAAAGGGTTAGTAAGGAAAAGGCAAAAGAAAAGTGCACATTTTAAAGAAATAGTCTAACGTGCACAAGTTGGAGCTTGTTGTTCCCCATTCGCCGATCCTCCTTTTGATCTTCCTGGGCTTCATCGGTTCATGACCCTGCTCCGGGTCGAGTCCTATGACTTTTTCTCTCCAGCATCTTCTCCCTTCATCTCCCACTGAACAAAAACCCCAGCTCACACCGGTGTCAGGCACACAACACGAAAACACACTCCATTCATTGGACGGCTCATATTCCAAAGCACCCAGTATCTCTAACCATAAACCAAACACTGCTTCTACCGAAAGACCATTATGGTAGCAATGAAACCTCTCCCAGGGTGTTACATGTAATAATGACCAATCAACTTATTGATAAGTATATAAAGACCAAGCATTCAGAAGACACACCACAAATGAACAGCACACTGATGCTGTCTCCTCATATGGTGATAAGACATTTGGAAATGGATTGCCAAGATCGGAGAACAACTCAGGCAACCATCATTCTACCATAAAACCAATACATTTTATTTACAATTCGTCCAAGCAATTTTCCTCTTTAAGCTATACATCCAGGGACAGAACCCAGAGCATCAATTCCCAGTGACAACAGGATCCTGGTTTGTTGTCCTTTCCCACAGCACATTTGCATTGGCTGCACTGAATTTCAGTGCGTTTCTCAGCATGTAGTCCTTCAGCAATGTCCACCAATGGACATCTTGCCGCATTTCTCAGCATGTACTCCTTTGGTCTGCAGTGTGCCAGTCAGCAACGTTCACTTATGGAGAAGAAAGACGGTTCACTGCGTCCCTGCATTGACTACTGAGGCCTAAATAGAACAAATATCCACTACCCCTTCTCAACTCTGCTTTCGAACCACTTCACGGAACCACCATCTTCTCCAAGTTGGACCTACGAAGTGCCTGTCATCTGGTTAGGATAAGGGCGGGAAATGAGTGGAAAACAGTGTTCAACACCCCTCTTGGTCACTTCGAATACCTGGTAATGCCATTCGGCCTCACTGTTTTCCAAGCCCTGATAAATGATGTTCTTAGAGATGTTATTAACTGCTTCATGTTCGTTTATTTGGATGACATTTTAATCTTCTCCAGCAGTCTTCAGGATCATACCCACCATGTCTGTCAGGTCCTGCAGAGGCTTTGGGAGAATAAACTATTCGTAAAAGCTGAGAAATGCGAGTTTTAAGTTCCTTCAGTCAGTTTCTTAGGATACAGCATCAAGAGCGGGCAAGTGAGTGTGGATCCTGAAAAGATCCAGGCGGTGGCGGAGTGGCCAACACCCACAACACTCAAGCAACTCCAGCGATTTCTGGGGTTCGCAAACTTTTATCATCATTTCATCAGGTTTACAGCCAGGTGGCAGTGCCCCTTACTCAACTCACCTCTCCTAAGACCCCTTTTTACTGGGACCCCGAAGCAGACGCTGCCTTCTCGGAGCTGAAGAGGCGTTTCACTTCCGCTCCCATCCTGGTTCAACTAGACCCTTCTTGTCAATTCACTGTGGAGGTCAATGCCTCTGACTCTGGGGTGGGAACGGTCCTCTCCCAGCATTCAGGCCCTGACCAAAAACTTAATTCCTGTGCCTTCTTTTCTCTCTGGCTGTCCCCCGTCAAACAAAATGACGACGTAGGGAATCGGGAGTTACTGGCGGTCAAACTTGCTTTGGAGGAATGGAGGTACTAGCTGGAGGGAGCGGAACATCCGTTTATCGTCTGGACCTATCACAAGAACCTCGTATATATCCAAATTGCCAAATGCCTGAATTCCCGCCAAGCCCGTTGGGCATTATTTTTTGGCCGGTTCAGATTTACACTCACCTATCGTCCAGGGTCCAAGAACGGGAACCCTGATGCTCTCTCCCATCGAGACATTTCCGAGGAGGGCCTTCCCAACCCCTAGATCATCCTTCCACCATCCTGTGTAGTGGCTGCTCTCACCTGGGAGATCAAGGCCATAGTCAAAGAGGCCCAACAGACTCAACCAGACCCAGGCAATGGACCCTCTAATCGCCTCTTTATGCCTGATTCCATTCTACTACAGGTTCTCCAGTCTCGTTTTGCCTGCCATCCCAGGATCGATCGGACTCTGTCCCTTCTGAAGAGGCATTTCTGGTGGCCCTCCATGGACGCTGACACCTGCTCCTTCATCTCTGCCTGCTCTATTTGTGCCTGTGAAAAAGCCTCCCACCGACCACCTGCTGGATGGCTTCGTCCCCTACCTGTTCCTAGCCGCCCTTGGTCACACATTGCACTGGATTTCGTTACAGGACTACCCCTTCACATGGGAACCCTTCCGTACTCACCGTGGTGGTCCGCTTCTCCAAAGCCGTGCACTTAGTAGCCCTTCCCAAACTCCCTACAGCTTGTGACACAGCCGACCTTCTCATCCATCAGGTCTTCCACCTTCAGGGGATCCCCTCAGACCGGGTCCCCAATTCATCTCTCACGTCTGGAGATCTTTTTGTCAAGCCCTTGGAGCCTCAGTAAGTCTGTCGTCTGGCTTTCATCCACAGACGAACGGGCAAACAGAGTGAGCTAACCAGGATTTGGAAGCAGCACTGCGCTGCATAACTGCCAACAACCTGTCTGCCTGGAGCACCCATCTCGCGTGGGTAGAGTACGCCCACAACTCCTTGATCAGCACTGCCATTGAAATGTCTCCCTTTGAGTGCTCCCTCAGTTACCAACCCCCTCTGTACTCTGCTTATGAAGATGACATTGCTGTGCCTTCTGTTCAGGCCCATCTCTGCCGGTGCCGCAAGATCTGGAAAGACACACGTGCGGCCCTGCTCCACTTTCCCGACCGCAACCGGAGGATTGTCGATCACCATTGGATTCCTGCACCTGATTATCGGCCTGGGCAGAAGGTTTGGCTCTCTTCTAAAGACATCCCCTCAAGAATGAGCCCAAGAAACTCATCCCCCCCCCCCCTTTCCTGGGACCATTCGAGATTGAGGGTATTATCAACTCCTTGGTGGTCCAACTCAAACTGTTCAAGTCTTTGTACATCCATCCTATGTTCCACATCCCCCAATTGAAACCGATATCTGTCAGCCCTTTGTGCCCTCCTGCCAAACCCCCTCCACCCACCCGGATCGTTGACGACCACACAGCGTACACCATCCGGCGAATACTGGATGTGCGCCGCTGAGGCAAGGGCCTCCAATACCTGGTCAATTGGGAGGGATACAGCCCGGAGGAACATTCCTGGATTCCCCGCTCCTTCATCCTGGACCCTTTCCTCATCCGTGATTTCCATCGGGACAATCCGGACAAGCCTGGTGGATCGACTGGAAGCTCCCTTTGGGGGGGGGGGGTGGTTACTGTCATGGTCTCAATCATTAATTCCCTATCTTGCTCCTAATTTCCTTTGATTATGCCTTGATTCCGACCATTAATTTCCCATTTACTGTTAATTCTCTTTGATGACGGCATACCTGGTTTCTATCAAGACCTGCAGCATAAGAACCCTGACATTACAACCACTAGTCGCCAGTTCGTTGGTCTTTTTCATGTGAGTAGTTACGTTTCCTGACCGCTTAGAACTGTTTGTTCTAAGTTTAGCTCCTGTTCCAAGGTTGACCTATGAGACTCCATTTCTCTGAGTCAAGTCTCCGAGTCAAGGCTTCATGTCAAGGTACCATATCAGAACTCCATGTCAAGATCCCTCCTGCTTGCTGCTCAGTGTTTATGCCCAAGTAAACATCTAAACTCAATCTCCATGCCTGTGTCCTGCATTTGGGTTCGATTCCTTCGCTCTACGTAATAGGTACTCTGTAACTTCATACCTAACAATCAATTCCAACAACTTCCCGCCCACTGATGTCAGGCTAACAGGTCTATAGTTTCCTTTCTGCTGCCTCCCACCCTTCTTAACTAGCGATGTAATTTTCCAGTCATCCGGTACAATGTCAGAATCTATCAATTCTTGAAAGATCATCGTTAATGCCTCCGCAATCTCTTCAGGTACTTCCTTCAGAACCTGAGAGTGCATTCCATCGGGTTTAAGAGATGCTCAGACCATTAAGCTCATTGAGCACCTTCTCAGTTGTAATTTTCACCACACAAACTTCACTTCCTTGACACTCTTGAATGTCCAGTATACTGCAGATGTCTTCCACTGTGAAGACTGATGCAAAATACGCATTCAGTTCCTCTGCCATCTCTGTACCTCTCATTACAATATCTCCAGCGTCATTATGTATTGGTCCTATATCTACCCTCGACTCTCTTTTATACTTCATATACTTAAAAAACTTTTAGTATCTTCTGTGATATTAGTTGCCAGCTTTCTCTCATAATTCATCTTTTCCTTCCAAATGACCTTCTTTGTTTCCTTCTGCAAGTTTTTAGAAGCTCCCCAATTCTCTATCTCCCCATCAGCTTTGGCTTCCTTGTATGCCCTTTCTTTTGCTTTTACTTTGGCTCTGACTTCACTTGCCAGCCGCAGTAGTGTCCTTCTTCCCTTTGAAAATTTTTCTTATTTGGAATATATCTGTCTTGCACTTCCCCCATTTTTTGCAGAAATTCCAGCCATTGCTGCTCTGCTGTCTTTCCTGCAAATGTCCCTTTCCAGTCAACCTTGGCCAGTTCCCCTCTCATGCCATTGTAATTTCCTGTATACCACTGAAATACTGACACATTAGATATTTTTATAACCATATAACCATATAACAATGACAACATGGAAACAGGCCATCTCGGCCCTTCTAGCCTGTGCCAAACACTTACTCTCACCTAGTCCCACCTACCTGCACTCAGCCCATAACCCTCCATTCCTTTCCTGTCCATATACCTATCCAATTTTTTTTTAATGACAAAAATCGAACCTGCCTCTAACCACTTCTACTGGAAGCACGTTCCACACAGCTACCACTCTCTGAGTAAAGAAGTTCCCCCTCGTGTTACCCTTAATCTTTTGCCCCTTAACTCTCAACTCATGTCCTCTTGTTTGAATCTCCCTTACTCTCAATGGAAAAAGCCTATCCATGTCAACTCTATCTATCCCCCTCATAATTTTAAATACCTCTATCAAGTCCCCCCTCAACCTTCTACGCTCCAAAGAATAAAGACCTAACTTGTTCAACCTTTCTCTGTAACTTAGGTGCTGAAACCCAGGTAACATTCTAGTAAATCTCCTCTGTACTCTCTCTATTTTGTTGACATCTTTCCTATAATTCGGTGACCAGAACTGTACACAATACTCCAAATTTGGCCTCACCAATGCCTTGTACAATTTTAACATTACATCCCAACTCCTATACTCAATGCTCTGATTTATAAAGGCCAGCATACCAAAAACTTCCTTCACCACCCTATCCGCATGAGATTCCACCTTCAGAGAACTATGCACCATTATTCCTAGATCATTCTGTTCTACTGCATTCTTCAATGCCCTACCATTTACCATGTATGTCCTATTTTGATTAGTTCTACCAAAATGTAGCACCTCACACTTATCAGCATTAAACTCCATCTGCCATCTTTCAGCCCACTCTTCTAACTGGTCTAAATCTCACTGCAAGCTTTGAAAACCTGCTTTATTATCCACACCACCACCTATCTTAGTATCATCTGCATACTTACTAATCCAATTTACCACCCCATCATCCAGATCATTAATGTATATGACAAACAACATTGGACCCAGTACAAATCCTTGAGGCACATCACTAGTCACTGGCCTCCAACCTGACAAACAGTTATCCACCACTACTCTCTGGCATCTTCCATCCAGCCATTGCTGAATCCTTTTTACTACTTCAATATTAATACCTAACGATTGAACCTTCCTAACTAACCTTCCGTGTTGAACCTTGTCAAAGGCCTTACTGAAGTCTATATAGACAACATCCACTGCTTTACCCTCATCAACTTTCCTAGTAATCTCTTGTAGCCCCCAGTAAGCCTCAGGCTCGCTCAGCTCGTTTCCGTCTAGGGGGAGCAGCCTTCGGCCCTGCCAAACTGGTTAATCAGCTTGTGTAGACGCTGTGTGATGTCCCCACCACGCCAAATAACAGAATATGCGATTAAATAATATGCAATTAAATGATTACACTTTATAGATCTTACTGGAACTATGTACTTTATAGAAATACAATATAAAAGGAAAAGTAAAAGGCGCCAAACTTATCAAAGTTCAATCACTTTGTGCACAACCGTTGGAGCTCAGTTAACGACGTCTTCTTGCCACTATTTGATCCCCTCAGACCTCCTCGACCTGCCGCCTGGAACCAACAACAGTGGTGGACCAGACGTTCCACAGGAATTGGTCCTTGTCTCCTCTCCTTGCTAAAACCCTGGGCCTTGGATACCCACTCGGTGTCCGTTCCATCGCCCAGCTTACAGCATCGCACCTTCTCTCTCTAACCCCCTCGTGCTGTCTCCCCAAAAGTCCGCGAAACAATAGCTTACAGACCCACAAGAAAGAATAACATCTATCCCAACTGTTTAACAAATGAATACAATTCTCGTTATCAGTAATTATAACCCAAACAAACTGCGCGAGAAAGCACTTTCTCACCAGTTAAAATAACAAAGAAGCATTTTTACTTTTAACATAACAAAGAAGCCATTTTATTAGCCTTAGCAGTAACATAAAAGAAGAAACCCCTTACACTCTTCAAAAAATTCAATAAGATTTGTCAAACATGACCTTCCACGCACAAATCCATGTTGACTGTTCCTAATCAGACCCTGTCTATCCAGATAATTATATATACCATCTCTAAGAATACTTTCCATTAATTTACCCACCACTGTCGTCAAACCTACAGGCCGATAAAATTTAAAAGACTCTAAAATTTGAAAGTGAACTCGATCATATTGTAATCACTAAGGGTTCCTTAACCTTAAGCTCATATCATCTCCAGATCATTGCACAACACCCAATCCAGCACAGCCGATCTCCTAGTGGGCTCAACAATAAGCTGTTCTAAAAAGCCATCCCTTAGACATTCTACAAATTCTCTCTTTTGAGGTCCAGTACTGACCTGGTTTTCCCAATCCACTTTCATGTTAAAGTCCCCAACAATTATCATGACATTGCCTTTCTGACACACCTTTTTTATCTCCTGCTGTATGGATGGTCCTTGACATGGACAGGTAGCTGAAGGACCTTTCTTATGCAGCTCTATGACCTCCATGACTCAATGATTCCAAGCTTTGCATTCATATTGGCTTTCTCATGATCATAGAAGTTTCAAAGTATTTTACAGCCAATTAACTTAAAAATATGCATCCAAGTTTATATTTTAGAATGTGAACACCATTGATAAGACCAGCAATGGCTGCCCATCCAAAGTTGTACTGAAGAGAATAGCTTGCTACGGAATTCTGTATGAACCACATTGTTGTATGTCTGGAGTCACATAAAGACCAGTCTAGCTAAGGACGGCAGATTTTCCCTTTTGAAGAACATTGATAGGCTGAATTGGTTTGTATGACCATGTGGTAAGTTGGTGATCAGTATTGTTCAGATTGTCATAACTGGTTTGGTAGTGGATAATTTCATGTGCTGTTGTCCTGCATCTCTGTTACACAGTGGGAAACACAGCAATTTTCTCTCAGTTAGTATTGTAGTTGCACAGTGAAACATGAAAGAAAAACTGCATACTGGGAAAATTAAATAAAAACAAAAAATGTTGGAAATACTCAACAGGTCAGGCAGCATCTGAGAAGCTAACTCTTTTTCTCTCCCTACAGATGCTGTCTGACCTACAACATAGATTGTTGAGCAGGACAACATAGGAATAGACCTTTCGGTCCACGATGTTATGCCAAGTTCAATTAGTAATTGAAAAGCCTAACTAACCCTCTGTCTACACAATGTCCGTATCCCTCAATTCTCACCACATTCATGTGCCTAAGAGACTCTTAAACACTTCTGTAATTGCCTCCACACTACACCTAGCAGTGCATTCCAGGCACCCAACACTGTGTAAAAAAACATCTTGCCCACATACCTCATTTTAACTCAGCCTGTCTCACTATAAATGCATTCCCTCTGGTGCTAGACATCTCAACCTGGAAAATGATACCAGCTGTATACACAAGGAAATCTGCAGATGCTGGAAATTCAAGCAACACACACACAAATTGCTGGTGGAACGCAGCAGGCCAGGCAGCATTTATAGGGAGAAGCGCTGTCGAAGTTTCAGGCCAAGCCCTTTCACCAGCTGTCTACTTCATCTTTGCCTCTCATAATCATATAAACTTCTATCAGATCTTCCCTCAACCTTGCCACAGAAAACAACCCAGCTTTGTTCATCCTGTTACGTATTCGGGCAACAATAATATAGATGAGTTAGGCAAGGGGTTTTATAACGAATAACACGTTTATTAAACACTGATAACAAACCCCCTTCAAATGTAAACAAACCCAAACAATGGTCCGAGCTCAGCTGCTGGCAGCTGGTCAGACAGTTCTTAATAGCGTTGCAGTCTCAAACAGTCTTTAAAGTAGTATTGAAAAAAACAGTTCTCCAAAGCGAATTGCCGAATGAAAACAGTTCAAAGAACGATATGCCGACAGTTCAAAAGCTCACGGTACTTTTAAAAGGAGAGACTTTTTAAAGCGATGTAAATTCTCTTCCACGTCGATGTCCTTCGATTCCCAGCGTCGAACTCCCACGTCGAATTTTATTAAATATAACAACTTAAAGTGACTGACCTCTCTTCCACACTATTCTCAAACCCTTTCTGGTCATCCCAGGGGTCAACAGCGAGAATAGTCAACGAAATCCTTCCGAATGAGGATCACACAAGGTCGAAGTCAATCCATCCACCGTGTCGAAAATCGATTCTTCTCGATTTGTCTTCCAAATTCTTATCTTCACTCTCCATCAGCAAAGAAACCGTTGGCTCTGACCTTTTAAACTTTAGGCATTATATAAAACTTCATTTTTAACTAAACTGCGTCATCACATTAAATCACACAGTAACATGAAGTCATCTTGGCAAATCCAGCCACGAACTGCCCCACCTGACAGGGTGGATCTTCCTTTTATACCCTGTAGAAAAAACCTGTCACATGACCTCTACTGGCGGGAAAATGACATCACTCCACCATTACCTCATGTCCAGTATAACTTCAACCCCAGTCACGTGACAAGGGTACCACTGTCACGTGTCACGGGTACGTAACAATCCTCTCCCTTTAGCACAAGCTTTCTATTCTGGGCAGCATCCTGGTAAACCTCTTCTGCACCCTCTCCAAAGTTCCAACATCCTTCCTACAATGGGGAGACAAGAATTGAGTGCAGTACTCCAGATGTGGCCTAACCTTAGTTTTATGATACTGTAACTTAATCTCCTGACTCTTGAACTCAGTGCCTGGACTAATAAAAGCAAGTATGCCATACATCTTTCTTACCATCCTATAAATCTGCGCAGCCACTTTCAAGAAGCTATGAACTTGTACCCCAAGATCCCTCTGTAATCAAACTGTTTAGGGTTCTACCATTAACAATGTACTGTCATTTACATTTGATCTCCCAAAGAGCAACACTTCAAATTTGACTGGAATAAACTCTATCTGCCAATTCCCTGCTTGCTGGCTATTTCCAGTAGATTTTGTTTTTATTTTAAAAAGCTGATTGAACTGCTAATTAAGGATAAATATTCTGCATCCCTTCTTTAAAACTGGGCTAAACCGTGCCACCCTCTATGTTAGATAATGTGCCAAAATGTCAGTAATCTCCTCTGAACTTCATTTTCCACCAAACCAGAGGAACAACATTTCTCTCCTTAGTTAAATAGAGAGTATTATTTACAATGATGCTCTGGTTTATTTTAAACCAACTGAAGAGGACAGGTGGACTGCATCTACAATACAGTATTACCAGCACTCTCACTGACAGTTACTGTAACTCACTAACTTGGGAGCCATGGTGTTCCAGTTTTTATTTTGAAACATAGTCCTGCAGACTTTCAATGTGATTACGCTGCCAACTTTAATTCTGATGGTGCTGCAGCCTTTAAATTTGAAATTCAGTTGAATCACATGAGGCCAGCCATTTTGTTTTGGCGGAGTTTTTGAGTCAGTCTGAAGCACTCTAAAAAAATCCCATGTTATGTTTTGTAACTCCAAAGCATAAAACTAATCAAAAGAAAAATAAGAAGCTGGGAATAAAGTGTGTAATCTAGTTTCATTTTTACTTTAGTGAAGTGGCAACATATGATATGGAGGTGTAATGACACATACATATGATGTGGTGGTGTAATGACGTATGCCATTCATGTACTTTTACATATAACCCGTAATGAGTTATGTAAACAATAAAGAGTGCATAATCAAACAATATATCTACAATATTTCTCAAATATTACTGAAATATTAAATACACAACATCCTCTCTGCTGAGCTATAAATTCCAACTCAATATAGAATGCATTTCAGCTATATACATGATATATTGTTCTGACATCACCAGCAGAGTAAATTTTAAATTGTCACATTCAGGCCTGAAGATTTAATTGCTGTGGGGGATTTCTTAGTCTTGTTGGATAATGTCTTTCCTGACAAGGAGGTCACTCTGTTTGGCAGATAAGACGTGGCTGTGAAACAGTCTCAGCTTCTGCGCCTCCTCCGTGGTGGTTGTAGGAGTGGACTCTGGGATGTGGTGTTATCTTCAGATGATATCAGATGCAATCTTCACTGTGTAGGAGGTGAATCCAGTTCTGTTCTAAATCTTTCTGACTATCCATTTTTAATCACCTCTGTAGTCCTTCGTCAGGGCTACTTGTCCAGGAGTGAAAGATTGAACCTCCTTGTCTGAGGAGCCCTCAAATTGTTTCAGCTGTTTGTACTGCATACACCTTCTGAGACTGGCTTTGAGGAGATCCAAGCATGAGCGCAAGGGATGACTCAGAAACAGTTGATCGTTGTGGACTGTGCTGCATGGTGATGTGAAGGAAGAAACTGGCGAGCTTCTGGTTTAGTGTTAGCATAGTGTGTTTTTCTGACTTTGCTTCCAGTGCATTCTTTAGACTCTGGACAAACCCTTCTGCCAAGCCATTTGTAGCTGGATGATATAGTGCAGGCGTTATATGTCTTATTTCATTTGTTTCCAAGAATAACTGAAACTGTTCTGCAATAAACTGTGCTCCATTGTCACTGACTAAGTGTTCTGGAACACCAGTCCCTGAGAAAAGGCTTCTCAACACATCAACAATGTGTGAGACTGTAGGGGAGGCTACTTTTTAAGAATAGGAATAAGCAGCCGTTGATCCCAGGGGATCATGGGTTTGCGCCTCTGGTGGACTGGCTTCTGCCATGACTGTGGAGTCCAATGCAGGAGTGACAGTCCTTGCCACATTGCAGAACACTGAGGCAGCTCTGACGTCTTGGGCAGCTTGGGCTTGGAGCTTTCAGCGGGCTCTCTTTTCCTCTGCTTGCTGCATCAGAGTGGTCTAGTATCTCAAGAGACTCTTCTTCACCTCCTGCTTCCAGGCACACCTGTCTGAGGCGAGTGACTGCTACGTGCTGGTGCTAATACCAAGGGCCTTGAGGTTGCATTTGCAAGTGGCCTTGTAGCGCAACTGGGGTCTTCTTGTTGGCCTCTTTCCAGACTCCAGCTCCCCAAAGAGAAGGTCCCTCAGTGTGCGCCCATCTGCCATGCACAAGACATGGCCTAGCCAGTGCGTATGTCTCTGTTTGAGGAGGTGGTGCCGGCTCTCTCAGGCACATTGTTGCTGTTCGTAACCTTGTCTTTCCAGGTGATTCCGAACATGTGTCTGAGGAGCCTTCTCTGTACTTTGGTCCTCGCTCTGAGTCTGGACAGTCTGAAGAGTTTCTGTCTGATCTTCAATGGAGATAAATGCCCTCAGTGGCCTCCTCAAAGGCAGACTTGAGCTGGCCTGCAAAAGAATGCCAAACAGCATCGGAGTGAGGACACAGCCCTGTTTTACCCCGTTGGGGATGTTAAAAAGGTGTCTGATGTGGAACTGTTGAACACCATGGTCCCCTTCATGTTGTCATGAAATGACCCGATGATACTGAGTAGGGTTGGGGAGCAGCCAATTTTGGCAAGGATCTCAAAGAGACCCTTTTTGCTCACAAGGTCAACCACCTGTTACGTACCCCGTAACTGGGTCACTTACCAGCAAAGATAGAGAGGTCTGTTGAAGTCTGATGGTACTATTTTTTTAACAGTATTTATTGATAAAAAGACACAAAATAACATCAATGCAAACATACAGATAATATACTTCGTCAATACTAACTCTAAAAGCACGGGTATAATAATAATCAATAAGAAATAGCTCTATCGTTGTCTAGGGGATACTGTATTGTCCGATGGAAATATAAAAGTCACTCAAGTTCATTCAAGCTGCAGCTCTTTGGGTTTAAGAGAGACGGTTTTAAACTTGCCCAGGTCTTTTATGATGCCAGTCCTTTTTGTTGGGGGAGTTGATTTCCCCGTTGCTAGCTAAAAGCCGTTTTCCGTGGTTCCAGCCACCAGTCCCAAGCAACGGAACTGAACGCACGTGGCCTCCTTCAAATGGCTTCCCGCTATTACGGGATCGCTAGCGTTTCTTCTGGTGCGTCTGAGGGGCTGTTCCACAGCCCCTCTTTTATCCTGACTTGCAGGGTTGTAGATGTCAATCAGGTTGGGGTGATGCAATCTCTTTCTCACCCAGCCCACTTTTGCCTGAGGGCGTTCACGTAGCATAGCATCTCAATCCACAAATGTGTCTCCAAGAAACAATGGCCATATCCCGTGGCTTTGAATCACCGGGGAATGAGGCATTCTGCATATCTCTCTCTCTCATTTCCTGGGTCCCCTGACCCAACCCAATAGTGATCTTGTGATTCTCACAAAGGAGGGGGCTGCAGGCATAACACACCTTAGTAAGATCTATGAAGGTGATGTAGAGTGGTTTCTGCTGTTCTCTGCACTTTTCTTGCAGTTGGTTGAGGGAAAAGATGGTGTTGATGGTGGACTGCTCAACTCTGAACCCACACTGAGACTCAGGATGAACCCTTTCTGCGAGTAGCTGGAGCCTCTTCTGGACAACTTGAGCAAAATGCTTCCCCACAATGCTGAGAAGAGAGATGTCGCAATGGTTGTTACATTTGTTCTTGTAGAGAGTGACGATGTTTGCACCGTTCGTGCATTGGGATACACTGCCTTCTCTCCAACACTGGCACAGGATTTGATGTACCTCTGGGATGAGGGTGGCCTTGGCACATTTGAGAACCTCAGGAGGGATGCCATCTTTTCCTTGTGCTTTCCCAGAAGAAAGTGCTTCCAGTGCCTCACTGAGTTCCTCCGGTGTGGGGTCTACATCAAGTTTGTATGATGTTCAGAGCTTTTTCTTGTAATGACAATCTCTCTGGCGTACAGCTCTGAGGAATATTCTACCCAGTGTTCCATCTGTTGTGTTCTGTCCTTGATGACCTCTCCCATTGATAACTTTAGAGAGGCAGTCTTGTTCTGTAATGGACCAACAGCTTGCTTGATTCCATCATACATTCCTCTAATGTTGCCAGTGTCAGCAGCCTCCTGGATCTGGAGACAGTAATCATTGGCACACCACCTGGCAGCCTGTTGAACTTTGTTCCAGGTAGACTAGAGCACTTGCAGGTTCACTGTCAGTGCTTTTCTCTTCTCCTCAATCAGAGGCAACAGTACTTCAGAGTGGGCCTCAAACCAGTCAGCAGACTTGACTGTCTTTTTTCCAAAGGTGGATATCACAGTGTTGTAGTCCCACAGGTTTTCCTATCTCTTGCTGACATTGGTGCAGGAGAGCCAGGCAGAGCTTCCTCCAGGGCTTTCACAAACTTGGCTATCTTTACAGGGTCACAAGTATTGCTGATGTCAGTACATGGCCTCCCCTCCTTTCTGGAATGATGAAGTCTTCTCGGTTGAAGTTTTACCTCGCTGCACACAGGGGAGTGGTCAGTGTCACAATGTGGTAACTGCACATCACCTTGACAGTCTGAAGACTGCTGCGTCTTGCCAGGATGAGATCAAGTTGGTGCCAAAATGTTTGGACCTCGGATGTCTCCATGCTGAGGCTTGGTGCTGAAGACGGTGTTAGTGATACAGAGGTCATGTAGGCAGCAGAGTTCAAGGAAGTGCTGACCACTTTCATTCATCTTCCCAGTTCTGAACTGTCCCATACAGGATGGGCAGCTGTGGTGGTCACTGCCAGCTCTTGCGTTAAAGTCACTGACAATGAATAATGGCTCTTGAGAAGGGGCTTCTTTGATGGCAGTGCTGAATTCATCATAGAACTTGTTCTTAGCTTCCTGGGTAGAGGTTAATGTAGGCACATAAGCACTGATCATGGTAACCAGGCCCACAGATGTCTGAAGCAGAATCCTGAGCAGTCTTTCCGTTCCTTCAGTTGGTGGTATGATGGCACCAACTGGGCTGGTTCTTATGGCAAAGCCAACACTGTGTTCCCTGAGCTCTTCTGGTAGCTTTCCATGCCAGATGAAGGAGAAGTCTTCATCTTGAAGGCTTCCAGAGGAAGAGAGCCTTGTTTCTTGAAGGGCGACAATGTCCATCTGCAGTCTGCACAGATCGTTGCTGATGACTGCGGTCTTGCGGACATTGCTCGTATCTTGCGGGTCTTCTGTAAGGCCAGGTGTCACGGTCCGTACATTCCAAGCACCTATCTTGAGGGCTGGAAACTTTTGATGTTTCCTTTTTTTGCCAGGTGTGCGGTTATTGATCCACCATCGGGGGTTCCCTGATCCACACACACCCAGTGGAACAAGTGGACCGTGGCAAAGCAGCACCTATCTGAGTGGGGACTGACCAGCTTGAAGCAGACAGTAGCTGCCCAGTGTGGTCCTAGGGCCTCTCCAACCATTAGAAGCAGCCCCGGTGCCTCACTCTATGCCAATCAAGTACAGTGGTTTATCATCGGTAAAAGCTACTTCCCATGTTGTGTCAATGCTGAGTAGTGATACTGGAGTGACCTCTCCAGGTCTCAAGCCTGGATGGGAAGATTTGAAGAACTGGCTGTTGCCCATGCAGCAGGTTCCACCTCTCCACATCACTGATGTTGTCCAAGGGAAGGGCAAGCGCCGATACAGCTTGGCACCAGTGTCATCACAGAGGTTGCCAGAGTGAAGTTGTAAACAACTATCAAACTACCTTAGGGACCCCAGCTCTGGATTTCTTCCTTGGAGTTTACTCCCAAAGCCTTTCCCATGGGTGGGTACGGCTGCAGGTTTAAAATCAGAGTTTTCCTTCTCCTAGGCAGGCTGCAGTAAAATATGCAAGTACTGTAGTTTTGTTTTTACATTAATGAAGTGGCCACACATGACGTGTTGGCGTAATGACGCATACATATGATGTGGTGACATAATATACTTTTACATATAACTCATAATGAATTATGTAATCAAACAATATATCTACACTATTACTCAAATATTACTGAAATAGTAAATTTAAAACATTCTGTGTCCTGACGAAGGATCTTGGCCTGAAACATCGACAGCGCTTCTTCCTACAGATGCTGCCTGGCCTGCTGTGTTCCACCAGCATTTTGTGTGTGTTGTTCTGTGTCATCTTTGTTTTGTTTGCACCATCGTAACCATTGTCTGTAAGTATTGGCTTAGTTCATAAAGGCTAAGGTTATCTGAGGATTTTTTGTGTTAGTATTATGTAAAAGTTTATTCCCAATTATCCATATTATGTTCAACCAGCCCTAGTAATTTAATAAATTCTTTCATGATATTAATATTCTCACATACTTTAAAACTTTGTTTACCCATGTTGGGTATAATTTTGGATATGAAGACCCTATAGATATTCCTAAGTTTGCTGCATTAAGCACTTTTGGTATTTTTCTGATTTGTTCTCAGTTTTACTCTTACTGAACTGTATGTGTGCATTCTGCCCAAATAAAGCACTTGGAACTTGTGCGCTATATCCTGACTCCCGTGTTCAGTGAGTGGAGTTTGGCTTACTGCTGAATTGTGTGCTTCCTACTTCACACGCAAGAAGAGCAGAACACATGGTGAGATCACTGAATCCCTACAATAAATTACCCAGAGATATGGACTGGGGAGGGTAAGTCTTCACTCCTGTCTGAAATCCATTGCCCACCTCTCCAACAGCACTGAGTGACATAAACACTTTATAAAAGGAAAGGGAGGCCAGGAAATAGCATATACTGACTGAGATATGTAGGCAATCTCAGCCTCAGTGATTCCTATTTCTTGTATCCCAGCACAAGAGGCAGATACAAAGCTGCAACAATGTTTCCTGCTCCAATCCAGAGTCAGAGTTACTCCCTGTCAAGGGTCTGTCCCACTGAACAAAAATTTTCTTTGTGAATGGAGCCAATTATTCTCTGCGTGTATTATACAGTAATTCCTAACATTAAGAGAGCAAATGTCAGAATTAATACAATATCTGATTTTCATAACTTAGTTGACACACCATGAAATTATCCAGTTTCTCAAATGCACTCAAATAAATTTTAGTTGGTAGATACTGTTTAATATCCATTTTAACCGTACATCAGTAAGAATTAAAAATTTTTTCATTCCTGGTATTACAGTTCAGGGCATCAGAGTTTGGAGCTCAGTCCGGTAAAATCTGTGAGAGTTGATATCGGACCACTGGAAAATTATGCTGGTGAGGTAGTAATGGGGTACAAAGAAAAAGCAGATGAACTTAATAAGAAATTTGCTTCAGTCTTTACTGTGGAAGAGACTAGCTGTATTCCAGAGGTCCATGAATGTCAGGGAGCAGGAGGGAGTGCCATTGCTAATACAAAGGAAAATGTGCTAGGCAAACTCAAAGGTCTTAAGATGGATAAGTCACCTGGACCAGATTAACTACATCCTAGAGTCCTGAGGGAGGTTGCTGAGAGATAATGGATGCATTGGTCATGCCTAATGAGAATAGGTTGAGTGAACTTGGCCTTTTCTCCTTGGAGTGACAGAGGATGAGAGGTGACCTGATAGAGGTGTATAAGATGATCAGAGGCATTGATCGTGTGGATAGTCAGAGGCTTTTTCTCAGAGCTGAAATGGCTAACACGAGAGGGCACAGTTTTAAAATGCTTGGAAGTAGGTACAGAGGAGATGTTAGGGGAAAGTTTTTTATGCAAAGAGTGATGAGTGCATGGAATGGGCTGCTGGTGACAGTGGTGGAGGCAGATATGATAGGATCTTTTAAGAGACTCCTGGATAGGTACATGGAGCATAGAAAAATAGAGGGCTATGGTTACTTTAGATAATATCTAAAGTAAGGACATGTTTGGCACAGCTTTGAGGGCCGAAGGGCCTGTGTTGTGCTGTAGGTTTTTTATGTTTATATGTTTCTATTTTTCTAGAATCACTTGATTCTGGTATGGTCCCGGAGGACTTGAAAATTGACAATGTCACTCCACTATTTAAGAAGGGAGAAAGACAAAAGAGAGGAAATTATAGGCCAGTTAGCCTAACCTCTGTGGTTGGCAAAGTGTTGGAGTCCACTATTAAGGATGAGATTTCAGGATATTTGATAAAATAAGTCAAAGTCATCATGGTTTCTGTGAAGGGAAATCTTGCCTGACAAAGCTGTTAGAATTCTTTGAGGAAGTATCAAGCAGGGTGGACAAAGGAGAGGCAGTGGATGTCATTTACTTAGATTTCAGAAGGCATTTGATAAGGTGCTTCACATTAGACTGCTTAACAAGATAAAATCTTATGGCATCACAGGAAATATACTGGCATGGAAAGGGGAATGGCTGATGGGCAGAAGGCAGTAAGTGGGAATAAAGGGGGCCTTTTCTGGTCAGCTGCCAATGACTAGTGGTATTCCTCAGGGGTCAGTATTGGGACTGCTACTTTTCACAATGATTTGTCAATGATTTAGATAATGAAATTGATGGCTTTGTGGCAAAGTTTGCAGATGATACAAAGGTAGATGGAGAGATATGTAGTGCTGAGGAAATAATGTGATTGCAGCAGGACTTAGCGAAATTGGAAGAATGGGCAAAAATTTGGCAGATAGAATACAGTGTTGGGAAATGTATGATAATGCATTTTGGTAAAAGGAACAATAGTGCGGACTATTATCTAAATGGAGAGAAGATTCAAACATCAGAGGTGCAAAGGGACTTAGGAGTTCTTGTGCGAGACTCCCAGAAGGCTAATTCACAGGTTGAGTCTGTGGTAAGGAAGGCAAATGTAATATTGCCATTTATTTCAAGGGGAATAGAATATACAAACAAGGAAATATAGTAATGCTGAAACTTTATCAGACACTAGTCAGGGCACACTTGGAGTGTTGTCAACAGTTTTAGATCCTTTATCTCAGAAAGAATATATTATCATTAGAGAGTCCAAAGGAGGTTCATGAGGATGACTCCAGGAATGGAGGTGTTAACACATGAGGAGCATTTGACACCTTTGGGACTGTACTCACTGGAATTTAGAATGTGGAGGGATCTCATTGAAACCTACTGAACGTTGAAAGGACTAGATAAGGTGGATGTGGTGAGGATGTTTCCTCTAGTGGGGGTATCCAGAACCAGAGGGCACAGCCTCAAATCTGAGGGGCAATATTTTAGAACAGTGGGTACAGAGGAGATGTCAGGGGTAAGTTTTTTACGCAGAGAGTAGCGAGTGTGTAGAATGGGCTGCCAACAACGGTGGTGGAAGCGGATACAATAGGGTCTTTTAAAAGGCTCCTGGACAGGTGCATGGAGCTCAGAAAAATAGAGGGCTATGGGTAAGCCTAGGTACCTTCTAAGGTAAGGACATGTTTGGCACAGTTTTGTGGGCCGAAGGGCCTGTATCGTGGGTTTTTTAATTTTTCTATTCTAAGTAAGGAATTTTTTTTTCCAAAGACTAGTGAACCTGTGGAATGCTGAAGCCAAGTCTGTGGGTATACTTAAAGCGGAAGTTGATAGATTCCTGATTGGTCGGGGTATCAATGAATATGGTGAGAGGGCAGGTGTGTCGGGTTGAATGGGTTCTGGGACTTGATGGGCTGAATGGCCTAATTCTGCTCCTATGTCTTATGGATGATGGAGTTGTGTCTAATGCTTCTACGACAGAAACCAAGTACTGCAGATGTAGGAGTAAGAAACAAAAACTGCTGAATAAACTCAATAGGTGATGCAGCATCTGTGGACAGAGAAACAGAGTTAATGATTTTGGTTGATTCGTCAGCACTGGAAATAGCGATGTAACAGGCTTAGAAAAATGGAGGAGGAAAGAGAAGAACAGAAGTGCAGTTTTGTCAGAACAAAGACTAGTAACAATTTTATTTGAAAATGGTTTGTGGTGAAATATAAAAGCAGATGGTAATAACAGGCAAAATAAAAAAATGGTTCTAGAGGAAATGTAAATGGCTATTGCAAAAATACAATTTGCATTAAATTTGACAATCTAGTTCTAATGTGAAATTGATGAATTCTGATGAGATATTGTTCATTTGTCATCATGGTTGGTGCAGATATTGTGGGATTCAGGGCCTGTTCCTGTACTGTACTGTTATATGTTTTGTCCTTTAGTCATTCATTGGTTCGGTGGATGAGGTTATGGGCACAGATAGCAGGGCAAATGTGAGATGAAGAATGTATGGGTCAGGTAGCCAGAAGCTTGTCATCACCCCCGTGGACAGATGGAGATGTTCTACATAGTGCTCCCCCAATGTGGTTTGCTTTTCTCAGTGTCAAATGTACTGCAAGTAGCTGACGAATTGCAAATTGAATTTAAGAACTGTAACTAAATCATCATTTTAGTCAAGCTTGGGGTTCTCACTACAAGCAACCACCATAATCGAAGACCCCACCCACCCCAGACATTGTCTCTTCTCCCCACCTCCCATTCAGAGCACATACCACCAGACTTAAGGATAGTTGCTACCCCACTGTTATAAGTACTCTATTGACCCCAGGTAGAAAATTCTTTTGTTACAGCAGCGATGTTTAATAACACACTTAGCAATGTGCAGACTTAATGAGTAATAAAGTAAAGAAATAATAATATACACAATAATAACGTGCAATAATAATGTACGAAATAATAAAGCAGAGACTATTATACTATGGTGTGTGTTCTCCTGTTACACAGAGATGAACTGTTGTATATACTTATTACACTTGGTAGGGAAGATTTTCTGTAACAATCCCTGTGACAGCAGAGCTGAATGAGTCTGTTCGAAAGGGTGTTCTGCTGCTTATTCAGTAGGTCATGGAGAAGATGTGTCAGATTGTTCATAATGGATAACACTTTGTTTAGTGACCTCCTCTCCACCACTAACTCAAAAGAGTCCAGGTTGTAGCCAAGGTCAAATTCAGCCTTTTATCAAACTTTTGTATCTCTTGTATACTAAGATGAACACTTGACCTTACAATCTACCTTGTTATGATCTTGCACTCCATTGTTTACCTGCACTGCTCTTTCTCTGTAGCTTTTAGACTTTATTCTGCATTGCTACTGTTTTACCTTGTTCTACTCTAATGCATTGTGTAATAAGTTGCTTTTGAATGAGGAGTAGGCAAGACAAGTTTTTCAATGTATCTTGGTAAATGTGACAATAATAAACTAATTCCCATACCAGTACCAATATGTTTGAGAGTTGGCATGAAATCATGGTACAGCAGCCAGTACCGAGCTGCCAAATGTGGGGCAGTAGACCGCTCCTTCATGTCACTGTAATTCTTTGATGATACAAGTGATAGGTTAATGTTAGTGATGATGCCCATAAAAACAACTCCCCACTTTATCTATAGCTTTCCATCCAGTCTGTAGAACCTTCTCCAAATCTTTTTACTTATTCTCTGCGTTAGTGGATTCCACACTCTTACATTTATTATTTCCTGTTGTTAAAGGATATGTAAACACAACTTAAACGGAGGCACACAATCCATCAGCAGATCTCAAGGGTCAAGTAGAACCTATGGGAGGAAAGGAATTGTCAATATTTCCAGTCCTGAAGCATGGTTTCAGCCTGAAATATCAACAATCCTTTTCTCCCACAGACAATGCTCAACCTGCTGGGTTCCTCTGGTTGATAGTCTGTTAATCCAGATGCCAGCAACCCCGTGTTTAAGTTTTAAAGCGTGCCCTGTACCGAATATACAGAAAGGTGTGTACATAAGGATTATATCCCCCTTTTAACCCTACTTACATTTTGTGTACATCCCAGTTCTTTACCAAACTCAGACACCAATGTGGGGCAATGCCTTCCCCCTTTGCACTGAGCAGCTAGTTGATGAGGAACTCACGTCAGTGGTAAAAAGATCAGATGTCACGTTAACACACAGTGTTTGCACAGCAGGAATTCTGATCCAGAATGTAACTGGAACCCACATGGATCCCAGCATAGGATCTTCCACACACCAAGTGAGTCTTAACATACAGCTGTCGGAAGGAGAAGGACCTTGGGCTGCAGACATTTCTTAGGGCACAAAGAAGCACCTGTTATCACGTTGTATTTCTAACTAAATAAATAAACTCTAATATAGAGCTCTCTGTTGTGACTGACTAAAACTGAGCCACATGGAAGCTGTAACTGGGAAATATAATCTTCGTTCACACAATAAACCTTCAGGAGAGAATCCAAAAGTCTCCTAGAGAGTCTCATTTTCCTGACATGATGTCTTATAGTTCTTCAACACAAAGATAATAATAAACAATTAACTATAGTTTCAATTGCTATAATCACCTGCACGACTGTAACATTTTGAATACAGTCAGATAAATTTACAGAATTACATATTTACAATAGTGGCACATCCCAACTAGCAGAGCCCCTCTCCACCCCCTTTGTTTTACAATATTGAGAGATGGTGTCATGAATATACAACTAACCAGAAAGATAAGTGACATAACACACAAAATGCTGGAGGAACTCAGCAGGTCAAAAATGAATTAACAGTCGGTGTTTCGTATTGAGACCTTTCTTGAGGACTAAAGAAGAAAGGGGAAGAAGCCAGAATAAGGGGTGGGTGGAGGAGAACATGTACACACTTGAAGGTGATAAATGAAGTCAAGTGGGTGGGGGAGGGGGAAATGAAGAAAGAAGCTGGGAGGTGATAGGTGGAAAAGATAAGACTGAAGAAGAAGGAATGTGATAGGAAATAAGAGTGCACCACAGGGGAAAGGGAAATAGGAGGAGCACCGGGGGGGGGGGGGTGATATTTAGGAGATGAGGAGAAGCAAAGAAGCAAGAAGTGAGGTAGAGTGGAGAATGGAAGATGAGGAAAGGGGAAGTGGAAAAAAATGCCAGAAGTTAGAGAAAGTGACATAACAGATCTGTCCTGAATTGTTCCTTAAGCGGCAGGGATACACCTCTAGCTATGTGCTGATTGTAGTAATATTCATCTATTGTCTTCTATGTAGTTTCAGTGGGGCAGAATCAGAATGTCTTATGCCCATTGATCGCTTTCATTCGTGTCAAAATATCATTTGTAAGTTAAATTGTGTGCAAATCTTATTTCCAGAAGACTGGTTCTCATTCTATTTAATCCATAATTATGCTATCTAAAATGTTATACCCCAGAATATTTCCCCACACTCTCAAGTTTTGCTCTGTTCCATTATACCTGTCTATAGCAGTCTTCATAATAACGAATACATCTGCTTAATACACATTAATCTTCTTTGCCGTATGGTGAACAATTCCAGCAATACTAATCTCTTCAGATGACTGAAGTTCCTCTCATCTGGTGCCTCTTCAGTGAATCTCTGCTGCATCCTCTTGGTGACCTTCGCAAATGGAGTGCCAAACTGAAATCAGTGCATCTGCTGATGCCTGATAAATATCCTTAAGATTTTACAGTCAATTTATTGCTTGTGTTTCAAAGATTCAAAGGATTCAAAGTACATTTATTAGCAAAGTATAAATAAATTATACAACCTTGAGATTTGTCTGTTGACAGGCAGCCACAAAGCAAGAAACCCGAAAGAACCCAATTTAAAAAAAAGAAAGACCAACACCCACTATGGATAGAAAGAGAAAAAAAACCCAGAAATCATGTCAACAATAAAAGCAAGCAACAGCATTCCTTACCAAGTTCAGTCCATAGACCTAAATCCTGGAGCAGCTGAAGTAGGCCCAGAGCCTCGGTCTCAGTTCATCCAACTCTGTCTTACACCTGCATGCTTCAACCCTCAGAACAGCCTTGCCTTCACTCACCTCTTCATCATTTGCAGTGATCATTTACCACAATTTTCCATATAAAAATAGACTATTTAGTTGAATAGAATTTCCTTGTAGGTGATCCCTGTGGTACTGCAGTTCGGAAGGTGGAAATTCACACTTACAGAATTCACAGATCATTCTCAAAAGATCTGAGATGTGGAATAAAAACTCGCTCTCACAGAATTTATGTGAAATTTTAAAAAAAGGATGAGGGTCAACTATGGTTGTTGCGTTCTAGCTAACTCCCTTCACTGGATATGCAAGCCTGGGCAGTATGATATAGTGAGCAAGCTGTTTCCCATGTTGCAGGCTTCCCATCTCTATGCAGCTGTTCAATCCAGAAGAATGACAGAGACCCATACAGCTTGGCACCAGTGTTTTGCAGGAGTTGCCAGTTAGCACTGAACTCAATGTAGGACTGCCTTAGGACTTCCAGGTTCAGATTTTTCCTCAGGGTTTACTCCCGAAGCTTTTCCCATGAGGGGGTGTAGCTGCAAGGCAGCAAAGGTTTAATATTTGAGTTTTCCTTCTTCTAGATGAACTGCCAATCACAGCTGACAAGCCCCATCTGCCCAAAGAAATAAAAAAAGACAAAAATTAAACACAACATTTAGATCTTTTCAACTTGCATTTCTTGACACATGTGCAGATAGTGTGTGCTTTGTGTTATGATGGATTTTCTGGGTATACAGTAGTTAACTATACTATGAAACAATGGAACACTTCTTCTTTAATTAGATCTTCAATTGATATAGCACTGCTTCAGCTGGCATGTCAGCTGGGCCCTGGTTTGAATCAGTTGGAATAAACTCTTTGAAAGAAAGGCAGAAGATGCTGAAAGAACTCTACTAGTCAGGCAGCATCTGTGGAAAGAGAAACAGCCAAAGTTTTAGCTCTGAGGTCATTATCAGAATTGGGAAACGGTCGTAGAAAGGTCTCAGACCCAGAATGTTGATTGCTTTTCTCTCTCCACAGATGCTGCCTACCAAACCCAGACTATGGATACAGACCTTCGCCTCATTGAGTCCACATCAACCATCAACCACTTACTTACACCATTCCTACAAAAATTTCATTTTAATCTCCCCTCCCTTACTATCAACTACTCCTAGATTCTACAACTCACCCACATTCCATGGACAATTTACAACAACTGATTAACCTGACAACTACACATCTTTGGAATGTAGGAGGAAACCTATGCAATCACAGGGAGATCTTGCAAATTCCACAGATAGCAACCGAAGTCCTGATTCAACCTGGATCTCTAGTGTTGTGATTCTATCAACTGGGGCTCCCCTCAGAGTTTCAGCATCTGTAAGATTCTTTTTATTTTGCTTTAAAAAAGGCACGTCTGCCCAACCCTGACCTATCAGTAACCTTAGGTCAGCACTAGTAATGGTTGCTTCTGGTTGTTGGTTGGACACTGGGTGACCAGTAGACAGTATAATTCATCCATCACACACAAACAAGAGAAAATCTGCAGATGCTGGAAATCTGAGCAACACACACAAAATGCTGGAAGAACTCAGCAGGTCAGGCACATCTAGGAAAAGAGTGCAGTCAACATTTCTGGCCGAAATCCTTCAGCAGAACTGGAGAAAAAGCTAGGGAGTAGATTTGAAAGCTGGGAGGAGCACAGAAAGAAACACAAGGTGATAGGTGAAACCTGGAGGGGGAACGATGAAGTAAAGAGCCTGGAAGTTGATTGGTGAAAGAGCCAGAAAGCCATGGAAGAAAGAAAAGGGAGGAGGAGCACCAGAGGGAGGTGATGGGTGGGCAAGGAGGTAAGGCGAGTGAGGGAAATGTGGGAAATGGTGAAGGGGAGGTGGGGGGTATTACAGGAGGTTTGAAAAATTGATGTTCGTGCCATCAGGTTGGAGGCTACCCAAACGGAATATAAGGTGTTGTTTCTCCAACCCAAGTGTGGCCTCATCATGACAGTGGAGGAGGCTATGGAAGAACATAATGGAATGGGAATGGGAAGTGGAATTAAAATGAGTGACCACTGGGAGAGTCTGCTTTTTCACATGAACAGAGCGTAGGTGCTCAGTGAAGCTGTCTCCCAATCTACGTCAAGTCTCACCAATATACAGGAGGCCACACTGGGAGCACCGAACATAGTATATGACCCCAACAGACTCACAGATGAAGTGTTGCCTCACTTTTCCATCACACAAGCAGCTTCAACCACTCAAATGCTTGAACAGATTCCATGGTGAACTGTTTAAAGAAGTTTTTGGCTTTAGAAAAATTTATGGATCCTCCTCCATTCAAAACCAAACCACAGCTCTTAATAAGGAGTGCACTCTACCAAAGACATCCAGTCATTGCTGAGGCAAGAGATAGAAAGCCCCTTGAAGAACACGCTGATGCTTAACCACAATCTGATGGTCCTTAAACAGTGCCGAGAGCCAAGAGGAATATGATCTAACCAAACAGGTAAGAAGAACCTAAAAAACTGAGAAGCCAGAGGTAAATAGGTTGAAGCTTGTAACACAGTCCCTGGGACCAGACTTCAGGGCAGGAAGAGTTTCATGATTTGTTTAGGATATATTCTGGAGTTAGGGTATATAGCAAATATTAATTTCACCAGCAACTAATCTTCAGAGATGAATATGGATTGTAGATTGAATTTAAAATGCAGCCCTGACCAATAGTCTTCCTAGAGCTGTGGACTGGGTCTGGAGTTGATTGCAAACCAGACAATGCTGATTAACGTTCATTTCGGGTGCGAAAGAGGAAGTGTGTGAAAACAAAGGAAGCCCTATAGATATATTGTAACTATAGAATTGTTCTGTTAATACCTTTGATCTTCAGCATATAAAAACATTGTGTATTTTGGGTTGGGAGGCCTCTTCCTCCAAGAGTGTCTCAATATGATGCCTTCAGCTCATTTTTCTTGAATAAAACATTGTTAAGGATCCGGCCTGAACACTGGGTCGAAGGGCCTCTGCTGATAGCTCTGGAACACGACAGCCCTTAATTTCTGCCTTCTTTCACCTGGCCATGTGGGTTTTGACCCAGCCCCCTTCCTTATTGGACTTTCACCAATTACCCACTTATCTCCTCACTAGCACCCACCTGTTTCTGTTTTCACCCATTACCCAGTCCATTTAAACCCTGCCTTGACTCACATTCTCTGCTAGTTTGTCCCAGCTCTGACCTGAGTTGTTCTAGCCTGCCATTTGATTTTGCTGGACTCTGTGTTTCTGGATTCTGCCTGTTTTGGAACCTGATTTTTGCCTGTGCACTCTGGATCATCTGCCCTTGCTGGACTGCTTTTCCCAGGTAAGACCTCTGCCTGCCATTCTGGATTTGTGCCTGCCTCCTGTTTTTGAAAGACTGTTGCCCTTGTGCTCTCTAATAAATCCTGCTAAAAGAGCATTCATTGGTCTGCACTTGAGTCCTACTGTAACCTGACAAGCATTCTGTATCCATTAACTTCAGTGTCTCTTTGGTGACTTTGTTCTTATAACAGACTCACCAGGATTGCCAAAGTAAGATTTCTTGACATATTTCTCTAGTTTGCTACTAGATTTTAGTACTAGCACCAGGAACATATTTATCCTCTAGTTCAAAAGAATCTCTTCAATTGCAGATAGTTCTGCTCTTACAAGAATTTCTATATTGTGAACTAGTTATAACATAATAAATGGATTAGAAAACTTGGTTTGCATTATACAGCCTGCATTTGTTATAACTTGATCTCGACTGGGAAAACCTGCTTTAATCTGTTCATTGAAATCAATTACAGCCTGCTCTGTTAGAATGCAACTTTCTACAACGTATTTCTTAGGAATGCAACTATGATGTTACAACAAATCTACCAGTACAATGAGACATTGAATCACCTTCCCTCTGCTCACACTCAATGTTGCTTTCTCAATTGATTTCCCAGTTCTCTGCACTAATGATCATTGGAGTCTCGGTGCTCTCAGGGGAGGCCATGTGCTTATTGGATCTTGTTTCAGATCGCAGGATGATTAATGGTATTCTCAGCACAGAGAACTGGCAGCCATAACTGTCCCTCCTTCCTAGCCATCAATATTGCAGACAATCCCATGAAAAACACCCCAGAAGAAATTATTAGTAACTGCTAAATAGAGTTGTAGAGAAAAACAGTAAGATAAAGGCATTTTAGCCTATGGGGTGAGAAGAGTCATATAAAAATAAGAACTCTCAGCATGGTCAGCTACATTATCTGTGTGTCCCCATTCACAATGTACCTCTCAAATCAAAAACATTTCCTGGGTCCCTGAAGGCTCACTCATGTCACGCAATGTGTTTCATAACCAATGATCACATAGAGATCTATGGTCATACTTTAGAGAAACAACTTATCATATCCATGATGACCATCATCTACTCCAATTCCATATTTTATTCTTCCCATATTCCTACAACCCCACCGCAACCACTCAATTTCACCACTCATCTACACACTAGGGAAAAAACAGTGCCAAAATCAACCTGCCTACGCCAAGTGGTCATGGACCAAACCTGCAAATTCCACACAGAGCACCAAGATCAGGACTGAATCCAGGACATGCCCTCTTCTCATTGTTGCCGTCAGGAATGAGGTACAGAAGCCTGAAAGCACACTGTTCAGTGATTCAGGAACAGATTCTTCACCTCTGCCATCCAATTTATGAACCCAGAGCATTCTCACTGCTTTTCTATTTTTGCACTACTTAATACAACTTAGTAACTAATATAGAAATATTTTCTCTCTCCCCTTATGGGTGATGAGTATGTGCATTTTTCCCTCCATCTCAGGTCCTCTACCAGAGGCCTGGGAGTTTGAGGGTTCAGCACAGTATCCTTGCTGTTCCTAGTAGTACACTCTTCTGGACTGAGATCTCAGATGTTCCTGGGATTTGATGGAGCCACTCTCTCAGTCCAGGTGTCACAGCTCCAAGTGCTCCTATCATCACAAGGATTACTCTGGCTTTAACCTTCCACATCCTTTCTATCTGCTCTTTTAAGCCCTGGTATTTCTCCAGCTTCTCATATTCTGTTACTGTAATTTGGGATTGCCACATCTATTACCATTGCTTTCTTCTGTTCCTTGTCCAGTATTGCTATGTCTGCTTGGTGAGCCAGTACCTACTTATCAGTCTGTACTTGGAGTGCCACAGGATCTTACTCTGTCATTCTCCACTACCTTCTTGGGTGTTTCTCATTTTGATTCAGTGTAGATCTTCCTGTACACAATTCCTGCAACTGGGTGGTTCCATTCAGTGAATGCTGTCCCTGCCTGCATCTTGCACCCTGCTACTATGTGCTGATGGTTGCAGTGGATTTCTTGCACAGTCTGCATCTTGGGTCTTGTCTGGTGTGACAGATACTGCTTCTGTTGTTTTTCTGCTCTGCTGCTCTTGTGAAGCCATGAGCAGTGCCTCTGTGCTATCCCTCAGCCCTGACATTTCCAGCCATTGGTAGGACTTACGTCAGCTATCTCTGATATCTGGTGATGGTACATCCCATGCAGTGGCTTGTCCTGCCATGGCCTCTGGTCCTCTGGCTCTGCTTCATCCACTTCCACTTCCATGTCCTCTGCCTGCTGCCTGAGGTATTCTCCTAGCAGGCCATCATTAGGGGTCCTCTTCCTGACATACTCATGGTGTTTCGCATTTCTTCCAGGACTGTGGCCTTGATACTTCCAAGTTCCAAGGCATCGATCGCGTGGATAGTCGGAGGCTTTTTCCCTGGGCTGTAATGACTATCACGAGAGGGCATAGTTTTAAGGTGATTGGAAGTAGGTACAGATATGTCGGGGTAAGTTGTTTTTTTTTACAGTGGTGAGTGCATGGAATGGGCTGCTGGAAGTGGTGGTGGTGGAGGTGGATACTATAGGTTTTAAAAGACTCCTGGATAGGTACATGGAGCTTGGAAAAATAGAGGGCTATGGGTAACCCTAGGTAATTTCTAAGTAAGTACATGTTTGGCACAGCATTGTGGGCTGAAGAGCCTGTATTATGTTGTAGGTTATCTGTTTCTGTTTCCCATCCTCTATTCCGGCGGGTTTACAGTGGCTCGATGTTGGACTTTGGATGGAATCCTCCATATATTGTTAGTAGTTTCCAGGTCTTGACATCAGTGGTTTTCAGTTTGTTCCTTGACCAGCATAGTATTGTAACTGGGTATCTGATGATTGGTAGGGCAAATGTGTTGATGGCTCTTGTCCTTCCCATTCAGCTGGCTTTTTAGTATCTGTCTCACTCTTGGGTCTTACAGCCTTCTTTGTGTCCTCATCCTGGCTTCCATGTGCCTGCAGGATCCCCAGTTATTTGTAGCTGAACTATACATCTGGTACATGGCTTTCGGGTAACTTGACTTCAGTCTTGATAAGTTTGTCTCTTTCACTACCACCTGGCTATACTTTTCCAGTCTAAATGACATCCCAGTATCACTGCTGTACACCTTGTCAGGTGGATTAGTGAGCCAATGCCCCTTTCATTTCTGACATACAGCTTGATGTCAACCATGTCTGGGAGGTGACTGATGGTCACTCCACTCTTGATCCTGAACCCATATCAACTCTTTGAGAAGATCTGGCTGAGGGAGTTCAAGCCTATGTGTCAGAACCACAGATTCGGCAGTTGTGCTTGTGAATATCCACGTATCAGCTAATTATTATTTCATTGTAATAGAATTTAACTCCATTCATTCTGTCGCAATATTTTGTGAGACTTGAACACAGCAATGCTTCGCTGCCTGCTTGCATTTGGCCTGAGAAATTGGACGGTCAAGTCAATGGACTCTGAAGACCAGTGGTGTTCATTTTATATTTAGTTGTTCTTTTCAGCTGCATTTTCCATTTGAGAGTTTTAGTTAATGGCCTTGTTTGGCCCAGTGTTTATTGTTTTCTTTTCCCTTTAACACTGTTCACATTAAATTCTGTGAACTATCGACCCACCTCAATGTCTCTCACTCTGCACCTGGGCCATGTCTGCACCTGGTAGAACCTATGTAGAACAGCAGTGGGGAATTCCACATCTGATGGTCACTTGTGCTATTGACTTTGAGTTAACTTCTAGTATTGTCCTCCAATGGCCTATTGAGTTCTTGATGAAGGTCCTTAGTATCTTGTTGTCGATGTACAGAGACAGGCACTCCAGGGTTCGTGTTTGGGGCATTGAGTCATTTGCTTTCTGGTAGTCAATCCAGGCTGTGCTTAGGTTGGTTTGCCTGGTCTTGGAGTCTCACATGACTGCTTTGTCTACTGGTAGTTAGTTCTTGAAGCCTCTGGTTCTATGACCAATCCCCCTCTAAGCAGAGCTCAGGAATTTACACACATGATGGTGTTGCGCCTTTGAGGATACTTCATTATGAGTACAGTCCTTCCTTGAGTTAGCCAGTCAGGGTGAGAGCCTGCTTCAAGCAGCTGGTTTATTTGAGCTGCCAGCTATGAATGTAATGCTGTTCATTTCTTCAGCCAATAGACATGGATCATGTCAGGCCCTGGCAATGTCCAGTTCTTCATATATGCTACCCATTGCTGGACATCTACTGCTGTGACGGTGACTGGTTCTTCGTCTGGGAGGTTGCAGAGGTTTGCTTGTAGATCTTTCAACTATTGAGCACTGGTGTTATGTGATGCTTCTTTCTCCCACATACTCTTCCTGTGCTCAGTTGCTGTTTTAGTTGGATTAGGTACTGGCATGTTGTTGCCCTGGAACCATGTAAAAACTTTTCCTGGTTCTTTGGAAAAGAGTGCATAGCTGTTAACTGTTGTGTACCTCTGTAGCCTGGTCGCCAGAGCTATTAACTGTTGCTTGGTGATTGGATTTTGGACACTTATTTTTCTTATTTTGTGCGATTTTGATCAAGGTGGTATGCAGATAATGAATGACAGAGCTGTAGATTGAACTGAAATGAGCTGAACTAAATATGCCTGGTCTCTTTTAATGACTTTTGTGGGTTGGTGTTTTGTATTCTTGCTCATTTTTTTTTCATGTTTTGTTTTTCTTGCAGGTGCCAGGGGGTTTATTTTTTTTCTTTGAATGGGTTTCTGTTCTATGGCTGTCTGTGGAAGGATGAATCTCAGGGTTGTATACTGCATACATACTTTGATTATCAATGTGCTTTGAATCTTTGACCCAGTATTAGAATCGGAATCAGGTTTAATATCACTGGCATGATATTGTGAAATGTTGTTTCTAGTGTCCTTAAATTAGTGTCTAGACTCTGACATCTTCCTGCAATGTGTGTGGTCTCATTTCTGCTGTCCATTCCATACATGGTTTCCATCACTCTGAACACAACCCTTGTACTCTATGCTCTACACAAAATCATTAAAGCTGTTGCTTTTTGAAGACAAAATAAAACTTCTATGTAATTTGAGACTAGAATTTTGGGTTCTCTACTCTTCTGAGTCTAGTAGTGTTTTTTCTCAATTCTCAGAAAATGCATGACTTCACACTTCTCTACAGAAGCACTTAGAATATCATAGTTTAAGCCAACAGGGAAAATGAGGTTCTTCTCCCCGGCATGGCCTTCAGTCCCTTCCTGAGTGAAGGGATGCATTTGCATTGAATTAAGCTCACAATCACCACCCCCACAAGCAATTTTGTACAGTTACAGTGAGTAACTCTTATCTTGACTGAACAGTAGCTCCATACAAATATACAGGGAGTGACCATCAACCTGCTAAACAAAACTTGGCACCATAAGTGCATATAAATGGTGTGACAGCTGTTAGAATGGATTTACTTGAAGTAAGATGTCCCTGTCTCTCACTCCATTTAAACCTTGTTGTCATATTGCATATAATATTTTCAGAGTTGGTATAACTTGGGCATCAAGCTGAAAGGTCACAAATAATTCTGCGATACACTGATTGCTGTTGTTTAGGTAGACTCATGATTGCATTTCTGAATCCACAATGGATGGAGGTGAGACGCGAGCCTATCATTTACCTTGCCAAGATCTGAAAGCCAATGACACAACAGAAACTTGCTCCTTATGACTAGGTCCTGAATTGAAGGTGGTGTGCTTGAGTAAAGCCTCGGGCGTGCTGTGCTGTTCTGCAGTCGCACACAGAAAATGGGTCTGACACATTGAATTGCATACTTGCATCTCTCCTATTCACCTTGGCTCAAATCCGTTGAAATCCAATAAGAGTTTGAGGTCAACGTGATTCCAAAGCTTGAGGCAGCTTTGTGTTCCTTTCACTGATGCTCATGTCTCTTTGCAAGTGAAGGTATAGAAGCAGCAAAAAGGTAAATAAGCCAACACCTTAACAACTATCCAGGAGTATGGCTGCACCTTCAGCAATCAAGTCCAATACAAGCTGCTCTCACTTTTTCCAAATCATTTTGGCTGTTTGTCTCTCTGCATTCCTGATGAGTGCTCACTTGCTCTAAAAACCTGGCTGTTGACAGGAGTCAGAAGTTGATATTTTTAAGTCTGACCTTTGAGGAGGAGACAATAAATCCTAATGACACCTCCTTTGCTTGCATCTACAGAAGTAGCTCTATTTCCATCTTTAATATTTCTATTTTTCTCTTGGGGTTCTTTTGAAGACCCTGACCTGGAGTTACACATTGACTTTGGTCCTTTGCAGGAATGCGATCCGCTCTCGGGGGTTTTACGACTGGCCATTATTTGATATTCCATGAATGTGGCCTAGGAGATTAGCTCTCCTTCGGAGTTCTGGGATCTCATGGCTCTGGAAACAGGCGGACTGAAGGTCAGTGTCTCTGCAGGAATCTGGTGTGTTGTGGGAGACAGAAGATCGAAAGCAGCAAGCTGGCTGTGTGCCCAGAGACCTGAGTATTTTGGGCATAGAGCTTGGAAAAAGCGACACAATAGACTTTTAACTTCATAAATCAGCTTAAATTATGTTTCCCCTCTTGCTACAAAATGGGGACACCTCTTTCTCCCTTATTAGGGACTGAGAGAGAGCCTGTGGTATGTTGAATACTGGGTGAACGAGTAGTCCTTGGGGTACTGCAGGTCTGTGTCTTTGCTGATGCTTTGCTGCACGCTTGAGTGCTCGATGGTGGGTGCCAATGCTTTTATTTTGTTGGTGGGGAGGGGGGATTGTTGCTTTGCTGCTGTTTATGCACGGGAAGAGGGAGCTGGGGGGGGGTCTTTGGGGTTATAACATTTAACTGTCATTCATTCTTTGGGGACACTCCTCTGTTTTTGTAGATGGTTGTGAAGAAAAAGCATTTCAGGATGTATATTGCTGTGGCAGCCAGCACACGCGGGACTCGAACCGCCATCGAGAGCCATGGGCAGACACGAGGTAGTGTGTTTGGAACTACCCGCCCGAGGCAGACCTTCTGGGGACAGTCTGACGTCATGTCCGCCCCGCGGGTCGCAGGGGCCCATGGGAGGGGAGATTTAATTGTGTGATTTTGAATCAGTAAAGGCATTCGGAGTTCAGCGCTCTCTGCCTCTGTTTCTTTAATAGCATGTTGCGCTCGACTACATTGGTGACCCCGACGTTCCAGACAGCATCTGGAACCAGTGACTCAGCGACCAGCCATGGGTCCGAGCAACTCACACAGTGCAGTCTCTCTAAAGCTCCCAACTTTCTGGGCCACTCAGCCCCACGTTTGGTTCGAGCAGACTGAGGCCCAGTTCAATATCAGAGACATTACAGCCAACGCCACGCAGTACTACTACGTGGTCAGCACGCTTGACCAGGAGACGGCAGGCCGGATCATTGACTTCCTACGCCAGCCACCAACGAAGGAAAGGTACACTAAGCTTAAGGCGCTCCTGATCCGTATCTTCAGACTCTCCCACCGTGAACGGGCTCCTACACATGGACAGCCTGGGCGACCGCATGCCAGCCGAGCTCATGAATGATATGCTGGTGCTCATGGACGGCCATAAGCCGTGCCTTTTATTTGAACAGCTGTTCCTCGAGCAAAAGCCAGAGGACATTCGCCTCCTCCTCGCGAGTGAGGATTTCAGCGACCCACGCAGGGTTGCGGCTAAAGCAGACGTCCTTTGGCAGAGCAAGCAACATGGTGCTGCCTCCATTGGCCTAGCCACGATCTCGTGCCCCAAAGCCCAGGCCCTGCAACTGAAGCCATCGAGACCCATGGGGGAAAAAGGCAAAAGTTCAGAACAATGATGTTTTTATCACCAAAGATGGGACTCAGGCATGTGCCGCTGCCGTCCACCATGTGCTTTTCCGGGAAATGCCGGGGCTATCCGTCACTAATGGCTATGACGGCTGCCCACTGAGACAGCCTCCAGTACCTCTGGCACCGCCATCCAGGTGCCGCTTCCCGGTAGACACCGGGGCCGAAGTCGGCGTACTCCCCCCACCTCGAACATGGACAGTGGTAATCTGGTCCCAGGCCCCGAACTCTCTGCTGCAAATGGCACCAGTATTCGAACCCAAGGCACGCGAACTATCTCACTGCATTTTGGGTCTAGCCGTTTCACTTGGACTTTCACATTGGCAGCGGTATCACAGCCACTACTAGGGGCAGATTTCCTACGAGCCCACTGCCTCCTGGTTGACCTATAAGGCCGGCGTTTGGTCCACGCCGAGACTTCCCAGCTCAGAGAAGCCAAGCTACTGGCCCTCCACCTGAATTCCGTGACCCTCTCGGGTAACGAATTCGCCAGGGTGTTGGCGGAATTCCCCTCCGTAGTCACCCCGCAGTTCTCCACGGCTGACCCCAAGCACGGCGTGCAGCACCACATCCCCACGTAAGGACCGTCACTGTAGGCCCGAGCTCGCAGGCTCCCACTCAACAAGATCCACCTCACCAAGGAGGAGTTCCGTAAGATGGAATCGTACATCGCTCAGACAGCCCGCGGGCATCCCCGCTGCACATGGTGCCCAAGTCCGCAGGAGGATGGAGGCCCTGCGGAGACTACAGAAGGCTCAATGATGCCACAACTGCCGACAGATACCCAGTACCCCACATCCAGGATTTCATGGCGAACCTGCATGGAGCGACCATCTTCTCGATAATCAACCTGGTCAGGGGATACCATCAGATCCCAGTGCACCCCGACAACGTGCCCAAGACAACCCTCATCACCCAGTTCGGCTTGTTCGAATTCCTGAGGATGCCTTTTGGTCTCAAGAATGCTGCCCAAACTTTCCAAAGGCTCATGGACTCGGTGAGCTGCAGCCTGGATTTCATTTTCATTTACTTGGATGATACCTTGGTGGCCAGCAGTTTGCACCAAGAGCATGTGGCACATTTGCGCCAGCTCTGCCAACGCCTGAGGATGGTGGTGGACTTTAGGAGATCTAGGCCTCATATGGAGCCAGTGATCATTAATGGAGAATGTGTGGAGCAGGTTAAGACCTACAAGTATCTGGGAGTACAGTTAGACGAGAAGCTAGACTGGACTGCCAACACAGATGCCTTGTGCAGGAAGGCACAGAGTCGACTGTACTTCCTAAGAAGGTTGGCGTCATTCAATGTCTGTAGTGAGATGCTGAAGATGTTCTATAGGTCAGTTGTGGAGAGCGCCCTCTTCTTCGTGGTGTGTGTTGGGGAGGAAGCATTAAGAAGAGGGACGCCTCACGTCTTAATAAGCTGGTAAGGAAGGCGGGCTCTGTCGTGGGCAAAGTACTGGAGAGTTTAACATCGGTAGCTGAGCGAAGGGCGCTGAGTAGGCTACGGTCAATTATGGAAAACTCTGAACATCCTCTACATAGCACCATCCAGAGACAGAGAAGCAGTTTCAGCGACAGGTTACTATCGATGCAATGCTCCTCAGACAGGATGAAGAGGTCAATACTCCCCAATGCCATTAGGCTTTACAATTCTACCGCCAGGACTTAAGAACTTTTTAAAAGCTATTATTAATGCTTTTTGAGATGGTGATTTAGATGCATATCATATTTTTACTGAGTTAAGTATTGTATGTAATTAGTTTTGCTACAACAAGTGTATGGGACATTGGGAAAAAAAGTTTATTCATCCCCATGGGGAAATTCAAGTATCTATCTATCTATCATGGACTAGCAATCGTTCCAGCAAAGTGCCAGTTCGGGCTGACGGAGATCGACTTCTTGGGCCACAGAGTCAACCGACATGATGCAGTTCCCCTACCAGACAAGGTCCAGGTCAGCCGCCAGTTCCCCAAGCCCAGCACGGTCAAGGGCCTGCAGGAGTTCGTAGGGATGGTCAACTTTTATCATCGGTTCATGCCGGCAGTGGCCCGCATCATGAGACCCTTGTTCAGCCTGATTGCCGGCAAGGCCAAAGAAGTGGCATGGGACGCGAAGTCCACGGAGGCATTCGAGCAGACCAAGGAGGCGCTGGCAAAGGCGGCCCTCTTAGTGCACCCAAGAGTCAATGTACCCACGGCACTTACAGTCCATGCTTCCAACATGGCAGTCGGCGAGGGCCAGTGGTGACGACTCGCTTTCTTCAGCCGGCACCTACTGCCACCAGAGGTGAAGTACAGGGCTTTTGACAGAGTTGCTAGCACTCTACCTGGCTATCCAGCATTTCCGGTACTTCCTCGAGGGAAGGGAGTTCACCGTGTATACGGACCACAAGCCCTTCACCTCCGCACTGGCCAAGGTATCGGACCCATGGTCGGCTCGGCAGCAGAGGCACCTGTCCTTTATTTCAGAGTTCACCACGGACGTCCGCCACATCGCAGGGAAGCACAACGTCGTCGCCGACACACTCTCGCCCCTGCCTCTACTCAGTGGGCATATCGTCCTCAGGAATAGACTACACAGCACTGGCGCAAGCACAATGGTCAGACACCGAGATCCCGGCTTACTGCACCGCCATTTTGGGGCTCCAGTTTGAGGATGTCTCCTTTGGCCGGGCAGCGGATCGACTCCTGTGTGACGTGTCTACTGGCAAACCCTGACCCATGGTTCCAGCAGCATGGAAGTGCCAGGTGTTCGACACGCTGCACGACCTGGCCCACCTGTCCATCCGGGCGTCCATCAAGCTGGTAGCGGGCAGATTCGTCTACCATGGTTTGCACAAACAGGTCGGATACTGGGCCAGGACCCGCATATACTGCCAGACCGCCAAAGTCCAGCAGCAAGTGAAGGCTCCCCTCCAGTAGTTCCAGCTAATGCAAAGGAGGTTCCACCACATCCACGTGGACATTGGCCCCCTGCCAGTCTCCCGGGGTGCCAGGTATATCTTTACCATGGTAGACAGGTTCACCAGATGGCCGGAAGCCGTACCGCTTGCAGACACGTCCACTGAGTCCTGCTCCAAGACGCTCATTGCAAACTGGATCACCAGGTTTGGCCCCCCAATGGACATCACCTCCGACAGAGGGGCGCAGTTCACGTCTGGTTTGTGGACAGCACTGGCGCAGCTCCTGGGCACCGAGCTGCATCACACCACAGCATACCATCCCTAGTCCAACAGTTTGGTAGAGCGATTCCACCTGCATCTCAAGTCGGCCCTGATGGTGCACCTCAGGGGCCCCAACTGGACAGGTGAGCTTCCCTGGGTCCTACTGGGCATCCGCACAGCCTCCAAGGAGGACCTGGACCCCTTGGTGGAATTGGTCTACGGCGCCCCCGACAGTCCCAGGAGAGTTCGTACCAAATGCCCGAGGTTCGGAAGAAACTCCAGCAGCGGTGCTAACGAGGCTGCGGGACAAGGTAGGGACCCTGGCACTGGTCCTGACCTCCAGGCATGGCTCCACGCCATCCTTCACCCCTAAAGACCTCTGAGACTGTGCGTATGTTTTTATTCGCAGGGGCATGCACAGGTCACCTCTACAGCGGCCGTACGAGGGACCCGTCAAGGTGATCCAGCACAACGGAACCACGTGTGTAGTGGAGGTGGGTGGCCGGGACGAGACTTTCACAGTGGACCGCCTCAAACCGGCATACTTGGACTTTGAGCAACCAGTGAGGCCAGCCACCCAGGCAAGCCACACAGACTGGGGGCTCCACTCCCCCGATGGATGTTTCTGGGGGGTGGGGGGGGGGTGTGGCAGCCAGCACCTGCGGGACTCGAACCGCCATCGGGAGCCGCGGGCAGACACGCAGTAGCGCGTTTGGAACTACCAGCCCGGGGCAGACCTTCCGGGGACAATCTGACATCACGTCCGCCCCGCCGGTCACAGGGGCCCATGGGAGGAGAGATTTAAGCGCGTGATCTTGAATCAGTAAAGGCATTGAGTTCCACTCTCTCTGCCTCCGTGTGTTTCTTTAGTAGCACATTGCATGCGACTACATTGTATACATTTCTCTGACATTAAATGTATTTTTGAAACCTTTGAATATATTGTTGATATTGAAGGAAAAGTGCACACTCGGTTGTGTTGACTTGACGAGACTTTATCCTACTGCAAACTTTTTGTACACTAAAAATTAAGACAACCTACAACCAAGGAAACACATACTGTTGGAGGAGCTTGGCAGGTCAGTCAGCATCTGTGGAAATGAATAGATAGTTGACATTTCGGGTTGAGACCTTTCTTCAGGACTGAGGAGGATGAGGGAAGATGCCAGAATAAAAAGGTGGGGTGGAGGGGAAAGAGGCAAGCTGGAAAGTGATAGGTGAAGCCAGGTGGGTGAGAAAGCTTAAGGGCTGGAGAAAAAGGAAGGAATCTTATAGGAGGGGAGAATGGACCATAGGGGAAAAAGAGGGGACAGGGGAAATAATAGGCAGCCTCAGGGTCGAGTAGCCTGATGGTATGAAAATCAATTTCTGTTTGGTAAACAAATTCCATCCTCTTTCCTTTATTCTCCACTGACTTTTTACTACTTCTCATCTGCCTATTACTTCCCCCTACACCCAATGTTGCAAACTGCACCGGATCAGTTAGATCCTAGTTCCCCGTGTGTGTGATATTGTTACAGTCCCGGCCATCCCTCCTGTTTATTCCTCATGTTCTCCTAATTCCCTTTTCACTGTGTCTCTCTTCTGTGGCGCACCTGAATCTCATCGAACCTGCTGCTTCAGCCAGTGTGGTAGTTCATGTTCTAGGCCGCTTAGAACTGTATTCTAAGTTTTGCTTCCGCGCTGTTGTTTGCCGGTGTGAACTCTGTCTCTGCGTGTTAGTGTCCTGCGTTTGGGTTCACCTGTTCATCACAACAGAACGATCTGACCAACATGGACCCAGCAGACACAAACACCATCCTTGCCAGTCTGGGATCCCTACTGGGACAGCACAACCAACTCCTCCGGGAGGTCATGGAGAACCTCCGCTCCCTGTCTGCGAACGTCACACAGATCGGTGACCAGGTGGACCGTGTCTCCACTCATATCACTCAACCCACACCTGGAATCCCATCCAGAGAGCCTCACGTACTGTAGCCGGAGCACTACACTGGAGACCTGGGGAAGTGCCGGGGCTTCCTCCTTCAGTGCTCCCTGGTGTTTGAGCAGCAGCCGTTGACCTAATCCACAGATAAGTCTGAAGTTGCTTATGTCATGGGGTTGCTAAGGGAAAACGCATTGGCATGCGCTGCAGCTGTTTGGGACAACTAACCTGATATCTGCTTCTCTTTCGCCAGTTTCATTGTGGAGATGAGAAAGGTCTTCAATCACCCAGTCTGGGGTAAAGACGCCGCTAAGCGCATACTCACTCTCCGCCAGGGTTCCGCAGTGTTGAAGAATATTCAGTGGAGTTCTGGACGTTAGCAGCCGACTCGGGGTGGAACGATGAGTGGCTCCAGGGGGTATTTCTGAGTGGACTCAGCGACCTGGTGTAGGACAAGTTGGCGGCGAGAGACGATTCAGACAGTCTGGATTCCCTGATCTCCCTGGCCACCAGGTTGGACAATAGCCTCTGGGAGCGCCGTAGAGAGAGAACTGATCGTCAACCACCTTTGGCTACTTCTTGGCTCCCCCTTCTCTCCTTCCGCCTCCCGCCAGAACAAGCCTCTCTCGCCCTTCCGCACCCCGAGTAGCTCCCAGACCTGCCGCTTTGACCTATGCAGCTGGGGCGGGCCCACCTTTCTCCCAATGAACCCCTCTGGAGAATGAGAGCGGGCAAGTGTTTATATTGCAGTCAGTCCGGCCACTTCCTTGCCACCTGTCCCCTTCGGCCAAAAAAGGGAGACTCAACAGTAGCAGCGGGGACCTTGGTGAGTCAGACAACCATCCCTTTCTTTCCCCGACCCCGAATGCAGCTTCAATCCACTCTGTGTCATAATCAACAGTCTTTGCCTCCGCTAGCGCTAGTGAACTCTGGCGCAAAGGGAAACTTCCTGGACGAAAACCGGTATTTCTCGTGAGCCTCTGTGTACCCCCCTGGATGCCAATACACTAGACGGTAGACCCCTGGCTCGTGTCACGCACTGCATGGAACCTCTGCTTCTGCTTCTCCTCTCCGGAAACCATCGGGAACAGATACGGTTCAATCTAATCTCCTCTCCTCAGGCCCATTTAGTTCTCAGCCACCCGTGGCTAAGCCGTCATAACCCCCACATCGACTGGCCCACCGGGAAGATGGTCATCTGGAGCTTGTTCTGCCATTCCTCTTGCCTGCTATCAGCCCTTCCCCCAGTGGAGGTCATTGCTACCTCATCCACCTCTGAGCCCCCTGACTTGTCCACAATTCCCATAGAATATCATGATCTTGGAGAGGTGTTTAGTAAGCAACGGGCCCTTTCTCTGCCTCCACATCGCCCTTATGACTGCGCGATTGACCTTCTCCCCGGAGCCTCATTACCCACCAGTCGGCTGTATAGCTGTCCCGTCCAGAAAGAGAAGCTATGGAGACGTACATAAATGACTCCCTTGCGGCTGGCATCATCCGACCCTCATCTTCCCCCGTAGGCACTGGTTTCTTTGTGGCAAAGAAAGATGGCTCACTACGCCCATCCATTGACTACCGTGGCCTGAACAACATTACCATAAAAATAAGTATCCCCTGCCCCTGATCATCTCAGCATTCAAGCCCCTTTAAGGAGCCACTGTATTCACTAAATTGGGCTTGCAGAATGCTTATCACCTGGTCAGGATACCGGAAGGAGATGAAGAGAAGACAGCCTTCAATACCCCCCTCAGCCATTTTGAATACCTGGTGATGCCTTTTGGCTTGACCAACGCTCCCGCGGTGTTCCAGGCTCTGGTCAATAACGTCCTTAGGAACTTTATCAACCAATCTGCCTTTGTTTATCTGGACAATATCCTAATCTTTTCCCGTAACCTCCAGGAGCACACCCTCCATGTCTGCAAGGTTCTTCAGAGGCTCTTGGAAAACAAACTACTTGTTAAGGCGGAGAAATGTGATTTCCATGCCCATTCCATCATTTCCTGGGGTACATCATTGAAAGCGGGCAGGTGAGGACGGATCCCGAAAAGATCGGGGTGTTGGCAGAGTGGCCCAAACCCACTTGGCTTAAACAACTCCAGCGATTTCTGGGATTCGCCAGTTTCTACCGTTGCTTCATTAGGGACTACAGCCGGGTGGCAGTGCCCCTTACCCAGCTCACCTCTCCTGTGAACCCCTTCCACTGGACCCCTGAAGCAGACTCGGCCTTCTCAGAGC